>NW_006159440.1:3053114-3083681 GCF_000334495.1 Tupaia belangeri chinensis | reverse complement strand
GGCAATCCCTTCTCCTCCATTCTCCTCTTGGGATTTTGACCACACACACACACACACACACACACACACACACGTGCCTAGCACGAGTTTCAAACCACTGGGTCCAGGACTCAAACCGCGGTCGACTATGAGGGAGTCCAGCAACATACCCATTACACTAACTATTGGCCCTTCAAGTGCCAACTTTCTGCAGTTGGTTGCCTAAGAAATAATTAAAGAGGGACTTCTTGGGAATCTGCATTGGACATCAGCAAGTTTTGAAAAGATGAGTGATCTAGGCCTGGAGCTAAAAAATTTTCCATTATTTTGTATATTATATTCATTTTATAAGATTCCATTTAAGACATTTAGTTTCCATATTTTAGTAAAAAAAAAAGAATTGTAATTTAATAGTATGCAAGTCACAGACCCTACTTATGACTTCCTAATATAAATTTATTTTAAATTATTGTTTTGTAATATTTTCTATGGATAAATTATCTTGAAATTCACTTTTACTGATTAGGCATGAAAGGAAAATGATAGTAAAATTACTTAATCATTGTAGCTGGTCCAGAGATAAGGTCATCAGTGGGTAATTAAGTAAAAACTCTTGGTGACTTAGCTGGTGGCATGATGGCTAAGGTGACTGGATCCCACATGACTGACTGCACATGTGGTTTGAATCCTGGACATGGTGGCTGATAAAAGCATGCTCATGCACATGTATACACGCCCAAAATCCCAACAGGGAGGGAAAACAGAGAAGAAGGGTTTGTGGGATTCTCCATGGAAGATGCTTTCTCAATTTGTCTCTCTCACTCTATCTCTTTCCTTCTCTGGAAGCTCATGCACCCTCTGGCAAATTAAAAAAAAAAAAAAGAAAGAAAAAAAATAGAAAGAAAGAAGGAAAGGAAGGAAGAAAAAGAAAAAAAGAAAAGAGAGAGAGAGAGAGAAAAAGAGAAAGAAAGAAAAAAAAAGAAAGAAAGAAAGAAGAAAGAAAGAAAAAGAAGAAAGAAAGAAAAAAGAAGACAAAGACAGGAAGGAAGGAAGGAAGGAAGGAAGGAAGAGAAAGAGAGAAAGAAAAAAGAAAGAGAACAAAAGAAAGAAAAAGTAAAAAAAGAAAACACTCTCAGTTCAGTTGTGGTCTAGTGGTTAAGGAAGTGAATCCCACATGGCTGACCACAGTTGGAAACTTGGCCCTGACAGCTTTGAAAATACCTGGTGAGTGTAAGTGCATACAGCAAATCCAGACAGGCTGGAGAAATGAAGGAAAAGGAATTGCAACCTGACCATGCCCCATGGGGAAAGGGGTGTTTTCTCCCTCTCCCGCCCTCTCTCTCTGGTGAGAACGTGTACCTTCTAACAACTAAAAAAAAGAAAAGAAAAAATATTCTAACATTATATTTCACTTGGAACCTGAAGGACAAAATGGAAGTGACCAAGCAGACAGCAGGGATAGAGTGAATGTTTCAAGCACTAGAGGACAGACAATTCAGCAATTCCAACACTGACCACGTGTGGACTTGATTCCAATGAAGAGGCATTTACTAGCTTTAGAAAATAAGTTTTGTAAAAACAAGTAATAGAAATTTTTGAAAAATTAAAGGATGTTGCTTAGTAGTTTATCATCAGAAAATAAATCCTCACTGGTTAGAAGTATAGACAATAAACATTTATTAGCTTTAATAAGATATAATAATATAGACTTTAACCTTTTTTAAATGAAGAAAAGCATTAAGAAAACCTTATACTCTCTGGATGAATTTGACTCTCTACCAAATTAGCTAGTAGAAATTGAAGCATATAAATTGCAACACAGAAAACACAGCATAAATTTCGATGTAGGTAAGAATAAATTTTTTGTGTGTGTCTGTTTTCCAATTGCCATTTTAAAGTATAGTCAATCTTAAAGAACTTTTGGAAAATTTTTATCTATTGCTATTACATATTTCTTAAATCGAGTTTCTTTATTTGATTGTGTGGACTAAGAGTACTTCAAATCAACTTTGATGCACTTTGTAATGGAGCAGCTGATTACTCGGACTTCACTGAAGCCAACAAATGAGAATATATGTGAATATTTCATAAATGTATGCATATATTTATTTATCTATCGTCCATGATTTTTAAATATTAGTTATCTTCTTTATGGCAGGGTAACCAACTTTGCTTGCTCTCTGTGCCAAGATGTCTCTATCGTCAAGGCTAATCTCCATAAATGTGAAAAATAAAATCTCTTACCATGAGTGGGTGTCCCGTCCTACAAGCTCCTAAAATAAAGATCAAAGTATTTAATATTCTGTAGCCATTGCTGAAAATCATTTCTACAGTGAATACTTGATGCTATATTGACATCATTTTGGTAAAAGTTTTAATGGTGTTTGAGAAGAATCAGTATCTTCTGTGGGAAAAGTATATTAGAGTGGTTATTAGCACCAATTTTGGTGCCAGAAAGACGATAGTTTGTTGGTTGGTGCTGTTCCTTGGTGACCTTGGATAAAGTCTCTAAACTTTTGAGCCCTGGATTTCTAAAATCTAAACTAGCAAAATAATAGTATCAACATGAAAGGAAGACTTGCGGTAAGGGTTACACACAGAATTTGCAAAGATTGGCACCGAATTGCAGATTCATTTCAGTGGTTTTTAATTTTGTTATTTTAAGTGCAGTCAAGATTTATTTTACGGTTTCTATGGGCATAATACAAGATTAGACTCTATAAATCATGCAAAGTCATTTGTAATTGTCTCTGACATTTATTCCAAAATTTATTTGGGAATCTAAGGCTTACAGTGAGAAAAATGTAGCAGAGATCACACTAGTACATCATCTAATGTCCACATCATAACACACATTAAGGGCCAAAAAGTGAGATATTAATACACCCCACATATAATAGAAAGGCTTCCTGAAAGGAGAAAAAGTATATGTGCTCTATATTAATTAAAATGACCATTTTTCATATTACATGCAATGATACATATGATTCTTCTCTATTCAACATATGTAGATGTAGGTAGTTCACTTGTCACTTTATTAAAAATATGCTCAACTGTTATCAAGTTTGATAAAAATATTAAGACAGTGCAAAAATAACTATCTAGTGGAGCCTATTTTAGGGTATAGCAGGTATTCAATTACCTTGCTCATGAATGTTTCTGACAGACTACAACATTTGCAAATTAGAGAGCTTGTGGGCATGAGGAACATATCCAAAAGCATAAACATTTTTACTCTAACTTGTCAGCCATATGTGCAGATGGTATAAAGCTTATTTTTTGAAGTGTGATAGAAAGTCTAAAAAGAATAGGATATTTGTTTTTCATTTTTGAATTGGGCTATCCAAATAAATACAAAAGCTTGGGAATCAAACAGCAGGCATTATTTTAAGTTCAAAAAAAAAAAATCAGTGTCCAAGACTTCTGGAGATTCTGCCAAAATTATTTATAGAATTTTTTTTTTCATTATTAAAGAAAATATCTGAGTACTTACTACTGGGAGACCCAGCCATGCCTGGGGAACTGGGAGCCACATGGAAAGCACCGGGTCAGTTTGGGGCCTACCTGGATATAGCAGGTACGGTTGTATACAATCGTGGTCCTGGCTGATGGGGAGGTTGGTGGGAGGGTCTTGGCCCAGAGAGTTTCTGTCAATAAAACCTATGGGCCCAGCAGGTGGTGCAGTGTTTCAGGTGGCTTGGTGGTTAAGCCTGCTGGATTCCACAAAGCTGACCATGCAGTTTGAGTCCTGGACCCAGTGTCTTGAAAAATACACCAGGCACATATGTGTATGGGTGTCAAAATCCCAAGAAAAGAATAGAGGAGAAGGGACTGAAGTGTGGCCATTCTGCCTGCAGGGTGATTTCTCCCTTTTCCTCTCTTGCATTTGCTCTCTCTCTCTCTCTGTCTCTCTCTGGCTAATGCACATACACAACTCAAGCAAGTAAATAAATAAGTACTTTTATTTCCATCCTTTTTGTCTCTCTTTATCTCTCTCTATCCCATTAAGGGGGGAAAAAAAAAAAAGAAAAGAAAATGACAAAAAATACATCACTGTGATAAACTCTGGAGAGTACATCAACTTTGGAGGGCCAGGAAGTGGTGTAGTGGTTAAGGCATTAGACTCCCAAAAGGCCGACCATGGTTCAAGTCCCAAATGTGGTGGCTTGAAAATCATGCCAGGCGCGTATGCATGTATGCCCGGAATCCCAGGAGGAAAATGGAGGAGAAAGGACGGCAATGTGGTCATTCCCCCCGGGTGAGTGATTTCTCACTTTCCATCTCACTGTCTTTCTCTGTCTCTCTCCAGCAGGCACATGCCCTCATGCAAAAGTCTTTTAAAAGGAACAATAAATAAATAAATAAATAAATAAAAGAAGAAAAGAAAAACACTTTGGAGACAGTGTTTCCGCCTGACATATGCAGTAATCTTTAGGAATGTACAAAACATTTATCCTTTAAATTTTACAGAAAGCAACTATACATATAATAAAAGCTATGTGATTTTCTTGCAAAGGCTCAGGCAAAATTAACAATTATATTTTGCTACATAGATAATGGCTATATGAATTGGAAATGATAGGATCATAAAAATATGAAAGTTGGTCACTGGAAAATTATATGCTGAGCCATAGTCTCAGGTCCTATTAGTAACAGGTTGTAGTGAATTCTTACCTTCTGTTTCTTAGGGCTCAGGCCCAGCTCCTAGACCAGCTACCAGACACATAACAGGCCCTGTCTTGTAGTCATTCTGAGTCCGACCTGCTGACTTGTTTAGCATCTTCTGTCTGAGTTTGGTAAAGTATATGTATCAGATATTTATTTTCATAATTTCAAAATACCTGGAAAGACTTAAAATACAGTCAAATATTTGTTTGGAAAACATTTGTTCCCCTCCTTAGTTTTTAAATATTATTTTCAATAAAAGGAGGAGAAATTATAACTCCACTTATAGAAAATAGGATGATAGGGCTGGCTCTGTCCTGCAGTGGTTAGGGAGCCCTGTCCTGCTTGGTTAACCATGGTTCAAATCCTGCCCCTGTGGCCTGAGAAACACAGCCGGCATGTGTGTGCTGTGTGGAGGAGAAGGAATCGCTGTGTGAACATTTTTCATTGGGGTGTTTCTCCTGGAGGAGAAGGAATCGCTGTGTGAACATTTTTGATTGGGCTGTTTCTCCTTCTGTCTGTCTGTCTCTCTGGAGAGCACAATGCACCCTCTGGCAAGTTCAAAAGAAAGAAAGAAAGAAAGAAAGAAAGAAAGAAAGAAAGAAAGAAAGAAAGAAAGAAAGAAAGAAAGAAGAAAGAAAGAAAAAGGATGACAGAGAATGAAGACCATCACTCTGGCTTTTATATCTGGAAAATTTAACTCCTGAGCAAGTTTGCAATCCACCTTGCTCTAGTTTTCCCCACCCCTCCCAGCCCCATTCCCTCTTCTTCTTGCCTACTTCCATCATCCATGAAGGTCAATAAGGTGAGGCAGAAAGAAACTTAGTTACACAAGTGAGAAAGAAAACACTAGTTCAGGTATCTTCAAATGCTAAAAAATAGCAGTATTAAAAATGTGACTTTTATATCCAATAATCTAATGTTCCTTTTCACCAGACCCTTAGGTATCAGGCGTACAGAATTTAAATAATATCGTATTTTCATTTCTAAATTTATTTTTTACTGCATCAACACAAAACACACTTAAACTGAAAATAAAGAGTGGGGGTCAGGACAATCGAGTAATAATACATCTAAAATATGGGGCCAACAATGGTGTACTGGTTACGTCATTGGTCTCCCACAGGGCTGACCATGGTTTGCGTTCCAGACCCAATGGCTCAAAACTCACAGTGGGCCTGTGTGTGCATGCCCAAGATCCTGGGAGGAGAGTGGAAGAGAAGGGATTGCATCATGGCCATCCCCTGGGTGGTGACTTCTCACTTTCTCTCTCACTGTCTTTGTTTCTCTTTCTGGCAAGTGCACTGGCCCTAAGACAAAAAACTCTACAAATAATAATAATAATGATTCTAAAATATTTTTCAATGAATTTCTGATGTTTTACTGTTGAGGAAAGAATTGCAACATTAAATGAACTTTTATGCGTTACTGTATAGTCAGTTATACTGCATCTATGATTTCCAATTTTATATCAATTTTTATGATACTTTCATAGTAAATATATGTAGCATAAATAAATTTAATACCATAAAGTACATTTATTTCATTATATTAAAACATATTCTTTTCCTAGATGAAACTATGTGAGAGGTAGTTCCAGATGCATTTAGAAACAGTACTAATATTTGCAATGATTCAGTTATATTTAGGTTAGAGACTTCTGCTAAAGAGAAATAACTTTGATCACTTAACCCATATGTATGCTATTGGAAAGCAAGTAATTTTAAGAGTCACTTTTCTAAATAACCTTTACTTCAAAGTATATTGTGTATGGCTTACTTTAAAGGAAGTAAATAATTTTACATATAATTTTAACATATTTTCATGAACAATTTTTGGAACTGTTACCATAACCCAAAAATTACAGAATATTTGCAGCTATTTTAAAATATGAATAAAGATAATATCTCTCATAAAAATAACATTTGCCTGTGGCATTACCACATAGTCTTTCAAAATTTTTCTCATTTTAGTAAGTTTTCAATTATTTGGATTGCTTTATGCATTGGGATGGGTGGTGCTTTAGCTCTACTTTTTTCCCTGTTACTTAGCTTATTTTTCATTTTTAGTGAAATGAGTATATAATCAAGTAAATTAGCATACCATCATTTTGCATAATCTTATTAGAGATGTGTGCATTTATGAAATGCCAGCAAGTCCAAGAATTGTTACAATATGTACCTTGTGTTCTTACAGTGAAAATTCCTGGATTCCATGCAATAGCTTCTTTTTAGAAAAACTGTTATTTTATCATTTTAATAATACTCCCATTCAAACAGAATAGTATAAATGTTGTATAGCTATTTTAAAATGTTCAACATCTTTGCAGTTTAACATTGCAACATTGAGCATGCATCAGAGTCTTAGTCTTCACCATATTGACATAAAATAAATCACAACCTGCAAGTGCTCAGTGATTTTGGGTCTATTACAAACCAGTGTAGTATCTATATCTATATCTCCGATTATAATCTATATCTGAGATGACAGTTTGTGCTGAAGTTGTTCTTTTAATTTCATTATTATGTTTTACTTGTTAGGACATGTGTGCTCACCAGAGAGTGAAAAGACAGAGAGAAAGTGAGAAAGCAAGCTGCCAGATCCAGGCAGTCAGCCATGTGGGAGTCCAGTGCCTTACCCCCCACACCAACTGCTGGCCCCCAAAGTATGTTTTTTAACAAATAATCAGGATCCAACACTAGGTCATGGCTATTTGTTAGCAATGATGGATAGCGCCGGCCATTCCTGGAACTGGTATCTATCAGGCTGGGGTATAGGAAACAGGAAGTTTATAGAGTAACACTTCCTGTATGTTAATATGTGTCTGGACCACCTGGAAGATGCTGATTCAGCAGGTCTAGAGTGGAACCTAAACATGACATTTCTGATTGCTGGGATGGTCTGTAGGACAGACATTAATAGCAAGGTTGGAGTCTTAGAATCTGTAATGAGATATGCCCTTCCCGACTTTCTTGCTTGTTTTAAAATTAAATTATGTATTAATACTCTAAGTGGAGAAAATTGAATATTATAAAATCATGATATCAAGTTATTCAATACTTTGGTTATAAATAAAAGAACTAATATGTTTTCTATAATATGATTTTGGGGGAATAACATCCAAAAAGAAGTAGATACTCCACTAAGTACTTAGATATTCTTGGGCAATTTATATAATTTCTCTAAATTTTAGCTTACACCATGATAAAATTAGAGAATTGAACTAGATTGTCTCTAAAATCTTTTCCAGTTTTAAAATCTATGATTATGGTTTCCTAGGCTGTCCAGTTTCAGTACAGGCTGGAGAAAAGCCACCTCTACCACTCAGTCTTGCTTTTTTGTTTTTATTTATTTATTTATTCATTCATTCATTCGTTTATCTAACTAGAGCTTTGGGAAGCCTTTTAAGGTAATTTCTAAAATTTAAGTAATCTTATACATGCAAAGTGCTTAATAAATTGTCTTAATGAATGCTCAATTAGTATTACTTATTGTTATTATCATTGCATAGCTTATGAAAAAATCGAGTCTTAGATATAGTGAGGTAATTGTTGCAGGACATACAGCTTCTTAGAGATAAACTTAATGGTGCTATAATAACAAAGTAGTTGTGTAGCTGAAAATGTATGCTTTAAAGTAAAGATAGTCATTATAATGAAGTAACATGAATACAAAGGAAAAAACTGATAAAATTCTACCAAAATCAATCTAAATTACCAAAATATTATTGTCCTTATTCAATAAAGCATATGTGTATATATATATATATGTATATACACGTATATAATCTTTTTAAATTCTAATATTACAGTGAAAAATTATGATTACTGATATGCAAATAAAACCAAGTTGTATAGTATCATTCATTTAGTAACATTAAACTGCTTATTATTTCTGTTTCTTCTATTGTTTCTTCTAAGACAATCAGGCTGAGCCTTCCCCATAAAAATAGACTCACAAGGATCTACAAAACCATGAACATATTTTATACCTTAAATAATCCTCCAGAAGCTTTGAATGGTAGGAGCTGATTGAGGTGGGGGACTTTGGACAGAAGTCACAGCCGCACACCTCCTCCAAGCCTAGGTATTCCCACATGTAGGGGACATTAGTTTGGTTTCGTGGGGCTCCAAGAATAGTTCTGAGTAAATTCTTGCTGTGGTTTCCCCAAAGATTTGATTCCACAAAAATTCAGAGTTGGTTTGTTTGCTGGGCAGTCGGGTTTAGCCCGTTGGCGCTTTGGCAGGTGAGACTCCCAATGATGGCTGGTGATGTCCTCATGCATGGACTCCCTAAACTTGGGATGGTAGGAGCTGATTGAGCTGGGGGACTTCGGACAGAAGTAACAGCCGCACACCTCCTCCAAGCCTAGGTATTCCCACATGTAGGGACATTAGTTTGGTTTCGTGGGGCTCCAAGAGTAGTTCTGAGTAAATTCTTGCTGTGGTTTCCCCAAAGATTTGATTCCACAAAAATTCAGAGTTGGTTTGTTTGCTGGGCAGTCGGGTTTAGCCCGTTGGCGCTTTGGCAGGTGGGACTCCCAATGATGGCTGGTGATGTCCTCATGCATGGACTCCCTAAACTTGGGAGCAGGTGGAGCACACGAGAGACTTGCTCTTGTTTACTCTCTAGACGAGTGCTTTAATTCAATATCCAGAAACTTGATTTCTGCTGTTGGACATAGTTGCTTTGCAGAGCTGTGGCCCACTTTGAAGTGTCTACAGAACAGGGTCATCATTGATGGTGAGTTAGTATCTGAGTCCCAGCACAGTGAGCAGATAGACCGTTTCAGCACCATGTTGTGTGATTTAAAGTAAAAAATACTCAATACGGCTATTTATCATGATCATATTTATTAGATTTTGCAATAGGAAAATTAAATTGTTAAGTCCTGAAATGCAGAAAATGGTAGAGATAAGCTTGTGTGATCTCCCCCATCAACTACCCCCTTAGTCATCTGTGTTAGGTATTTCCTAAGTTTTCTTTGGGTTTCCACCATGGAGCATCCTTTGTTAAGTCATAAAAACAGAACTACATTTTTATAGTTTGTTATATAAATTTTACATTTTGATTTTTCCCTGTAACTTTCGTCCTTCACTCTTTTCTAAAAGTTTATTTCTTCCATGATGAAAAAGACAGAAGGAAAGAGAGACAGAGCTAGAGAGATAGCACCCCAAAGCCTGCAGCTTCATCCAGCCCCAGACCATAGGAACACTGTGCCCAGCTTCCTGAAGGAGGCCTTCAGATCCAGGAGGCCTTACAGCTTTGAACCTGAACTGGGAACCTCCCATTCAGCTTTTTGTCCCAGAGCATTACATTTGATTACTGTGCCCCCTTCGGCTCCACCTCGCCTATTCTTAAGACTAACCATTGAGTGAACATTTTTCTATTCTGAAATTGTTTTATAAATAGTATTTTATTTATTTATCTTTGCCAGGCAGCATGTGTATTCACCAGAGAGACAAAAAAGAGAGAGGGAGAAGAGAAAACATCCCCTCAATGAGACAAGGCCATGCCACAATCTCTTCTCCAAGGAACTTCATTTGGGATTCTGGGATCCACACACATGTGCCCAACCTGCTTCTCAAGCTGCGAGGTCTAAGATTCGAACTGCATATTTGTGTGAGATCCTTAACTACTAGAATATGGAGCTAGCTCATGAAAGCATAATGTTTAAAGTTCTAGTAGGTCATAAGAAACCTCAAAAAGTTTATATGAAAAATGGAATTAAAGTATGAGTTTCTTTTGTTGCAAAAGGCACTTGAAATTTACACAGCTTTTTATAATACATATTTTCCATGAACTTTTTGAAGACCCTTTGTATATGGTCTTACAAGAAAGAGTAATATATTGGGCTGACCCCATAACATCCTGGTTATGCACTCTGCATTGGGAGCCAGATCCCACACGTCCTACTGGTTCAAATCCCATCCCTGGTGGCTTGAAATAGGCCAGACATATGTGGTGTGTGCCCCAAATCCTGACAGAATGGAGAAACTGAGGAAAAGAGTGTTGCAGTGTGATCAGGCCCCACTGGGGAATGGACTATCTTTTTCTCTCACTCATGTGCCCTCTGGCCAAAAATAAATAAATAAAAAGCAATACATTATTTAAATATCTACTTACACTTTTTGTCATGTGAAAATAAAAAGATTTTTATCTGTCTTTATGAGTTAAGTAGAATATTTGTTTCTTTTGAAATGCTCTTGCCATCTTTTCTCTTTGTATGTTTGGCCATATATTTTTTTTTTTCCCATCCAGAGTACACTGTATATTGTCTCAATCAAGCACATCAACAAACATGTTATTGTCAGCAAATAATCTTCCATTTGTTTTTGTATGTGTTGCTTTTTTTTCCCCATCCTTGATTCCCTATCTCTTACCCTCTGCCATCTCCCACTCTCCTCCCACACTGTCTCTGGTATCTATGTTTGCTTTCTATACTGTTTTCCCCCCACATTTTATTGAATAACCAAAGACCCTAATCAATCCAAATACCCTCATAGCAAACACAGGTGGCCACATATTAAGAAAAAATTAGTTCTTGAAAAAAGTGTGTGAGTCTCTTGATTACTCTTTACCATTCAAATATGAATTAAGGTAATTTAAAAGTATTATTAAGAGCCCAGGAGAGAAGAAAACATATGTTATTTCTTAAACTGGAGCTTCTAACTTCATAGCAACATTCATAGAAGAGTTTTTTTTTTTTTTAAGAATTAT
This sequence comes from Tupaia belangeri chinensis, assembly GCF_000334495.1. NCBI lineage: Eukaryota > Metazoa > Chordata > Mammalia > Scandentia > Tupaiidae > Tupaia > Tupaia belangeri. The sequence goes on along the minus strand of NW_006159440.1, from coordinate 3,072,317 downwards.
TTATTTAATTTTATTATTATTATTATTATTATTTTAAATTTGCTATAGGTAACGTGTGCTCACTAGAAAGAGAGAGAAAGAGAAGGAGAGAGAGAAAAAATGAGAAAGCAAGGCTCTAGGTCCAGATCTCGAACCCACAGTAGATCATGTGGGAGTCCAGTGCCTTACCACCTGCTGGCTCCAAGTATTGTTTCCTTTTTAACTCAAAAAAAAAAAAAAGTTAGCTTTGTATACCACAAGATTTTATTATCCCACAAAAGATAGGACAAAGGATACTTTTTACAATGTAACATTTAATTAACATTTACCCTGAATAAATTTGAATACAATTGCAATTTAAAAGTAATCTTTTAATAAATGTATATTTAGTTTTAAAATAAAAATTAGAAACACACTATATTATACCTAAATATTAATGAAAGTTTACTGAAAAGGTCTAGGGTCTACTTATTTTTTAATGAGCCCCATTTTTTAACTATACTCATAGTGAAATTAATGTTTTATTAAAAAATATTTTGGCAACGTGTGCTTACATTTTTTTCAGTTAAATTTGTTTTTGCAACTGCATTTCTTCCATACCATGAAACTAGAGCTCAATATTTGGCATAATGTAAGTAAAACATCCTAAGACAGAAAACATTCTGAAGATCTCCAACTATAACACTTTAACTGTAAATTGATGACAAATGTCACATTGTAAGTTTAGCATTTTTCTTCTGGGAATTCAATGAGGAACTAGGTGCAAAGTGATATTTTTTTCAACTTTACACTGTGAAAAATATGATGTGCTTTGTGCATTGAATTTCAAAATGATATGGAAAGTTTTTAAAGAATACAGAAATGTGGGTAGCCCACCACAATGTAGTAAGACCACTCATGTCTTTATCTTTTTTTTTTTCTTGATTTTTGGTACTGATTTTGTTGTTATTACTGAGACCTTTATGTGTTAACTTCTAGCTTTCCTACAAATTATGTTTTAATGCTCTCATTAAATTTGTAGATGATGAATGATCATGAAAGGCGCCTATATATTGAACGGTGCAGAATATAATTTCCAGTGTTATGAAAATTGCAGTAAATAAATGAGAAGCACAACCTTTGCTCTCCCAGATCCTGGGATCTATTTGCTGTTTGGCTAATAAACAATATACCTTCTAGCGTGTTTAATTCTCAGAACCTCAGTAAGGATGCGCGTGTAATCAGATTTAGTGTACATCAGGAAGAATTCCATTGCTCACATAGTTGGAATTTCTTTATAAAAATAAAATTCACATCATCAAAATAACAATAATAATAAATTTTAAATAACACATTAGTAAATGCTTTATATATTCTGTGATTTCTTATCCTGACTACAATGTAAAATGATGCTAAGTACTTAAGGATGTGACAAAAAATAATTATCAAATATATTCATTTTAATTATTGTTCTAAGACCAATCAGGTCTGTAGTGGTCCATTTTCCCAAAAAAATTACTTAAAACTGTTGTGCTTTGATATTTTTCCTTACTGATGTCAGAGTCCTCTCTCGACTATTGACTTAAATTAAAAAGAAATTCTATTGGGACCAGCTGATAGTGTAATGGCTATGTTGCTGGACTCCCACGTAGTCAACTGCGGTTTGCGTCCTGGACCCGGTGCCTTAAAACTCACGCCGGGCACGTGTGCATGTGTGCCCAAGATCCCGAGAGGAACTGGAGGAGAAGGGACTGCAGCGTGGCCATCCCCCCTGGGGGGTGATTTCTTGCTTTCTGTCTCTCTGTCTCTCTCTGTCTGCGAGAGCACGTGCCCTATAGTGAAAATTTCTCCAAAAAAAAAGAAATTCTATTAATAAACACCAATGAGAGAGATTACAGAAACTGTTTGTATCTATAGGTGTATCCAACTCCCATTTCAACAAAATTTTGTATCCTTCAGAGTTTCTTCTGTGTTCATGGTTATTTATTTTTCAGAAATTTTTTGTAATCAAGCATGTTACTCATTTTTATCAGTTTGCATATTCTTCCAAACAGTATGTCAGTTATTTTTTAAAATATTGATTTGTTGTATGAATGTACTATTGGGTGGTTGGAAAAGTCAAGACACGTTTTTACATTGAAAAACAGAAAATATATTTAATGACTTTTCTGATGACCCAAGAGGTCTTTGTACAAGACTGTCCCAGATTTAACCTAAAGGATTCTACCTGAAAACATTGAAGAATTAGATGTGTTTCTCATGTTCATGAACATCAATTTTCTTATGTGTATAATTGTGAAAAATGATATCTGCTTAAATTAACTGTGAAGACTAAATGGGATGTTGTGTATGTGACACAGTACCATGATTGGTACAATGTAGGAACTGAACACATGTCCATTCTCTTTTCCTTATCTTTGTGTAAGATTCCCATGTAGCTCATAAATGGGTTTAGGCACCTAACATTCCTATGAGCTCCACCCGCAGTCCATGTTCTCTGTTGGATGTCTGTGCAGCCACAGGAGTCTCCCCCCATCAAATGTAACACTTTCTGGGATGTCTCCCTTCCACCTTTTAATTCGGTTAACTGAAGAAAACCCATTTCCAGAAATTCATCTTGTAGAATCTTGTAGATAATTCACTACAGTAAATGAACTAGGAAAGAGAAAATGAGACATCCCTTTTGTTTCAAAGGGCAGATAAAGAAGTATAGTTTCTTGTATAACTCCAGCATTGAGGACAGAAACTTCTTCATGGAAAAGAGAAAAATACCAAGACAGGAATTTGGCAAAGAAAAAGTGATGACAGTATTGACTTTCCTGACAAAATATACCAACAGCCTTTCAACATACTCAACCTTCCTGTCCCGTTCCTTTCTCTTCTCTGATTTCTTTTAAAACTCACTTTTTTTGAGAGAGAGAGAGAGAGGAGAGAGGTTTTTGTTATAGGGAGCACATGTCTTTGCCAGAGAGACCTAAAGTGAGAAATCTCCCTTCCAGGAGAAGAAGGCATGCTACAAGCCTTTTTCTCTCGGGATCTTGAGGATGTATGCGCATGCATGAGTTTTAAGCCTCTGGTCTGGGACTCAAACTGCTTTTGATAACATGGGAGTCCAGCAAGATAACCATTGAACCATTTGTTGGTCCCTCCCTAAAACTCATTTCTAAAAAGATGTCCAGAGCTATCATTTAGTGTCCTGTTACCCACCACTTATACCATTCCCTAACCATCTACCCCATAACTTCATTGCCACTGTTTCTCTGCCCTGAAGAAGCCTGGAGTGACTCAAGTTTCAGAACAACGTCATTAGGATCTTAGATCGAGGAAATAATTAAGTACAGTGTGGGACAGAGCACTGGAAATATATTTTCATTTATTCTTTCTCCTCTTCCTTTGCCTTTAAAATATCAACTCCCTTTTGTATTGTAGTTGGGACATCTAAGAGATCAACACATCTCTCATGATTCTTTTAGATAGTTAATAAATGCTAGGATTTCAGTACTTGTTAGAGGTAAGCAATATCTTTTGGAGAATGGATATTTTTTCACTTAAATCACATCACACAATTTGTATCAGTCATAACCATGAGGTGTTGGAAGGAGGATTGGTGCTCTTTCTCCTCTTCCTAAGGAAAAGATTCTTACAGAACCAAAGAAAAGATTAGATATTTAATGTGGCATTTCGCTTGGTTGTGGTGAAGGAGGCAGTGGCCGTTGACATTCAGACATGGAAACAAGAACTACTAGAACCTGGCAATCTGTGTATCAGGCCAACCCCACGAGAATTTCTCACCACCCAAGTGACTGAGGGATTTGTGAAATGGGAAAATCTGGTTAGACATTTCTGAATCTAGAACCAACCTTGAATTTGTACATAAATACAAAGCACATTGTGTAGTTGTGACATGCACCAATTTTCTAATACGACTACATGTCAGTGGAGGAAACTATGCTTTGTTTGCATCATCACCATGAGTTTTTACCCTTTCAAAATGTCACAAATCACAGTACTGCTCATGGAGTTTCATTGGCATATACGACTCATTTGGGTCAGTTGTAGCTATTATATCCAAGGTGATTCCAGGTGTAAGTAAAACACCTGGCTACTTGACTATGCCTTCTGAAGTAGTAGCACTTACATATTTACATATTGAAATACATAGTGTCAATATCAATCCCTTTCTTTTTACTGCAATGAAATGATTAATGTTTAAATTTTGTATGTGGATTGAGTGTCATTTACATGGATGAACTTGAAAAAACACGTGGAGCGCATGTGTGTGCTTGCCCCAAATCCTGAGAGGGAATGGAGGAAAAGGATTGGAGCATGGGCATCATTCCTGGTGGGTGATTTCTCACTTTTCCTTTCTCTGCCTCTCTTCAGCTGGTGCATACACCCTATGGGCAAGAGAGAGAACCATCATTTAGAGGCTCTTATCACTTTTCTCTGTTTCCCTTTTGTCCTTTAGCCTCTTATCTGTAGAGGTAGAGACAAACTGTTTTGGCAGAGCCCCTTTGATTGAAGGGGTGTGACTCTCAGTACAAAAGGAAACAGTTGCCCAGTCATGGTGAAATGTAGCATAGGGTTACTATAAACCTCCAGTTTCCCAGAGATGCTCAGCTAGGTATTTTACAGGGATACCCATCTGCCCTTAGGCCGGCCACAGGAAGCTGGTTGACTGTGAAACACCATGAGAAATACAGTTTTCATTGGCTTGGAAAGGTGAAATTGTGTGTAAGTGTTCTACATTTAAAAAGCAATTTTATCACTGAAAACTTCAGATTCATTTGTGAATTCTTTTTTAATTGCAAAATTATACATTTCAAAAAATTCAACCTTAATTATTTTTACTCATCTTATGTGATTTACTTTTTAAGCATTAAAATCATGTTACTGAAAGTTATTAATTTAAATTATTTGATTGCCCTTTATTTTATAATTGGACATTATTATTAAAATATTATTACTGTTGCATTTTATGGATTTCCATGAGAGACGTGTATCATTCTATATAGGAAAATGGAAAATTTAAATATTGTGCAACTCAAAGTGAAATCACCAAAGAAATGTATCAGGCATAATAAAGTTTGTTTTTTAATTTGTTTGTATTTTTGCCACAGGGTGCATCAGGCATGCCATAGAGAAAAAGAAAACACAAAAACACTCACCAGGGGGGTGTGATCAGACTGCAATACACTATCTCTATTCTTCCTTCTTGTCAAGATTCTGGACACATGTACATATGTCCTTAGACTGTTTTCAAGCACCACACATAAAATTTAAACAGGGGGGATCTGGCTCCTTCCATATAGAACTTAATTGCTATGCTACAGGGCCAGCCTAGTGCTTAGTTTTTATGTTATTATTCATTAATATTATTTTTCCCTAGGAAAGATGATCTTTTGATTTGCATGTTGACAGATAGTTCAGATATACTAACTGCTGTTGCTATGTCTTTTTCTTCCTTTTCTTCTGTTTCATTGTTTGTAGTTCTACACATACCAAATTCTCCCTGTACTTTCTAGTGATTAACACCTTACTTAAGTTGTAATTAACTTTGACAATAACAACCTTATTGACTGAAATATTTGTAACATGAGTAGAAACTTGGCAAGACTAAGGCTGCTGCTAGCCTATGAGATGTCCGCGTAAACTAGAAAGCAATGCCCCTCCCTGTCCTGCGAAGATGTAGACTCAAAGTTCGGGGTGTGGTTAGCAAAGGCTACCTTTCTTCACCTTTCTTTCTCTTCCTGGGGGAGACATTACCTTTCCCAGCATTGTGGGCAATACAGTGACTAAACTTTACTCAGGGACTTGTGCCTTCTTCGGGCACCTTTCTGGAATGTACATGATTCCAAATAAGATTGGCTATGTAAAAAAAAAAAAAGGGAAAAGTAGAAAACACTCAAGTGTTCAGCGATGAAGTAATTACAAAGGAATGAATTCAAGTTTATAAGAAAACAAGGACCAAAGTGCTGAGAGGGAAAAATTAAAGATACAGAAATCTACCTATAGCTAATCTAATCCCCTTATTTTTAAAACTCAGTGATGACCCATTCTGCCATCTCTGAGCAGAAAACAAATATTTTACCATAAATGATGGAATTATAGTCTATGTAAGCTTTAATTTCATATTATCCTAATTGGGTTTTAGTTTATAATTCTGTGTGAAATGATTAATCTTCTGGTTTGCGGTAATAGAAAACCATCCTACTATGGCTATCAAATTTCTATTATTCCCAAAGTGAGAGAAAGGAAGGAAAGTGTTGACTTTTCATTTTATGGTCATTTAAAATGTGTATTTTTTTTTTTTTTTGGAGAGATTTTCACTATAGGGCGCGTGCGCTCGCCAGACAGACAGAGAGAGACATAGAGACAGAAAGCGAGAAATCACCCCCCAGGGGGGATGGTCACACCGCAATCCCTTCTCCTCCATTCTCCTCTCGGGATCTTGGGCACGCACGCACACGCGCCCGGCGTGAGTTTTAAGCCACCGGGTCCAGGACACGAACCGCGGTCGACTACGTGGGAGTCCAGCGACATAGCCATTACGCTAACTGCTGGTTCCCTAAAATGTGTATTTTGAGAACAAATTAAATGCAAGAAAATCACTTTTGTAAATCTACCAAAAAAAGACTGCTGGCCAAGAAGGAATGGAATAGTTAACTGAAGCTTAGTTAGCATCTAAAAAAATCTGCCTATCTTTATTCTTCTTTTTCTGGAGGTAGGTGAAATCTCCTCTCTGGAATGACTTTCCAAACCTAGAGGCGTGAATTTGCATGCCGACCAGTGGCTGGGTTGCCTTTGGTGACTGTGTATCCCACCATCTGGGACTGTACTGTGTGGCTCCACAGTGGCCCTGTCATCGCCACCTGCAAAATGACTTCACTGCTGCATAGAAGCTGTCAGATTTCTTCAGAATAAAATTTGGAAGCTCAAGAAAGTTATCTCGAAATGTTACTTTCTTTTTCTTATATGGGTTTTAACATCTTTGAAAATTAAGAACTTAAATTCACTTTCTCCTGAAGCCACAAGTGAGAAAACAGAGATAATGGATTGGATCATTAATGATATATCTAAAATTAGATGTTAAGTTATTAAAATTTTAGGTTTTTATGAATGAGGACAAAAACCTCATTTCCAAAAACTCATCACATTTAAATTATGCTGTCTCATTTGCGTTCCCAATGGATTAAGACCAGTCTTATGACTGTCATTCCTATAAATTTATTTTTATTCAAGTGACATAATCTCCAAAATTGTGTAATTTTGAACATCTATTCAGAATAGTCAGCATTATAACTCTTCTCTTCTATAGGATAAAATAAAAACCCTAAGTTTCATTTTTCAGTGTTTATAAATACCCAATTTTCTAAAAACATTAGTTATCTGTATTGACTTCCTAAAAGAATCTGTTTAGTGAATAAGAACATTTTAAAAATAAGTTTATACATTTATTTTAGAATATCATAGGAATAATCTTAATTTACTTTAAATAAGCAATGTTATACATTCTGTATATTCATCTCCAAACAAAAGTTTTTTATGGCTTTTTAATCTATCTATGTATCTATCTATAGCTATATCTATCTATCTATCTATCTATCTATCTATCTATATAAAACACTCCTTCCTGGTCTCGGGCTTCAATCTCTTTTGGGTTAGTGGATGAGTATGTGTCTATGTATGTAAAACCCTAGGTTATTGTGCTGTTGTTAAGTGGGCTATAATTACGGCCATTGTCAGTCACTGATATTTAAGTACTTAGCCCTTATCCCTCTAGAACTTGGAATTAGTCTCATGTTAATATATTATAAGGGGGAACCAGCAGTTGGCATAATGGCTATGTCACTGGACTCCCATGTAGTAAACTGTAGCTCGAGTCCTGCACCCAGTGGCTTAAACTCACTCCCAGCGCATGTGCATACATGCCCACAGTCCCAAGAGGAGAATGGAGAAAAGGGATTGCGGTGTGGCCATCCCCCTCCCTGGGGGGGGGTGATCTCTTGCTTTCTGTCTCTCTGTCTCTCTCTGTCTTTCTGGCAAGCACATGCGCCCTATAGCAAAAACCTCTCAAAAAATATATATGTTATAAGGGAAATATGATGAAGTTAAAATATTTACTTTATTATCATTTTTTTCTGTTGATTCTTCCTGCCTCTTATAAATCCTTTTTTCTGCTATTAATTTTACTTTCATCATCTCTCCCATTAACAACTTTTGACTGTGTAACTGCAATGTCAGAAGGATGAAACTATCAGATTGCAAGGAAAGTCATGACATATTTTTCTGTTTTTCTTTTTTTTTGGTATTTTATCATTTTATTAGGAATAATTTCAAATGATTATTAAAACTTACTGGGTTTGATGCCAGAGCTTATATTTTTCTGTTTTTCTATTCAAAAGAAATAAATAAATAATGCATCATGACTTTCCAGACCACCCAATAGTTCAGTCATGACTACAATGGAGGAGAAAAAGCATGAAAGGCTTCAAGTACTAATTTAAAAAGGCCACGATGAAAGTCCCCATATAACTTTACAACGCCTCAGGGGTGGGGATAGGCAGAGTCTGAAGAAGAATAGCTGAGTTGATGGACTTGATGAATTTCATCGATCTTAGTGAGAATTTTTACTGGATATATACCTATATCTGTATGAACAGAAAGCCTCAAGACAGTGACCCTACTAAATAAATTCACAAATGAATGATGCTCACGTTGCTTATGTTTTTGTTTTCATTTTTTCCCATGACTGAAAGACGGTGGCTACAGCTCTAGCCTTCATCCTCATGAGCAGAGCACAAATAAGAAGTCAAGGGCATGAGAGTCAGCATCGAGCTAGCCTTTGGACCTTTCTTAAAAGCCTAGCCAGTGACTTTTGCTTACATATCTTTGGCCAGAATGGAGTCGTATGGTCTTTCTTAGTTCTCAATGAGACTAGAACATATTGGATTTCAACTGAGCACGTTGCTGTCCCAAACCACGCTGGGCTGTTATTATTAGTAAGAAAGAAAAAGAGAATAGATATTGGATGGGCAGCTGGAAACATTTGCAGCAATACCTTTGAGAAAGGGATATATCCTATATTTAGAAAAGTACAGAAGTCTTTGTGTGTCCTTGATGTAGAGTGAGTAGAGTAAGAAAAATTGGCTGTGTGCTAGTTCCCCAGTGGAGTTACATGGAGAAGTAAAAATCGCTCCCCTCTGCATGGCAAGCAGCTCTTTTGTGTCATGTCTGTGGTCCTCTCGAACTGACCAGGTCCCTCAGCAATATAGTTCTCTGTCTAAGAGAGGACTAGGGGAAAAACACCATGAAAGAGAGAATGATTTTCACCTCTTAAAAAAAAAAAATCAATGTATAACATTTAAGTACCTCACTTCTCTATAGAAATAGAGTATATAGGTATACCATTTCTCGAAGACAGGGGAACATAAATCCAACTATTCAAACAGGGGCAAAAAAAAGGCATGATTTCAATTTCAGGAGCAGCCATGACTGTATTGATTGCATTGCTCTTCGAAAATCTAGGACCAACTTTCATAATTAATATAATATTAATGCAATTTGTTGTTACATAGATATGAAACTAAATAGAATTTAGAATACCTAACCTATACGTGAAATATTTTCTTCCGAGTATATTGTTCAGTCCAAAAATCAGTAGGTTAACGGTGTACACAGCTAAACTCTCAGCAATTGAAAGAAATGTATTATTTATACCAGAACATTTTAAGGCCTCTTGTAGTTTTATTTACTTTATTTCTAAAAGTACTGTTAGGAATATTATGAATTTTAAACAATTATAAAAGGTTTTTTTTGCACTTTGACAAAATGTTTAAATTCTTTAAGAAAGCAAATATCACATGTAATTAAGGACAGATTTCATGTTGTGTTTCAAAACAAACATTCAATAAAGACCTACTGTTGTAAAATGAGATAAACTGAGGCCATCGAATAATTATGTCTGCAACCATGGAAGTTCAAATTTATTGAAAGAGACAAACACACACATAACTGAATTTGGTTTTGATCTTTCCCTTACCTAGTCCATTAATTCAATAATCTAGAACTAATCATTATAGATATACTTTGTTCTCGTTAACGTTTGCTGGGTTATTTGCCTTGAAGTTACTTATCACAGAGAGATTCCCTCTCCTTAGAGGGAATCTCTGCACTTCAGCATATGCTTTCGTGTTTGTGAAAACCCCAAAACCACTAGGATAAGATACTGTATAATTAAGCTGACAGATAATGATACAAAAAGCAGTGAGCTAGAAAGTTTGTAAAAATTCCACTGATGAAAGTGGTTCATCAAATTTCAGAGGCAAATACCTTGAATATTTATTAATATCAAAACAATAGATAAAATCTTTCAGACATTTGTTCTTAAGTGGTTTCCTATGTAAGGAAGTGTAATCCAGAGCTCATTGCATTGAAGACTTCCTTGGTTAGAAAAGGATCATGTCGTCTATATTTTCTTTAATTGGGCAAGCAATTGTAATGGTTCATGAAGAATGCAGAATCTTTGTGTCAAACTAACACAGTTTCCTCAGTTGGGCCTTAAGTACTTTAGTTTGTTCCTAAACCATAATATTGAATACAGATGTTCATTTCAGACAAATGACAATGCTGTAATGACCACTTCTGTTTCTCATCAAAATACTGCAGAAGCCTCAGTGATTCAAATTACCAGGAACTTCTACTTTGTTCGAATCCGATTGTTTTCTTCCTTTTAAAAATACTGTAGTTAAACTTCGGAACAATAATGGAACAATGTCTCTGGAGACTGAATTATGTCTAATTGGGAAGGAAGCACACTCCGTCTTGCTGTTTTCAGTTCATAATGTAAGACTGTCAATTAGTAGACGGTTCAGCCCAGTTGGAGCCAAGTTGCAGTGCAGCCTGTTAGAAGAGATTCCTAGAAACAAATAAGAGGATTTTTAAAAACATGTCTTGTGAAAGACCATTATAGGTGGGCTGTGGGTCAAGGCTGTCTCCTAGTGCCATAGCAGCTTTACATCAGAAGGTGAATGACAATCATATCCATAAAATAATGGCTTTTGTAATGTAGATGATTAGCATAGGAAGCCTACCCACTTCCATTTTTCCCTAGGCATATACCAGGATCATATTTCAATTAGTGACCTAGGAACTGCAGGCTCTGTATGCTATTTTCAATCCCTTTAGCCATGTAGCATCAATGATTCACCAGTCAGTAGAGACTCTCAGTGAATCTGAGGAGGATTTAGAACAGACATCGTCTCTATTCTGTTATGGTGACTTCTTTATACCGTCTACAAAATGAATTATAAATATACAGTGGGCATTATAAATATTCTAATGGCCATTGAGGATCTCGTTTTCTGTGGATGAGGAGTTTCTATTTTTTTAAGACAGGATCTTGCCATGTTGCAATCCCCCTGCCTCAGCTTCTGCCCTGGGACTACAGACGTGCAACCACACAGCCTCTTTTTCAGACATGGTTTCATTGGTTTGCTCAGGATTGCCTGAGCTCTTGATCCTACTGCCTCACCCTCCCAGTATGCTGCTATTTCAGGTGCAGAGCACTGAACTGACCTTGTGAACCTGGACCTGGAATGGAACCTGGGCCCCCCTGTGGGTTCAGCTGCAAAGCACAGCACTTTGGCAGCATGTCAACCCAGATTGTGCTAAATTCTGGTTGTTTTATTAAAAAACATAAAACCATTTTATGGCCATTCTGAAATAGGGACTTTTTTTTTTTTTTAGGTTTTTGCTATAGGGTGCGTGCGCTCGCAGACAGACAGAGAGAGACAGAGACAGAAAGCGAGAAATCACCCCCCGGGGGGATGGCCACGCCGCAATCCCTTCTCCTCCGTTCTCCTCGTGGGATCTTGGGCATGCATGCACATGCACCTGGCGTGAGTTTTAAGCCACCGGGTCTGGGACGCGAACCTCAGTTGACTACATGGGAGTCCAGCGACATAGCCATTATACTAACTGCTGGTCCCTGAAATATGGACTTTTGACCAGGAACGAATGTTAATATTTCTCAAGATAACCAAATGGTTGCTATAACTTCTTTTCAGTTACAAATTGAAAAAATTCTAGAAAAATGTGCCATGTTCTGGGATGCGTTTTCTTAGGAAATGGTAGAAAACCTACTTATATTTTTGGAAGATATCAAATTTATTTACTACAGGTTTGACTTCTGTAGGGCTTATTGTAATGAGCATTACAATAACGTTCTTTTATGTTTAAAATGATGTGTTACAATCCCATCAGTACCTTTGCCAACCAGTAAATTATTAATAAGGTGATGATCATACTAATGAAGCTTCTTTATTAGATTTTGATGGATTTTGTGCTTGAGATTATGATGGGGCCTTTGAAAGACATGGAGTATTTTCTCCCAGGGCAAATCTTCTGGCTTCATTGAAAACTTCCCTGAAAACTCTTCATTACTCACAACATTGCTCACTTATTTTCCAATGACATGATAGTCACTTTCACAGAAACATAATAGTCTGCAAGTCAAATGTTTAATTTGCTGCTGCAAAAGAACTCACAATAGAATTCTCAATGTGGGGTTAATTACATAGTAATGAAAGAGTAAACCTATTGGGAACATGCGCTGAGTCACATTGCTCTGTTTCCTCCTGATAAAGATGTGTGTGCTTGTTTCACTTTTTGTGCTAGGGAATTCAGAAGTAAGAGAAAACATTTAAAGGTATGTGCACAAATAGGGAAATTCTTATCTTTTGTCAATGCGGTGCAAAAACAATGAATATGCCTAATTATTTAATTACAAAAGCAATCTTTACCAATTAGTAAAGCATAAGAATACAGCATTGCATTCTAAAAAGGGAAAAACAATGTGCTGAAAATAATAGATAATATATTTCTAATGAGAGAAATTGCTAATCTAAACAAAAAAAATAAAATAAAACAACCATCACTTAAGATTGTCTTCAGTTTTGAACTCCTACAAATAATCCTTGTCCTTCACTGCTTCTGAATGTAATGCTCTTGCTACATTATTGGTTTATTCTATACCTGTCAAATACTTCACTGAGTACTTCACACATGGTCTCTTACAAAACATCTCAAAATGTTATGAGCTAGGTAATATTCTATTTGACTAAGTGAAGAAAATGAAGATGAAAGAGCCTAAAAATATTTTCTGTGTGACAGGATTCACATGCTGGTCTCTTTGTCTCCAAAATCTCTTTCTCTTTCATTGTCCTATACTGTCCACTCCATGAGATCGTGCATATTGAAGCCTATGTCAGCAGCTAGAAGTTCAAAGAGAGAAACATTTTCTTGCTTTGCCTGTCATCACAGGTGGACAGAAACTAGCATAGCAGCGCAGTGTTAGACTTACTATGAAACCACATTAATTAGGACAGTGTGAGGATAAAAAAGACCGACAGAACAAAACAGAGGCCAGAAGTAGATTCACAAAAATATCAGGTTGTTGGGAAAGTCATGATGTATTTTTCTATGTTTTTCTATGCAAAAATGCATCATGATTTTCCAAAAGACCGAATAATACATGACCAATTGAGTTTTGACAATGGCATCAATGTAACTTAATAAAGAAAGAAAAATTGTTACAACCACTGAACCTATAAAACTGGGTATTTATATAAAAAATAATAAATTTTGATCCTTACCTTGTACTGTACATTAGAAAAAAATTCTAGGTGAGACATGGCTGTAAGTATAACACTTAAAGATTTCTAGGAGGAAATGTAGAATATTTTCCAGACTTGAGCTAACCAGTGATTTCATAAAAGCACCAAAATGGCATTAGTCATAAAAGAAAATAAATAAACCAATACATTAGACTTCATTAAAAGCAAAGCAAAACCTTCCGCTCTTCAGAAACAAGATAAAACAAAAATATTAAGAGAATTAAAAAGTTAAGTTATGGAAGAAAACATTCAAATTACATGTATTTAGCTCATATATAAACTATGTAAAGAACTACAGATCAATTGTAAGACAATTGTTAATATTAGGAAAAGACAAGGATAATTTACAAAAATATAAAATAGTTGACAAGTACAAAAATGTTTAATATCATAAATATCAGTTACATGTGAATTACAAACAATATGAAATTGCTAAACTTAAAAAAAGGACTACTTAGCTTCAGTGGAGCAGTTGGTAGCATACTTAAGTACAGTGATAGAAGCCATGTGGCTGACTGTGGGTTTGAGTCCTCCAGCCAGTTCCACCTGTAGCAGAGGGTGTGCTTATGTTCCCAAGAACCTGCCATGCTGAGAACTGTGGATAAAGGTTGCAGTATGACCAGACATTATTGAGGGTACTTCTTTCTTTCATATTATCATGAATTTAAAAACAAAATATTCTGAGGCCTGCCAGTTGAATGGTGATTAAGGTGGCTGGATCCCATGTGGCGAACTGCAAAGTTCAAGTCACAGAACTGGAGGCTTAGGAACATGCCAAATACATGTGTGCATACCTGAAATCCCAAGAAGAGAATGAGGGAGAAGGGATTACAGTGTGGTCATCCCTCCATTCTGCCCCCCCATCCCCATGGAGATTTTTCTCATTCACCCCAAAACACACTCCCCCCTTCTCTCCAGTGAGCACACATTCCTATAGCAAAAACTGGAGAGGGAAAAAAAAAAAAAAGACTTGACAATATCAAGTGCTGAGGATAATGTGGAATAACTGTGCTCATAGACCTTGCTGATAGGAATGAAAAATAATATGAACTTTAGAAATCTCTTAGGTGAATTCAAAAATTGTTAAGCAGACATTCACCCTATGGCCCATCAATTTCATTTGTCTTTATGCATTAGAAATAAAAAGCATGTGCCTAAAAAATGATTTGTGAATGTTGATAACAACTACTGTTGGAGAACCAGAAATTGGAAACAATTCAAAAGTCCACCAGTATGAGATTGGATGTCTTTTTATTTATTTTTTTTTTGAGAGGTTTTTGCTATAAGGTGCGTGCGTTCGCCAGACAGACAGAGACATAGAGACAGAAAGCGAGAGATCACCCCCCCCCCAGGGGGGATGGTCACACCACAATCCCTTCTCCTCCATTCTCCTCTTGGGATCTTAGGCACGCATGCACACGCGCCCGGCGTGAGTTTTAAGGAACCGGGCCCGGGACATGTACCGTGGTCGACTACATGGGATTCCAGCAACATAGCCATTACGCTAACTGCTGGTTTCTGAGATTGTATGTCTCTAACAGTGGTTTATTAATACAAAGGAATACAGCTCAGCAATAAAACAGCCACTGATGTGCACACCAACATAGATGAATCTCAAGACCATTATGGGAGCAAATGTCTGCAGACTCAGAAAAACTCATACATTTATATGAAGTTGGAGAAGAAACACTGATATATAATAATAAAATTTGATTTGTTTCAGGAACATTGATACTGATTTGAGGAACTTTCAGGGGTCAATGAAAAAGTCTTTATCATTTATTTGGTTGCTGGTCTCAGGGTGAATATATTTTTCAGAGTCCATCAAACTGCACATTTAAGAGCTTGGAATTTTACTCCATATAAAATGTAGCATGATACTTCTGTTTAATGAGAAGTAAGAATGCAAAGTATACAACATTATTCATTGAAAAAATACATTTTACTGTTTCAATGTGTAAATTTAGTTATGTGTGTATATATTATATGTGTATACACACACACACACACATATATATACTTGTTATAGGGCACATCTGCTTGCCAGAGAAACAGAGAGAGAGAGAGAGAGAAAGAGAGAGACAGGGAGACAGAAAGTATGAAATTACCACTTAGGAGGGATGGCCATGCCACAATCCCTCCTCCTCCATTCTTCTCTTGGAATTTTGGGCATGCACTCACATACGTCTGGCATGAGTTTCATGCTGCCAGGTCCTGGACTCAAACTTCAGTTGACCTTGTTGGAATCCAATGCTTTAACCTCTATGCCACCTGCTGGCCCCCATTATGATGTTTTGAAATGAAGATGATATTTCTTTAGGCAAAAAATTAGATTACCAAAAATTTCATGATGCAGTTTTGCATAGAAAAACAGAAAAATACGTCACAACTTTCCCAGCAACATAATAGTTTGAGTCTCTTGAGGTAGATAGCCCTCGGGGAAACATTTGTCTCAGAGGAATTATTTTCAGGATAGTTGGTACACCTACCTTCATCCCTAAATTACTTTTTTTTAGGGAGGTGTGAATTGATCTTCATTTTACTAATTCCTTTCCCCATCAATATGGAAAATAAAGAACCTGAGGTCAAACTAGGAAGGAGACAAAATTTGCCTTTAACTTGTTCAGTTGTATACTTGTTTAGTAAAATTCATCTGTAGAGCTTTGTCTTCTGCATTCCTCTGTCACCAAAGAATCCCCCTCCCTGCCTTCCCCATGGCCACATGCTGCCTGTCACACACCGCTTTCAACTCACCTACACCCTGCCGGTTGGCAAAGTACCCCTCCCACATCTTTTCCTTGAAAAGTTAGAGTCATGATTTCATTTTAAGTGAGCAATTTGGAAATCTTAGGCATGACCACATCCCATTGAGGTGCTTTTTCCCTCTTTCTGTCTCTCGTGAGTGTGCGTGCCTTCTAGCGATTAAACCTTTGTATTAAAATCTGCCCTCTGTAGAAGGTATACAATACCTTCTCATTAACTCTAGTCACTGTGCGGTATAATGTCTAGAACGTAATCTTCTTTCTTACTAAAACTTTGTACCCTCTAACCAGCATCTCCTCATCCCATTCCCTCCTCTCAGTCTCCATTCATCACCATCAGCTCTCTGTGTCTCCTTTTCCATTTTTGGGGGGATTCCATATGTAAGTACGATCATGAGGTATTTGTCTTTCTGTGCCTGACTTATTTCACTTAGCAAAATGTCCTCTTGGTTCTTCCATGTGTCCTCTGTGACATTCTTCACAATAGTCAAGAACATGGAGTCAGTGGAAGCATCCATCAATGATGAGCAGATGACAAGAATATGGTATGTGATATACACAATGGAATACCATTCAGCCTTAAAAAGGGAAGGAAATCCTGTTATATGTTGAGAACACTTACCTACATATCATGTTTGACCAAAATTTTGTCTCTTTTATATTATTAGATTGAACCCCAAGAAGGAGTAAGTCATGTAGTAATCTCTGTGATGCTGAACTTTGTGATCCAAGTTACCTGGTGACAATATTTTCCTGATCTGTCTATTCTTGGATCAACCTGTTACTGTGGATGACCTTGTACATTCTTCTTGTATTCACAGGAAATACAGGAAATAAAGGAAATTGGACTGTATGAGAATTACAAACATTTCACAATATACATACATTTAACTCATAAACATTTCAAATATACATATATGTCATGATTTGTCTGAGGCAAGTGTTATTTACATTTTTAAGGAGTGTAGCCAAATGACTATTGCAATCTTCTCATTTTAGAATATCTGACTAGGTTGTTGTTTCTTTGGAAAAACGTAGCCAAACGGTAACAAACGTGGAAAGTCTGTAGCCCAGCTGTTACGACTTGGTGGGTTGGATAGCATAAGGTTGACAAAACTGCTAGGGTGGTATAAGCAGTCCTGAACATCTGAGACTGTCAGCACAAGGAAGACTGTTTCTATATACCTCTTATTTGCTCTGTCTCACAGGGTGGGCCTAATGAAGGAAAGAAACTACATCCTAAATTGTGCAGAACAAATACCCTAAAAGAGAAGTGTCTGGATTTTTATTACTTTGGAGACCTAAAACACATGTACTTGGAAGTTAGTTCCTTACTGTTAGTCTGTTTTACTTGATTAAAAGGATCATGTAAATTCATTGCCACATGAATAATATATAACAGCAATAATCCCTGTTATCAGAATGGTTTAGGTATTCATAAAGTGTATCTTCTATGTCTAAAGGAAAAGCAGATTTTTAAACTTCCAGTTTTACTTTACGATCTGCTTTGCCTTGTCAATCCATTCAACTTTTTTGGGCCCCCTCAAAAAAAAAAAAAAATGTAGTGATCTGACATTACCAAAGCACAATTTGAAGAACACAGCTCATCTTCAAACTCCCTTCTTGTGCCACTCTGTGGTATGAGCACAGTGTATGGTTTGGACAGGCTGTGATTGAGCAGGGAGCTCACAGTCTTCCTCAAATAGCTTTGATCTGACTTTTACCATGGAGGGTGAAAGAACTTGATAATGATGAACTCCTAAAACGATAAAGTCATAGTTATTTTTGTAATATGATAATGCAAAAATGGCTCAAAAGGGTTTCTCCTTTGTTTTAAATTTCTTTTCAAGTTGGATTATTTATTGTAGGCATGAGGAAGATGGGTACCTTTAAAGGGTCTTCATGCAGCAGTTTCCCCAGCCCTGCCGCCGGCTCTGTGTCCCTGTGCGGGCAGTTAGCATGCTGAGGAAGACCCGCATGGAACCTGGAGTCTCTCCTCATGATTTCATTGTGCAATGGCACCCCTGTTGTCTGCACCACCTTGGCGGGTGTATTTTTAATGTTTTATATCAATCTTTATTGCATTTATATTGGGCATTGCAGAATATGGTGTGTGTTTTTATTAAAACAAGTAGACAATGGATAATGATAAGTCTTACGACACTTAATTCTACACACTACATATTTAGATTGACTATTTTTATTGATTCAAGTATCTATTTCATCATATGTACCAGAATTAAGACTTAATAAGAGTTAAACCTGTTCTGCAATAGCACAGACGGAGATGAGATGACACAAGCACAGTGAAGTGTCCATGTGGTCCGAAGTTATTCTTAAAACATTGGGAGGGACTGGATATTACGTTTCCAGTAACAACAGGAATTTTGACAATTCTCATTAGTTAACTCAGTCTGGTCCATGCTTTCATCAGTGCATGCTTTCTGCCCCCAGAGTCTCAGTGAGCATTGAAAGAATATTCCACAGAACATAGAAAGAGGACACCTGCCCACAGAAGAGAAAGCAAGTCCAGCTGATGTCCAGGTGCCCAAGGACCCACCTCATCAATTCACTGAGCACTACTCTGGGCCTTCCCAAGCTATATTTGAAACCCTTTGGACTGTAACTCTACACCTGGCAGAAAGCATCTGTAGATCAAAAGAACCTGGGGAGAGGGTGTTCCTTACTTTCAGAACCAAAACAGAAAAGGTGTTTACTTTTTTTTTTTTTTTTGGAGAATTTTCACTGTAGGGCGCGTGCGCTCGCCAGACAGAGAGAGACATAGAGACAGAAAGCGAGAAATCACC
>NW_006159440.1:3050419-3051974 GCF_000334495.1 Tupaia belangeri chinensis | reverse complement strand
CGGCGTGAGTTTTAAGCCACTGGGTCCGGGACACAAACCGCGGTCGACTACGTGGGAGTCCAGCGACATAGCCATTACGCTAACTGCTGGTTCCCAAATGGTGTTTACTTTTCAAGGAATTTCTTGGCAAGTTTTTGACTTACAGATGAAGGATATTAAAATTGTATGTTGTTTTTTTTTGTTTACTATCACTCCTATTGTTTATAAAAAGAACAGGTAGTATGTATTGAACATTAATAAGTTCCAGCAACTACACATAAGTATAAACTCCTCTAATACCCCAACAAAGATTCATGGTAAATATTATTATTATGACTTTTTAGGTTTTTGCCATAAGGAAAAACCTAAACATCTATTGTTGGAAAGAGATGGAGACAGAGAGAGGGAAAGTAAGAAATCATCCCCCAGTGGGGATGGCCTTGCCACAATCTCTTCTTCGTTCTCCTCTCCAGGATTTTGCATCCACACCTTGTGTGATATTTAAGCTGCGGGGTCAGGGACATAAACTGTGGTTGACCATAAGGGAGTCCAGTGCCTTAACTACTATGTCACTTACTGGCATATGACAATAAGGCCAATATTTTAATATATGTGTAACTGATTTTGGAGTCTAGATTCTTTAATAGGCTATGCTTCCTCAGAGTTCGGAAAAGATAGCATCAATATATTTATTTTTAAATCACTGATAGTAATCTCGTTGTTTACAGTGTTTAATTTAAGTTGACTCCCCGAAAGCACTGTGCATATGTTATCCTGAACTAAAGTGATGTTTCAGGGCAGCAAGAACTACAAAATTCAATTCAGCTAAGCAGTAACTAAGGATCAGAGAATCTTGTCTCCTCCATTTTTCTTTTCCCTCCAACTTAGAGGACGCTGGCCCGTACAACTTAGAGTACGCTGGCCAGTTTTGAATAGAGCAGATAGTGATCAAATTGAAGCAAACAACTGAATTCAAACCATAGGTCTATTGTTGAGACTTGAGCAAATTTGTAGAATGTGCTCTTGGAAGCTTTGCAATGAGGCATGGAGGTTCAGAAGAAAGGAAATAAAAGTGTATAAGTAGTTACATAAAATGATTGAGATTATAGAAACAGAAAATTCCTGTCCTCCATGCCAATCATCCTTAAACCTAGAAGCTGTCAGTTACTAAAGATAACTCTTCTCACAACATTTAGACAGAACTATATTCAGTTAAAATCCAGGATCATCCCTAGTGATGAGGGTGGAGACTTTCAGTTTCTCAAAACGAATGCCTAAGACCTTGAACTATAAAACTACCGGTGGGGTACCAGCAGTTAGTGTAATGGCTATGTCGCTGAACTCCCATGTAGTCGACCGTGGTTCGAATCCTGGACCCGGTAGCTTAAACTCACGCCAGGCACATGTGTGTGCATGCCCAAGATCCCAAGAGGAGAATGGAGGAGAAGAGATTGTGGCGTGGCCATCCCCCCTGGGGAGTGATTTCTTGCTTTCTATCTTTCTTTCTCTCTTTGTCTTCCTGACAAGCACACGCACCCTACAGCAAAAACCTCTAAAAAAAAAACAACAACAACAA
>NW_006159440.1:3044979-3050174 GCF_000334495.1 Tupaia belangeri chinensis | reverse complement strand
ACCAAGCAGCTTCACCAAAAAAAAAAAAAAAAAAAAAAAGATTAACCCAATTAAAAGATAAAATTTGCTGAAAAATCTAAGGAAGACATACAAACAGCCAAAAAGCATATGAGGAAATGCTCAACATCCTTCATCACAAAGGAGATGCAGATTAAAACCACAATGAGATATCATCTAACCCCTGTCAGAATGGCAAAAATTAAAAATACAAAAAGTATTAAGTGTTGGCTGGGTCGTGGTGAAAGGGGAACTCCCCTACACTGGTCCAGCCACTATGGAAAACAATATGGAGGCTCCTCAAAGATGCAAATAGAACTACCATTTGATTCAGCAATTCCAGTTCTCGGTATCTATCCAAAGGACAGGAGAATGCTCAGTTGGAAAAGTGCTTGCACATCAATGTTTATTGCAGCATTATTCACAATTGCTAAAACAAGGAACCAAACCAAATGTCCACAAACAGATGAATGAATGGAAAAAGAGTGGCACAGATACTCTATGGAATACTATTTAGCCATTAAAAAAAAAAAAAACCAAGACCCTTGATAGTTATTTCTTCCATTTGTGTGTGTGTGTAATTTTACAAAATAGAAACAATATGTCCTTAATGGTTAATGAACATTTACATATTTCCTTCTTTTTGTATCAATCCATTTCTGAACTTCCATGATAGTACTATAAAAGGTAGTTTGGTTAATTAAAATTAATTCATAGAGTAGTAATAATGTTGGACATGTTTCATTTAATTTCACGAGTTTACTTAACTCTTAATGCAAATAAAGTGCATTTGAAATTTCTAAAATGTAGGAATATATGCTGTTGCATTAATTAGTCACTAAAAAAACTTAGAAAACTCATGAAATTAATATTTAAATTATGTTTTTAAAATTGTGACTACTTGTATAGAAACCAAACCTTTTGGATTTTTGACTCTGCCTTCAATAAGATCAAAATTCAGGTAGAATGGGCAGAACCTAGTGTGACGAAACTCTCTATAGATGAGAGAGGAGGTTTGGGAGAGGTTAGGACTGAATGGTTGGACACCCCAGGCTCTGAGGCCCTAAGCCAGATAGTCAAAACTCAAACCTGATACAAGAGTTGTGAAGTGGTGGGGAATGAAGGAGAAATGAGGAACCAGATGTGAGTATTGTAAGAGGGATAGAATGAAATAAGCACCCCATGTGACACGCAGTGAGAAACAGTCAGACTTCTTGGGGAATTTCTTCCCAGAGAGTTGGAGACTTTCAGCTGGTGATGACACCAGGCTGCACAGCAGCTGCTCCGTAAACTGACTGTCAGACACCAGCTAGTTCTTCTTCTATTTACCTTTACCAACATAGCCCACAATCGAACCTCAGATCCATAACCCTACCGGTTAATTCTGGGAGCACTAATATAAATCACTCATGCATTAAGCATTTGACAGATAAATGATGCATTGCTCATCTAAGTATTATAGTGGACACGTGTTAGAATATTGTGGGAGTGTAGGAGAAGATTCAAAGCAGATGGGGCAAATGTAAGAGACTTTCAGATGCCAGCAATGCTATAGCTCAAACTTGAAAAAGAAAAAGAAAAAGTAAAGAAAAACTCCCTTTAATATTCTAACATCCATCTATTGCGTGCAAACCTCTGTAATGACTCAGGCAAGGAGCAGTATAGAACTCACTTGTAACAGAAAGGATGGTTCACCCATTTTTAGCTTTTTCCACTAAGAACTATCTGCAGTACAGAATAGTGGGATCCTTCAAGTAAAAGTCAAATTAGGCTACTGTTTTGCTCAAAACCCTGAAATAACTGTCCACATAACTAAAATTAAAAATTGGAATGTTTAAAATGCCTCTGGGCCAGCCCTGTAGCACAGTGATTAATCCCATGGTCTGCCTTGATGTGAATCCCAGCACAGTAGTTGGAAAACCACACCAGGTATGTGTGCATGCATC
Organism: Tupaia belangeri chinensis; assembly: GCF_000334495.1. Classification (NCBI taxonomy): domain Eukaryota; kingdom Metazoa; phylum Chordata; class Mammalia; order Scandentia; family Tupaiidae; genus Tupaia; species Tupaia belangeri. The sequence goes on along the minus strand of NW_006159440.1, from coordinate 3,048,231 downwards.
CCTAAAATCCTGACAGGATGGAGAAATGTAGGGGAAAAAGGACTGTAGCATGACCACGGCCCACTGGAGATTGTGAAGAAACTTCTCTCTTTCTCTGTCCTCTCTCTCTCACTTTCTCTGAGGAACACACTCACCCTCTGGCAATTAAAAAAAAGAAACATATCATGAAATACCTTGTATAAACTGCCTATGTTACCTCCCCCTCATTCACTCAGCCCAACCCCCGCCCCCAGCCTTTTTCCAGGCTCTTGAACATGTTGGCCATCTTTGAGCCCTAGGACCTTTGCACTGGTTCTTGTGGCTCCCAGGTTCCCACATTAGCACTTTCACCACCTTACACTACCTGTTCACTATCTTTTTCTTTCTTTCTTCTTCTTCTTTTTTAAAATTTGCCAGTGTATGAGTGCTCCCTGGAGAGAGATGGGGGTGGGGAGAGTGAGAAAGCACCCCCATGAGAAATGGCCATACTGTAATTCTTCCTCTGTCATTTCTCCCTTTTCTTGGGATTTTGGACATGCAAACACAGGTACTGAGCATGGTTTTCAAACTGATGAGTCCAGGATTCAAACTGTGTAGTCAGCCATGTGGGATGTGCCACCCTAACACCATGACACCTACTGACCCTCAAATAACTGTTCAATTAGACCCACACTATTTGAAAATGCAATCAAACCAAGCATTTCTTTCCTCTCTAAGTTTTCTCTATTTAATTTTCATTCATACCATCGTTTTATACATTATATTTCTTTCTGAATTGTCTGCATTAGAATGCAAGCTGAATATTAGGGATATCTCACTCTTTTTCTCCATTGATACATGTCAAGTTTCTCAAGTATTACTTCATACATAGTAAATGCTTGATACTTTTTCCAGCTCTACTAAGGTATGATTGATCATTTTTCAAATGTATTCAAGGGGTACAACTATGTCAAGTTTCTCAAGTATTACTTCATACATAGTAAATGCTTGATACTTTTTCCAGCTCTACTAAGGTAATGATTGATCATTTTTCAAAAGTATGTATTCAGGAGGTACAACTTGATGATTTGATTTACATAAACATTATAAAATGATTATCACAATTAAGAAAACACAACTATCACTTCACATAGTTACTTCTTTTTGTAATGAGAACACTAAAATTGACCCTGTTAGCAAATTTAAAGTATACAACAAAGCAGTACTAAGTATGCTCACCACATGGAGTATCAAGACTCCAGAACTTAATCATCTCATAACTGAAAGTCTATACCCTTCACAACATCCGTCCACTTGCCTCCCACCCCTGGGACTACTGTTCTACCCTCTGTGTCTCTGAGTTGGAGCTCTTTGGATTCTGTAAAGTAGTAAGATGATACAGTATGTGTCTTTCTGTGCCTGACTTATTTTACTAACCATAGTGTTCTCCAGGTGCATCCATGTTGTTGCAAATGGCAGGATTTTCTTCTTGGTTATTGTGAAATAATATTTCATGGTGTGAGTATCAAACCTACGCTCACACACAGATAAACACACACACACAAACATGTACCATAGTTTCTTTATTGAGTTATCTGCTGATGCTCAAGATTGTTTCCATGTCTATTGTGATTAACGCTGCAACAAATGTGTGAGTGCAGATATCTCTTTGAGACATGATTGCATTTCTTTTGGGTATGTATCCCCAAGTGGGATTGCTGATTCCTATGGTTGTTACGTGCTTAACTACTTGGGGAACCTCCATATTGTTTTCTATAAGGCCTGTACTAATTTACATTCTCTCCAACAGCCTTCAAGTGTTTTCTTTCCTTTTCTTTACACCTTCACCAACACTTCATTCTTCTTTTTTGATAATTAATGAATATTTGTCTAAATATGTAACATTATGATACTAAATGAGGTAATATAATAAAATGAAGATTAGATATCATTAGTATTTTTAGATATTTTGTGCAGTCCTATTATTTTAATGTAGAAAAATAATCAAATTTAGAAACACTAATTCTAGAAAAATTAAAGTATATGAGTAGTTTAGCTAAAATATTAACTGTTTGTGGGACCAGCAGTTTGCGTAATGGCTATCTCACTGGACTCCCACATAGTCGACCGCGGTTCGTGTCCTGGACCCGGTGGCTTAAACTCACGCTGGGCACGTGTGCATGCGTGCCCAAGATCCCAAGAGGAGAATGGAGGAGAAGGGATTGCGGCATGGCCATCCCTCCTGGGGGGTGATTTCTTGCTTTCTGTCTCTATCTGTCTGTCTGGCGAGCACACACACGCTATAGCAAGAACCTCTCCAAAAAAAAAGAAAAAGAAAAAAAAATTAACTGATTGTTTTCAGAGCCAAACTATTAAAGCAAACTGACAAAAGACTACTTGTAAAAAGATTAAGAGGCATGCATATGTGTGGGTATTCATTTATTAAAAAGAGAATAGTTTTTCAGTCTTTTGTTTTATATTTTTCATTATACTGTGTTGTATTGAGTAGGATTTTCCATTAAAAATCTTCTTGATTAGTTGTCAGTGGACAAGCTCAAATACCTCTTATCTTTAAATAACCTCTCTAGGCAAACAATATCTAAGGAGACAAAAGCAAAACTATTTTGACAAAATAATATTTTGTAGTATAGTTGGGTAATTATTGCCTTTGGTAGTTTCTGTAAATTCAATTTTCTTGTTCTGATTGAGCCTATTTCTTTGATATTAGTTCTTTGGAGGTGCCAGAAAAGGAAAACACCAAAATGAATCATATATAGCAAGTATATGTATATAAGTACGTAAGAAAAGCAATGACATATTTTATGTAGCTGAAAAATATCCCATTCGTTACTTTAAAAATCTGACTTTAATTATAATCATTAGAGAGAGATTCAATATTTGTTTCCATTAACAAAGGTAATATTTATGCAACAGCTGCTCATGAGTGTTTAATAAATTCCAACTTCTTTGGCATAAAAACATAAACTGCCGTTTCCTTTTGCTATCTTGCATCATCACCAGTTTGGGAATTCACACCGACCCAAATTTTTGTTCAGTATAAGGAAAACTGGACCAACCAGGTAGCATTATTGTTAAGGTATATCCCACATGACCAAGTGTGTGGTTCAAGTCCCAAACCTGGCAGTTTAAAAATAATGCTGGGTACGTGTCAGTGTGTGCTCAAAATTCCAAGAGAATGAAGAAGGGATCGTGGCATGGCCATCTCTCTGAGGGGTGATTTCTCACTTTCTCTCTATCTGGTGAGTACACATAACCTACAGGAAATACAAATAC
>NW_006159440.1:3033618-3044744 GCF_000334495.1 Tupaia belangeri chinensis | reverse complement strand
GCCCAACATGAGTTTAAGCCACTGGATCCGGGACTCGAACCACGGTCAGCTACGTGGGAGTCCAGCGACATAGCCATTACGCTAACTGCTGGTCCCAAGGCCTTATTTAAGTACACACTGTGCAACCATCCTGCATGGGGAGATTTCTCTACCTCTTTTGATTGAATTGAATTCATTGTTTTGAGAGCAAAATTCCTGATTTCCTCTCTCCTCCTCCTTGTCTCTACATTTCTCAGATGAATAATTATGACTATGGTTTGAATACAAGACAATCATTGCTTGTGGAACCTCTCGATGACCACCATTGTAGATCTTTAACAATGAATTGAATTCTCATTATATGTATTTTCATTTCCCTGTGGGTAATTGGCAGACTCTTGTAGTTAATTCGTGACTATGTGTAGCGTAATGTTAGTTCTTGCTAGAAACAAGTGGACTATTTCAGAACTCACAATTTAAACACTCTCCTTTAATATTTTCCAGTGCATTTTCTTTGGTCTATGAGGCATGCATGACATTCTAGAAGAGATGACCATGGTTTGATAGGACTGAAAAGTGTTGACTCTGCTGGTATTTATCAATGACCCTGGGAAGTCCTGTGCTGAATCCTCTTAAATACACTTTTCTCCAGTTATGTTTGTTTTATATTAATAACTGAATGATGTTTCTTTTCATCTCATACAATTTCTATTAATATTAGTATTTGGACACACTGATATAATCCTATGTGCTTTCAAAAGACCCCAGATGTTAAAAATCACCTCACCAGAACAAGTAGAAGCACATTCATTCCAAGAATTAAAAGCAAGCTTTTTTTTTTCTTTTTTTACTTAAAACAAGGTGCAGAGAACAAAACTTTGTATTTGGTTTGAACTTTGTATGTAGTTTTAATTTTGGTCAGTTATTTTTAAGGTTTTAAAATTTGATTATATACTATTAAAATAAATTTATCTTTTTATCCAATATCTTTTGAAGACTTGGATAATGCACTAGCAGTATTATTGAGAAGTAGAAGTCTACAAAAGTCTAAACACACACATATATATACATCTTATTGTAGTTTTCTCCAAATAGGTTTTATAACTGAATTTTTCCCATTTATTTCCTTAAAACACTGACACTTTGGAAGAAGTAATGTAATCCTGTCTGCTTTGCCAAATATGCATGCACACACACACACACACACACACACACACACACACAGGTCTTGGCTATGTGATTTACAGCATGGTAAACATACAAGAATAGTTTAGTATATAAGCTTAAACTCAAATCCATGCAGTCATGTGTTTTCTGATCTCCTTGACAAACTGAATTGCCTCAAAGTTTTTATCACTTCTGTAATTCAGGGACTTATCTTTATTACAGTAGATTATTATGTTTCTTTCACCTAAAAAACAGTAATTTCCATGAGAACTAGGACTTTGTGACCTGCTCAGTACTCTATAACATATAGAGATCTTAACAATAATGCTAACAGGGTCAGCAGGTGACATAGTGGTTAAGGCACTGTGCTCTGACATGGTCAATTGTTGTTTGACTCCCAGACCTGGTGGCTTGCTTTCTCATTTCCTCTTTTCCTCTTTCTGGTGAGCATGTGTTTCCTATGGCAAATTTAAAAATAATAATAACAAATAACATAAATATTTCTTTTTAAAAATAATAATGCCTGGTGTACACATATATTCAACATATATTAGGTGAAAACAGATGATATGATTCTTGAGTTCTGGGAACATATAATCTATATGTAGATAAAATTATACCCAGAAATGTTCACCAAGACTTGTAATGATTGACTGTCCCAATAAAAATATCCACAATAAGAAATGTAAGATTCTCTAAGAAGCGCCACTCCTTCGGGTTTAGTAACTTGATTCTTATCACCGAAATTCATTTATAACCATAAAGAAATCAACTAGAGGATAGAATTATCAGTAAATGACATATCCCTTGACAAGGAAAAATAAAAATCCATAAACTATTTCATATGTACCTTCAATTCATCTATTATCGTTTTGCTAAAATTTTGCTGAAGTATTATAAATCCAGGAAGACATGGAATACTGGTTTCACAGATGTCAAATACTTCTTCTCTTATTACTTACCTATTAAACATTAATTTATGGTATTTTACTCACTGAGCTATGGGCTGAGACCAGCTGTTTGAGGATAGCAAGTCTTCAGATTGTTAAGGAAGAAATGGAGAGCTCATTCTTGTCAACAGTAATAATAGCAATGAATGCCTCGATGCAAGAGTCACCTTACTGGGTATGGAATTTGCATTCATCTGAGTAGATGTAAACGCTGATGTTGAGGAATACTAAAACCAAGTTGAAGATGTAGAGGTGAAGTAGACCATGAAACATGTGGAGACCATGCAACGAGGTTCAGAGGCAGGATATGAAAAGACACAAGTTACTCTGTAAGGAACTGAAGGATAAAATCTGTGCTTAGGCTTCTGGTTCGGTCTAAAAAGTTCTTTAACAAGGCCATGTTGTGAAAGAATGAATTTGGCGAGGCTAGTTATGGGGGAATTAAATTAACGTTTAATGCTCTCTCTTTTTCTTTCCTTTCCTTTCTTTTCCTTTTCTTTTTCTTCTTTTTTTTTTTATTTTAAATTTTGCTAGAGAGCATATGTGCTTGTCAGAGTGAAATGGAGACAAAAGAGAGAAAACATGTTCTCGCGTGACATAGTCACACTGCACGACCTTCTCCCCCCGTTTCTCCAGCCTGTCAGGACTCGGGACATGCACACACATGTGTCCAGTGTGGTTTTCAAGCCACTGAGTCTGAGATTTGAATCTTGCACTCAGTCATGTAGGATCTAGTTCTTTTAACCACCTGGCCATGGGGCCAGCCCTATTGATTTTTTAAAATGTATAATTCACATAATAATGTAATGTATTTATAGCATACAGCATGATATTTTGATATATGTATACAACATGTATTAATCAAGCCAGGGTAATTAACGTATTCGTCACCTCATAGAGTCAATGCTTTTCTGTGTTGGGAACATTCAAAATCCTCTTATCTCGCTTATTTTGAGATACACAACAGATTATTAACTACAGCCACCCTGTTGTGTTATAGAACATGAGAATTTACTCCTCCTATTGAGCTGTAATTTTGCACCCATCAATCAACCTCTCCCAATGTTCAGATAATTTATCTTAATATGAAAGGCAGAAATATGATATAGGAGCATGATATCAGAAAAGTGCGGTCTGTGTAGTTTTCACTTATGAGTACATGGCTACTGTTAACTTGAGATTATGCAAAAAAAGATCATCTCAATGATGATGAATGACTAAAACATTAAGTAAACTTTAGACACTTTCAGAATAAATCCCAATTATTGGATAAGTTAATATTGCTAGATTTATAGGACTAGGCATATTCTTGATCTCTATGTGCGTTTTTCTTTTCTAAATGTACGACCGTCCTTTATTTCTGTGTTTGAACTTCCCTCTGTATTATTGCCATTGTTTCTCCTCGCTCTCCTCACCACCACGTTACGCCATTCTTCCCCACCTCTCTGTCTGTCTCACTCTCTCTTTCTTTCTATCGCTGTTTCACTGGCAGAAGCCCTGTGTAGGATTGTAGACGTTAAATATTTAGCAGCATTTGGCTTATATTTCTAGTGGGAGCTGTGCAGAGTGTGCTAAAAAAGCTAAAAGGGACTCTTAGTTCTTCTAATGCCATCTCTCACTTTCCACTTCTACAGTTATTGCTGCCCTAGGAGAAATTTACATACATGGTATATGCAAATATGTGTTTTAGAAAAACATATTTAAAGTTCTGTCTTCACAGTTCAGGATAAAGCCAAGTACTGGTTAAGAAATATTTATAAATCATGCAATGTCTTAGTCCTCAGATATCCTATAAGTATGACGATGTGTGTCCAAGTTTATACTTGAAAGCGTTGAAGAATCTGTTACGTTTGATAACTGGGGCGGGGGGGGGGGGGAAGGAAAGCATCCCCTGCTTTGTATATGGATAATATTGATAATGAGTTCCTTTAGGAAAATAACAAAATAATTAAGCTTAGGGACTGGAGACATAAAGAAGGAAAGTAAAAGAAAAATAATTTTGCTTCAGAAGATTAGAAGTACTATAAAGGGTTTTGGCTCTCCCTTTCAATTAGAATATAAATTGACAGAGACTTTAGACATTCTTCAGAAAGCCAGGCAAAAGGATCTTAAGCTTATCATAAACAGGGTGAAAAGCAGACTGTCGAATTCACTGGGAATCACTGAAATTCTCTACAAAGCTGAATAGTGTGTTGATTTACACACTGATCTGTGTAAATCTGAAATTATCTACAAAGCTAAATATTCTGTCGACTTACACACTAATTTGTGACTGATTTCATTGTTCTACTAGTTGTATACCAATGACACGCCAAGTATTGCGTCAGCCACTGTAGAAGTTCAATAGAAAAGCGGTAGACAAGGCACTGGCTTTCCTGACTCTTTATTATTATGCAATTCATAAGCTAATTTTCCATCGTCTTAAATTAAGCAAGTTGGATTTAAAAAATTGAGACAGAGTAGACTTTGGTGTCCTGATAACTTCGTACAAGAGGATATACCCATTAAAAGAAGGTTCTTGATTCTCACTATAGCCACAAGCAGCCTAACGCCTTTAGGTGGGGTTGAGGAAGACAGAGAACCAGGACACAGAAGACAGAATGGACATTTGGTGGGGACATGTTGAATGCAGATTTGCCTCTGAGAGCATTAGAGGCCCTTACTGTTCACTGTATGCCTTACTTTGTTTTCACCATGCAGTCCTTTTTTACTGCTTATTCAGGGGTTGTAAATTTTGAATGACTCTAATGTCTATAGCATTTCCTGAATTGTAGATCTGAACAGTACTGAAGGGCAGCAGGGCTTCCCAAAGAGCCTGTTTTGCTTGACTAAGTTCTTTTGCTATATTGATTTAGTATAAGAAATTCTGGGATAACACTCAATTTCTTCATGGTTCTTAAAAATCTGAGTATCAACAAGAGCTCTGTATTCCAGGCAAGAGACACAATGTGGAAAAAAAAAAAAAAGCAAAACCGAAACAAAAAAAAATTCCCTGTTGTCTAATTGTTTGAACACAGAAATCTCTACAAATAAATATTTTCTTAGGCTTGGTCCCAGTAATGCCAAGTAATTTTCTTCTTTGGGTGTTTATTTGCACTCACAACTGAAGAATAACAGGACAAAGCAAAACTGAACAACAGAGCAGCTGTTATGTTCTTATTTATAAAGAATGCCTCCAATTCTCAGTATTCCTTTCTATAGTTCCACCGGTACTGGATTTCTCCCCCCATGTCAATACTAAGACATGAAAACAAGCTGGTAAATCGAAAGGCTGACTTCCCAGTCAGTGTCTCCCAATGAAAATGATTTTCTAACAATTTCATCTGCTACACAAGAATATGTATTTTTAGGTAAGAAATCCTTTCAACCTTCACTGTTTTGTTATTCACAATATTGGGTGCCTTCTCGTACTATTTCTTTCACATTTAGTTTATTTATTTCTACTACTTTACATAGAGAATTCCATCTTCCTATTTATTTCATCCATTTAGGAGCTTCTGTTTCCAAACTAATATATAGAGAGAGTAGAAATTTAGAGGTCATTATCTAAAGCTCCTAAGATTGAACTTATTTTGTAACAAATAAAGGAGACCCAGAAGAGTAAGTGAATTGTTCAGCTCACCTGGACCATCTTCAGACACAAAGTGTGAAGACTGAATAAACTTTCAAAATTGAATAAACTCTTTAAACTTTTAAAAAATTAATTTTTATACAATAATGACGAGTGACTAAAATAAAAAGTTTCAAGAGCATAATCTCTATTATTTGGGGATAGTGCTTGAAAAAGAAGTAAGACACGTGTTTTAAGAGCAACAGTGTATTGAATAAGTTGTCCAGTTTCCCCTCACATGATATGAAATGATTTTTAGTAAGAAATGGACAGCATTGGTATGTTTTGTGGGAGGGAGGCATGTGTATGTGTGTGTGGGAGGCATGTGTATGTGTGTGTGGGAGGCATGTGTGTATGTGTGTGGGCACACACACCCGCTCCACACTGCTCCTCCTCTCCCAAACCATTCACAGTTAAGCAGGGTTTGATTCCAACATTGTAACAGTGATTGCCAAAGCACTAAACTGAGTTGCTGGATGTCTTGGCACAAAGAATAAGTAACAGAAAAAACACCCTCAGGGTAAGTTTAGAGACTTGTGTAGCTTTTTCACTTAAATAATTACAACAATGCTAATTCACAGCCTCTCTGGCTAGACACTTAGGTTTTAAGTAGTGTGGCAATTATAAATGCTGCCTTCAGCTACTAGTCAGTGCTTTTGAATATTTATAGATGTTCTTTGCCTTTTGCTTTCATTCTTTTCTTTCCTTTATCTTCCTTTTCTTTCATTGTTTTCTCTTTTCTTCCTTTTCTGCCATTTATTCCCTATTACGTTTCTTTTCCTGCCTTTTCATTTCTTTTTTTAAGTTAAGCTTTAAGGTGAAATATACAAGGCTCATATCCATTATTTTGCCTAATTAAATGAATGTCATTCAAAAGTTTACCCATTTTTTAAAATGTTTCAGTATTAATGTACAATCATTTTATTTGCATTGTCTTTTTTTTTTCTTCCAACCTGTCGATTTAGAATATATATATATTTGGGCCAGCCACTGGTAGGTGGTTAAGGATCCCATATGGCCAACCATGCTTTTCAAGTCCCAGACCAGTGACTTGAGAAACACATTGGGTACATACGTGCTTGCCCAAAAATCCTGAAAGAAGAGATGGAGGTGAAGGGGTTGTGGTGTGACCATCGCCCATAGGAGATGTTTTCTCTTTTCCTTTATCTCTATCTCTCTCTATCTCTCTCTGGTGAACAAACCTGGCCTCTAGTAAAATTGTAAATAAATAAATAAATGAAATGTCCATATTTAACATACACCTGTTGAGGATCCCTCTCCTACCTGAATCATTTCTCAGTTCACCGTCAGCCTTTCTCTGTGCCAGACTTATGTTAGGAAACAACGAGAACTGTAGACTTCATTGATTAATTGCATCAACTACCGAATTATGTTGGCTTTGCTACAATGCAATATTCACCACCGTCCTTGAAACTGGTACATCGTTGTGCTCATGCTATGTACTAAAATAAAAAACAAACAAACAAACAGAAAACAAAAACAACAACAACAACAGAAAACTAGGGATCAGGAAAGTGAAATATCTCACCGAAGTCAGTAATCAGTAAATATAATTGCTGTGATTATGAACCAGAACTTCTGCAGTTCAGGTCCAGGTCTATGTGATGTGCCCTTGGAAGGCGTTTGAACGTAACGGTAAGAAGAAGGATGGTGTTTGATGTTCCCAGTTTTCTTCCTCCTACTTTCACTACTCCTTAAGTATTACTTATCTCTCCTTTCCCCAAGCCTTAGTCTCTGACTTTCTAAGAACTATTTTACATTTTTTAAACAGAGAGAATCTCTTTCATGGCATCAACCTTGAGTTAGAATGCATTCGTGGGGCTAGCAGGTGTCATGGTGGGTAAGACTCTGGACTCCCACATGGCCAATTGCAATTTGAGTCCTGGACCTGGCAGTTTGCTTTCTTATTTTCTCCCTCTCTGTCTTTTTCTCTCTGGTGAGCACGTGTGTCCTATAGCAAATTTAAAAAAAAAAAAATCATGATAATAAATAAAGTTAACTAAATAATTCTTAAATAGTTACGAAGTGTATGATTTGTTTTCTTTATTTTAGCTTTAATGATGCTAACATGAATGGAATATGGGAACAAGGGCTTAGGGTATTTGGATTTTTCAGCTCCACCACTCAATGATATTTTGGAGCCAATACCTTGGTGTTTATTGGCTGCAACTTCCTTATCAGCCATATGAAGAGATTGCCCTAGATAATGTTTCAGGTAGCACACAAATGCTATTTTTTATCATTATTCTAGTAACAATAACATGAGGTTTGCTGTGTAACATCTACAAATCTTGAGTGTCCATTTATTCTTCTATGCAAGAGCATATTTTTCATTATATGCCTTTCTAGGTCTTTTAACCCCAAAGACAGGACCAGAATGGGAAGTATTGAATGACTAAGGACTTTGCTTTTTCACTGCCCAGATCAACATTCAAATGAATATTACATTGAATTTTGTTGTAGTTTTGTGCTTACCTGGCAAAATAAGCCTAGCCTTATGTATAAAACTCAAGGTTTTGCCCATCAATGAACGTTACAATTCATGATCAGAGCATTTTGTAAGTCCTACCCCACAAACAAAAACTAAAAGCATTTCAGCCTCTGCAGGGAATTGGCTGATCATCCAGGCTCTTGCACAAGTAGGCTTTGATGGTACTCACGACATTGTCTCCTTTCAGAAGCTGATTTAATATTGTGCAATGTTTTGATGTGTTCCAATCAGGTTCATTTGTCTTGTAGTTTAGCTCAGCGCTGATGCTGCCATTCTTGCTATTATTTCTGGACCAATCACATGTTCTGCTGAAGGTTATTCCAATGGGTAGAATAGCTACAATGTACAGTATCCAGTGTTCCCAGAAATGAAGCAGGGGAAAACAAACTTATTTTACAAAACAGAAAACAAAATAAATAAACTTAAGCCTAAAATATTTCATTTCTTCCCCTTGAGAGCACACTGAATTACCAATAGGAAAAGGAATAATTGAGTATCTGTGTGGAAAAAAGATTTGGAGACCAAGGGAGTGGTTCTGCCAGTCTTTGTTTGATTCTGCCTAGTTAGGATTCCCCATTAGCCTAATGCTTTTCCTCTCATGTTTAACATTTGCATGGTGACTATTCCTGAAGACAGATATGCAATTGAGAGGCTCAGAACTTATAAGAGATATTACATATTATTTGTGCATATTATTCTTATTTATGGAAAGACCGTCAGTTTACCTTATTGGCAAACAGGAGAAATACCTTCTTCCTTTCTGGCACATCATATTCCCCACTCCACAGAATATGCTCTCCAACAAGAGACAGGAAGGTATCTTTGTTGATTTTTCCCCCCACGTGAGGCAAAGGCAGGCTCCTTTCTTACCTATGTCCATGGTACCACTTTGGGTTCTGCACAGGTTTTGGCAATAGGCTTTCTTTCCTCTGGTTCAACAAATTAATCCTTTCTCAATATGGCTTTTACACTTTCAATTATTGATTCAGAATTTTCTTCCTCAAATCCAACTTCGTTCTATTTGATTTCACAAGCCCTCGTGTCTGAATCAGCTTCCCACATCTTTCTCGTTTAGTGTTCTAGAGAGGGGAGTCGGGTCTTCTTACTTTGTACCCCTCGTGTAAGATCATATTTAATCTCTTCCTGAAGCATAGTATCAATAGCCCAATTTCTACCTAGGCCTAATCAGTGTTCTTTAGCCTATTTAAATACTTCCTTTGAAAAATGATGTCTTCTCTTGTCGTAGTTCTTCTTGCTCTTTTCTTTTACACATTATTTTTCCTCTTTCCAACATTACTTTTCCTTTTTTGAAACAAGTGAATTCCTTTCAACCAGCAACTGTAATCACAGGTCTCCTCTAAAGGTTCTCTCCCAGAATGATATTTTTGGACATCCCATGATTTTACAAAGTCATCGTTTTTTCAAGATTCAAACTCGATTCTGCTTCACTTTATAAATGTGTGTCACATCCAACTCCTCCATTACTACCTCTTACTAAGGAAAGGCCAGGCTTTTCAGAACCGTGCCTTCCTCTGATCACAGGAGGAGGAGACACCAAACAGCTGGTCTTCACGATGCTGGCCTGACAGATCTCCTTGGCCCAATCAGCCTTGGGATCCATTAGCTGCAATCAACCCTTCCCTGGACCCACACACCTTTCTGCACACTGCTGAGAAGAGACTTGGAGAGTTCATGGCTAAGGTTTTGTTTTTTTTCCCCTCTCTGGTTTTACTAGACTTTGGTATTGAGTCTGAGGCTTGTGCTCCCAAATATCCATGAATTCTACAGCCTAAAGAAAAGAGCCCCCCTCCTCACTGCTGTGGAAAGCCATACTGCTATGCTCAGGCACCAGAGACCAGGACAGCCAGCACTACACAGAGCTGCTCTCACCACGGTCCACTCCAGAGAGCTCATCGCCACAGGCACATTGTCATCACCATCCCTACTAGAAACCTGATGCCATTCTCCCCTCAGATGTGCTCTGTTAGTTGCTCAAAACCCCAGCTTCATATGGGAAACAGCTAAGTCCCTGCCATGACATCAAAGATTAGGTGGCAGTGATGGTAATGAGTTTAAACCAACCCAGAGTCCTTTGTCCCTCTCTTCCTGGCTATAATTCACTGTTTCAGGCTCCCATGAAATATTCTTCCTAAGCATTACCATTACCTTGAGGAGTCTCCCCAGGCTCACTCTGAATCTATTTTGTCAACATATGGCCAGCTCGGTACTTCAGATGCAGGTGTTGGTCTCTGCTTTGAGTCCTGGTCTTGATCTTGGCACATGTTCTTATTTCTCTGGGTCTCCCTTATGGAGACCATCTCTTTGGTTTTCCCTTTCCTCCACAGGCCAAGCCTCAGCTCCCAGGATTGGCAAAGTAAAGCTCCAGCATCCCCCTAGGATGAATGCTCAATGTGCCTAAGAACAAAAATTGTGGGCTACAAATGTGAGGAACTTCTGTCCTGGACTTGCTGCAGTTCTCAACATATCTAACATAGTGAAGATACTCGTGAGGTAGCAATCGATTGATCAATTGGTCATTTCGTGGTGATTTAATTTGCCTGGAGAACAAATAAGTAAGAATACAAATTGGGCCACAAAAAATGGAGGATGGGGTTTCTAAAATAATTTGAATGGCAAGCAGTATCCAGGCTGCCGTGGGATACAGCAGGGACTTCATAGATCCGAAAGGACAGACTGGGTAACCCTCACCGCTACGGCCTGCTCCAAGGAAGCCAAAGACTGTACCATGCTCATATGGAAAATTATGTTAGGGATGAGTTAATTGATGAGAGTTAAGAGAAGAACATGTGTTAATGAAATACATTTTGATTTTTGTTTTTTGTTTGTTTGTTTCCTGCTCTATTCTCTCAGTCTCAGACTAAGCTAAACACCACAGGATCGCTGGCTT
>NW_006159440.1:2897216-3033587 GCF_000334495.1 Tupaia belangeri chinensis | reverse complement strand
CTTGAATTACAGACAGTTTCCCAGGTGGATATTGGTACCTCATGAAGGACGATTGGAGTCACTGAATATTTTACAAAGGAAAGTGTGTGGCTTGACTGATAATTTAGTTATCTCGATGAGTTTCTCCTTTGTAGTTGAAGGAATACGGTTTGGAAACATTAGACTTCAAAGAAAAGCAGGAGAGAGATTCAACGTTTATGTAAACACTTCATAATTACAATAAAGTGGTTCATTGAAATACCTTAAATTGAATGAGATAAACATCATAAATACTACACTCTTTATTTTTTTTAATTGGCCAAATGTTGCTATCTCTTTTTTCTCCACATTCAGTGATGTTTTATATCAGTCTTGTTAAAAGTTAAAGAAATAAAAACGTAAGAATTACCTCACTAATGTATAATATTCTAAAAATGCTGGACAATGGTAGATGTTTTGAATTTAGAACACAGGCTGTCCTATAATTAATATTACCTATATTGGACAGTTTTCCAGACCTATACACAAACGACTTACAACTCTTTAGTGTAGTTTAGATCTAGCCTAAATAATACACATCTGTATTAAAATATATAAACCAAACTATTCTGTTGAGATTTTAAGAAAGATCAAAAAACATAATTGAAGGGGCCAGCAGATGGCATAGCAGTTACATCTCTGGACTCTTACATGACCAACATTGGTTTGATCCCCAGACCTAGTGGCTTGAAACTCATGTCAGGCGTGGGTGCATGTGTGCCTAAGATTCTGGAAAGAGAATGGAGGAGAAGAGATTGTGGTGTGGCCATCCCCTCTAGGAGGTTATTTCTCACTTTCCCTCTTGCTGTCTCTGTCTCTTTCTCCAGAGAGCACAAGCATCCAAAGGCAAAAATCACTTTAGAAATTTTAAAAATGAAAAGTGTTACTTTCAGTGCTGTGTCTGGGAGGGAAAGTAGGTTTAATTGTAGCAAAAGTCAGCAATCTGGGGTTGGCCCCATACCCTAGTGGTTAAGGGAGCCAGATCCTATATGGCCAATCACTATTTGAATCCCAGTCTTGGTGGCTTGAAAAACCACCACCTGGGCCAGTGAGTGCATGGATTCCCAGAATCCCAACAGGATAGAGAAATAGAGAAGGGATTGCAACATAACCACGCTCCAGAGGGGGTGCTGTCTCTTTTTCTCCAGTGAGCACACAAGCCCTCTGGTACTTGAAAATTTGTCAGGAAACTGAACTGGAGACTAAATTTGACCAGACCTATTTATGTATTCTCCATGACCCTTTCACCTTATAATGGCAGAGGTGACTAATGGAAATAGAGGCTTTATTCCCTTCAAAGTCCAAATTATTTACAATTTGACCCTTTCCAGGAAAGAAAAAATAAATAAATAAAGCCTGGCCCTGAATTGGAGAGTAAACAGATGTTTGATACAAAGTTATTAAGCTTCCAAGGACTGGACAAAGCAGTGCCACTAGTTCTTTTTGATATGACTGTTTTCTAAGAGTATAGTTTGTGTTATTACTGTATTATTATTTTTAAGACGTGAGTTTTGCTCTGTGGCTTATGAATCTTATGTCACTATTTGGAATTAAAATAAATATTTTGTTTATGGAATATGTGGTCAGACATAATTTTATCACTTAAAAATTAGTAATAATTTTATTCAATTATCTTTTTCCTCAGATACTTTTTTTTTAACCAAACCAAGAAAGATACATTAAAATTATTTCTTTCAACTTTTCTCTACTGACAATTACTACTTAATAGACGTGTGAGTGCAGGCAGCTAGATTTTGGTTTCAGATTATAATCTCTGTGCCAATCGGTGGTACAGGGATAATGTAACTAGTCCCACAGGGGAAGCGTCTGGCCTTGTTCACAGTATTTACAGATGCTCTAAGAAAAGAAGACGAAGTTGTGCCTCAATTTCATCTTACTTTCTCCTCCATCCCCCAAAATAATAAAAATAATAACGCAACAAAGGGAAGAAAAATTCACTTGGTTTTACTGTTTGATCTCCTTCTTTGTTGAACATAGCTTTGTTTCTGTGCGTTTTCTCTCAAGAATTGTTCATTTTAAGTAATATTAGACTACTAAATTATACTTGTTACTTGATAAATATCCTTCATCATAGTTACTGAAATCTAGAATCCAGATTTTATGTTTGGTTGATTTTCTCCTTTTGTCTAGCTTCATGTCATCACTTGCTCATTCATAATGAAAAGAAAGAGAACTTCTCTCATAATGCTTTATTGTTGCCTAGCGTTTCTTTGGTGTGTCACACACTTTTAATTGTCCTTCTGTTGACTTTATATATGAGTGACAATTGGGGATAGAATTTTTGGTCACAGCTTCTCTCTGCTCCAATTCCATTATCTTCTGGCATTGATGGTTACAGAACACAAATATGTACTAACTTGATCTCTTTCTATATCATATGTGGCTTATTTCTTCTATCTGAAAGTGCACAGAATTCTTTATTTCTAAAATGTAATAACCTTTCCAGAAAATGTGGCTCGTTTTCATTTGTTTTATATTATCTACACTTGAAGAATGCACAGCACATTGGGGTGCCCTAGCTGTAGCTGAGGAACCTAGTAAGCGTCGTGGTAGGGCCTGAAAGGAGTCAGCCATCCTGCTTCCATGCTCTTTCCCCTCATCACTCCACTAGCCCTTCGCCCAAAGCCTTTACTGCAGCACAACTGCGACTATAAATGGAAAAATGGTCTTATTTTCAACCTTACCTTAGAAATGATTTTTTGAGGGACTAACAGATGGCATAATGGTTACGTTGTTGGAATCCCACATACTCTACTGCACTTGAAGGCCTGGACTCAGCGGCTTAAAACTCACACCGGGCACTTGTGTATGGGTCCCCAAAATCACAAGAGGAGACTAGAAGAGAAGGGATTGCAGCATGGCCATCCCCTCAGGGGGGTGATTTCTTGCTTTCTGTCTCTCTGTCTCTCTGGTGAGTGAGCACACACCCTATCGTAAAAATATCTCTAAAAAAAATGACTTGGGGGACCAGCAGGTGTTGTGGAAGTTAAGGCAACTAGATTCCCACATGGTCAACCATTGTTCAAATCCTGAACCTGGCAGCTTAAAAATCACACCAGACATGTGTGCATGGGGGAGAAGAAATTGTGGTGTGGCCATCCCCACTGAGAATGAGGGGAATTTCTCACTAATCCCAACACTGTCTTTCTCAGGAAAGCACACATACCCAGTGGCAAAAACCTAAAAAAAAAAAGAAAAGAAAAGAAAAACGACTCTTTAAAAGTCTCATTAGGCCACTGACATGGGGAGGGGGGTCTTTGCATTATGGAAGACCCATTCTGAGAGAGCAGAACCATCACCCCAACTCCAGTGAGTGCACTCAGGGTACCCAAGATCTCTGTGGCACAAGCCTCCTAATTCAGACAACTTCTGCTCTGACAGAGATGGGTCAGCCATGCTGGTGCTCCATGTAGAAGGCAGATGATGCTCCTGGCAGGCCTGGAGTCTGCTTTTGGCACCAGCAGGTGACACTGGTCCAATATGAGCAGTAGAGGGGACAAGGCAGTGGTCATATAAAATCAAGGTTATGCTACTCCTCAGCATGTGGGTGGGAGTCCAGTGGAATTCAGGAAGCTACACATTATCACCACACCAGTCCCATAAATACCGTTTTTTGACTCTGTGACCCTGTAACCTCTTACTGCCACAGTTTGATTTTATCTTGGGGACATTTTCTGCCTTCCTAGAAGAGAGCATGGATCACTGTAAAGCATGAGCCCCTCTAGTAAGATAAACACTGGCGTACCTTTCCACATCCCACTAATACATTTTATACTGCTGACTTGCCTATTGCAATGCTCTTTTGCCTTTATTACTACCAATGTGAACAGAAAGATTCTGCTGAACATTAAAGTTTATTTCCTGAAAGAGAAAGAGACAGAAAGATAAAGAGAGAAACAGGTACCTTCAACAAGGTCTCATCATGCCAGTCTCCCTCCCTCCAAACCTTCCAGCCAGGATTGTGGCATGAACATACCTGTTGTGTTTTAGGTCTGTCTGGGATTCAAAATACCATCTTCCATGTGGCTCCTGCATTGGAGGGCAGCTCCCTCCTGCCTGCGCCACTGCAGCTGGCCTTTTCAATAGCTTTAAAACTCGTGACTCTCAGGGTCAGCGAGTGGCTGAGCTGCTGGATTCTCACATGGCCAACCACCATTTGCGTCTCAGACCTGGAGGCTTGCTTTCTCACTTTCCCTCTCTCTCTATCTCTGGAGGCATGCCCTTAGCAATTAATAATAATAATAATAATGGGGTTGGTGGGTGGTGTGGTGGTTAAGGGCACTGGACTCCCTCACGGTTGACTGCAGTTCGAGTCCCAAACCTGGTGGCTTGCTTTCGCACTTTCTCTCTCTTTGTCTCTCTCTCTCTCTTTTGCTCTGTCTCTCTCCAATCAAATTAAAATGAATAAAATTAAATAAAATAATTTTAAAAAATAATTAATAAAGTTAAATAAATAATTGTTTTTTAAAAAAACAAACCTCATGATTCTCTGTTTTCTCCATATAGTAGTCAGAATGTTAGAGCACATGTAGGGTATGGATAAATTAAAACATCTTACAATGACATATGCCAATAAAAACCTTATTTCAATTTATGTATCAAAAAAACACAAAGGGAAATTATCCTCGAAGAAGTATTTCTATACATTGAAATAGACTCGTGAGGGAAAAAAGCTAAAACAACTTCCAGAGGAGTATTGATTAACATTTAATTCAGCTCATCAGTATATTTGCTGCTTGATCTGAGTGAGCTTTGAAATTGTACAGTAAACTTTCAGTGCCTGATTTGGGGAATAATCTTTTTAATAGCATTTAATTTTTTTAGTCTTGAATGTACTTTGTAAGTTTACATTTAATCATTGTATTTCTGTACAGATACAATACGGTTGTTCAAAGCACACATGCAGTGCATGTCACTCAAGTCAGATATTATATATCATTTTCTTTTTTTATAATTTATTTATTTATTATACATTCAACCATTATATATCATTACAGCTTGTAAAATGAATTCTCCTAGAGTGAATACACTGTATATTTGCCCAGTTAAAGGCATTATCATACACATTATCATCGACAGATAATTTTTCATCTTTGTGTCCTTTAAAAGTTGTGCTTTGGGGCCAGCAGGTGGCATAGTGGTTAAGGGCACTGGACTCCCACAGGGCTGACCATGGTTTGAGTCCTGAACCTGGTGGCTTGCTTTCTCACTTTCCCTCTGTCTCTTGCTCTGTCCCTCTCTGGTAAAATTAAAATAAATAAATGAATATAGTTAAATAAAATAATTTATATAAAAAAAATCTTCCCCTTTAAAAAAAAAGTTCTTTAAGAAAAGTAAATGTTTTGCTTCTTTTTTTTTCCCCTTGATATTTGGGATGTTAATGGCCGTCTATGCCATCTACCCCTTAACTCATTTGTTAGGGCTACAAGAGACCTGAGCAGTCATTTTATGCAGCTTTTTTGCTTTTCAGTGGAGAAGCTGAAGCTAAGAGGAGACAACTGCATTTCCCTAGCATTGAGCTAATGATAGAACCTAACTAAAGCTACATTTATGCACCTTTTTTCACAGAATTATTCACTTAATTTTATTGATTCATTCATTTATTTTAATTTGATCAGAGAGAGTCAGAGAGAGAAAGGGAAAATGAGAAAGCAAACCATCAGGTCCAGGACTCAAACCATGGTTGGGCACGTGGGAGTGTCTAGCACCTTAACCACCATGCCACCTGCTGGCCCCGATTTATGCACTCTTAATGCCACATTTACCCCACTTTATTTTCTGTGTTTCACACCCATTGCTTAGATATGTTAATGTGTTCTAGAGAAACTGTTATCTCTTGAGCTCATCTGATTCTAGAATTATTCTCTAATATAATACACATAAAATTATTTCCAGCATGAAGTTGAAATGGCTGAAAAAAATGGTGCAAAGTATCCACAGCCAACCAAATAATCAAAGACCATTTGTTACTGGCAAACTAAGTCTGGCTGCTCCTTCTGGCAGTCGGTGAAACTAGAGACCAAGGCTGGAGGAGGAAGTTTTTTTCCACAATGGATCGCAGGGAGACAAGCAGCGAGCACCGTCACACTCCAAGTTCAGCCTGTGCTCGGTGTTTATAGGCACAAGTAACAGGCACCAGGCACGTGCAGATCGTTCCTCATCACAGTCAATCAGAGACCATTGCTTTCCTCGGAGCCGTCATCCTGATTCCTCTCTTCTTTAAATACCCATATCTGGTTTCTCATGTGAGTGTTCCTCAAATAGCTTTCCTCCTGATGCAGCACTTGGTCAGGTGGTTTTCATCAGAGGCCTTTCTTAATTTCAAAATGGCTGCACTCTTGCTAAATTTCAAGCTGGCCTGCTTCACATTTATTTCATATCTTACATCACACGAACAGGCCAGACACACCAAACCATTAAGTTTTTGAGCTTGCATCTGGTAGAAATCAATTTGACATCTCTATTTGGTTATTTCTAAGCCATATGAGTAATGTCATCAACGTGTTAGGTCAGTGGTTTTCAGCTGTGACTGCATATTAAAACCATCTAGGTATAAATTCAGGATCTCTGGAGGGAGGGCTTGAGCATTGTTATTATAAAAGCATCTGGTTTTGATAATTTATTAAATGTTTGCTTATAATATTGTTTCATACTATCTATGAACATCTTTAACTAAAAAACTACTTTTAATCATAATACTTTTTAGATTAATACTAAATGTATTTGTAATCACAGGATAAAACTTAGAGAAAAATAACTCCATTTCTGTCCCGACTGGCAGGGCAGTCGAACAGGTTTCCTGAGGGAAGGAGTGAGAGACACAACAAACCGCTCAATGTTACAACACGGGGATGACACAGTGTTATAACTCTTCAGGGTCGTCCCTTTATTGTGGGCCAGGGATCGTGGTTATATACATGTTGGTGGGTGGTAATTGCAGACAGACCCTCTGCCCCAAATGAGGACAGGGTCTGGACCATTCCATGTTATCAATAGTTCCAGTAAATTAAGCATATGCAATAGGCCAGAAATCTGTTTGTTCGAATAGCCAATTAACTTGGTCTTTAGTATATGTCTGGATAATTGTATCAGGGTCTTTGCCAAAGTAAGTAATGCTTAAATTTCAAGCCATACTAATAATAGCTACAACATGATAATAAGGGTATATGACCTTTGAAGGAGAAGATGGTAGGTGAACCCACATGATTGGAGCGGATTGCCAGAACACAGCCATTGGTGTGACCTAAGTGCGACAAATAATGAGTAATGGCAGTCTATAATCGATAGCTGTGATGAATCGAGAGGCAATGGCCTTTTCTTTATTTTTTGTTTTGGGTCAATAAGAGGCGGTGCTGAGGCGATAGTGCTATAGGGTGGCAGCCGTTTTTTGAAGGGTGACCATTTGAGGTTATTATATTTGTCAGGCTCGGCCTCTAGGATTTCCTCCTCTGAACTAGTTGATGACTCATTTTTCTTTGGCTCTTGTAGAGCCTTAAGGTTGTTTTTCTTTTTTAGTTTTTTGGATTGTTTGCATTTTGTCTCACTTTCGGGGCTTTTAACTTCTTCCTCACTATCTAGGGAAATAAGATCCTCTCCCTGTTCCTTTTACAATTTTAGAATCCTTGGTTAGATCGACTATAGTGGCAAGGGCTTCTTTTAAGCCCTGAACGAATAGTTCGTGCTGACTAAGCTCTTGTCCCATTATTACCCTTATTACTTATGAGTAAGCAACCTTTGTTACTTACTGGGACGATTCTCTGCCGTCCCCTTCTGAACAATTCTCTGCCGTCCTCTTCTGTTTTCCTCTGCGGCCTTTCTCGGGACGATTCTCTGCCATCCCCTTCTCAGGTGCTCTTCACTGGATCTTTGTACTCAGGTCCCAGTTTGAGTGCCACGTGTCCCAATCTGCAGGACAGTTGAACAGGTTTCCTGGGGGAAGGAGTGAGAGATGGGACAAATGGCACAATGTTACAACATGGGGACGACACAGTGTTGTTACAACTCTTCAGGGTCATCATTTATTGTGGGCCAGGGATCGTGGTTATATACATGTTGGTGGGTGGTGATTGGTTAAATGAAGGATTGTAAATGGTGGGTTATGACTGGTTGCTTTTGTGGACCAATCATGAGGTACCAGATATGCAAATCTGAGGGATTCTGGTGGCCAATCAGAGAAAAATTTAGAAGGTGAGGTTTTGAAGGGGAGCCAATCATGGCCTTTGGCATTGTGTAATTGTTTACTCTCTGAGCCTAAGATCGCAATAGTAAGAGACTCATGAAAATTGCCTCGGCAGATTCGCTGGTGCACAGCCTCCCACAGTTTCAGATCTTTTCTTTTTTTTATTTTTGAAGAGGTTTTTGCTATAGGGCATGTGCGCTTGCCAGACAGACAGAGAGAGAGACAGAGAGACAGAAAGCGAGAAATCACTTCTCAGGGAGGATAGTCACACTGCAATCCCTTCTCCTTCATTTTCCTCTTGGGATCTTGGGTTCACATACACATGTATCTGGTATGAATTTAAGCCACCGCGCTCAGGACTTGAACCATGGTCAATTACATCGGAGTCCAGTGACATAGCCATTACACCAACTGCTGGTCTCAGTTTGTGATATTTTCTAATTTTCTCATGAAATGGAAACTGGACTCCTTTCTTTGACCCATAGTCGATCTGTAAAATAGCAATAATAATGTGTGTTTAATAAGATAGTTGTGAGAATTAAATTAGTCATATGTTAATGTCTTTTACTTTGTGCACATAGCAAGTGACCATATATTATATGGTGATGAGGAAGAAAGTGTCAACAATAATGTAGTTTCAAGAGGTTAAATAGCTTTCCTGATAGTACACTTAACTAAGGCTTGACTGAGAATTTCAACTTTCAACATATCAAAATAAAACAAAAGAAAACTTAGTAGTCCAATTTGTTCAACTTTTTCAAAACAATCATTATTATTATTATTATTATTTTGTTATAGGGCATGTGCATAAGAGAGAGACAGACAAAGTGAGAAAGCAAGCTGCCAAGTCTGGGACTTGAACTGTAGTCAGCCATGTGGGAGTCCAGCACCTTACCTACTACACCATCTGCTGGACCTCTGGACCTCAACATGCACATTTTTATTTATTTATTTTAGCTATAGGGCACATGCGCTCACCAGAAAAACAGAGACAGAGAGACAGAAAATGAGAAATCACCCCCCAGGGGCGGATGGCCATGCCACAATCCTTTCTCCTCCATTCTCCTCTCGGGATAGTGGGCACACACGCACATGCGCCCAGCGTGAGTTTAAGCCACCAGGTCTGGGACTCGAACCGCAGGCGACTACACGGGAGTCCAGTGACATAGCCATTACACTAACTGCTGGTCCCAACATGCACATCTTAATCTACAATTCTCACTATCAGTTACAGATTATTTAGTGGAAAGCTAAAGACAGGCTAAGGCTCATGAAGTGAGTTGGAGAAACTCAGAAGGTGAAGCAGTCTGTGCACATGCACAAAGCACTTTAAACTTAGGTAGTTCGTGTGTTTAGACATCGTCAAAAAGAAGGTTAAAGAGTTGGTTGTCAGTTTTGACCTTTCAGCTAGAAAACAAACACAGAAAGAAGAGACAGATGACATTTTCCAGGTGTGACTGAGTAAGGGTCCTTGAAATTCAGGATAAATAATTTGAATTTTAACATTCAGATGCAGTTTTTGAACACTTCCACTCACATAATGCAATCATTTGAAGACTTAGCACACTTCAATCGAAAGTAATTTACAGCTGCTTCTATTGAGAGTTTATCATGTACAACACTCTCTTAACAATATGAAATACTGTCCAATCACAATGGTTGCTATATCTAATGGTTCTTCTGCACATGATCTCATAAATTACTTTAATGGAGCAGTAATTTCCTCACATGAGTTTGCGACTTTGTGGTTAATCTCCCTAGAACATATGTTGGCAGACACTAAAGACAGCATCTGACTTACAGTGCAGGGTAAAAGCAGAGATATACGGGAAGGCAGCTATTTCCTGACTGACCCTTGGTAAGATCTCAGGAAAGTGATGCAAACCTTGTGAATTTGTTTGTCAATTAGAAGACTGTACATTTATTTCTGCTGCCACTTAGTTGTGCTGGGAAGGTGCCAGTTATGGCCATCCTGCAAGCTGAGGCCACTCTACAAGAGTAACATGCACCTCTGCTCCTTATCTGTTCTGGGAAGTACTCCTCATTGCAGCAGCAAGTACCAGCCCTGTCAAATTCTGTAGCTTCATCTTAGAAAGACTTTTGAGACAAATAAAGGATGCACGAGCTTTTTTTATTTAAGCAGAGGCTGTGACTCGGTGACTGTGTTCATTGTAGCATGGCTTCCTCATGTTAGTTAACTGTCTGGCGGGCCCTTTTCCGCACTCCTGTGGTTCTTTCCTCAGACAAGTGCAACATTCCATGGTACTAAATCCCACAGTCAGAGAAGATTTGTTTCCAAAGTGTGAGTGTCTGCCCCTACCTTGCAAACATGATTTATCTGTTCATATTTGATAAAAAAAAACATAGAAAACATTCTAAAATCTTTTGTGAGTAATACTGAAAAGCAAACTTTTTAACACTCACCTTGAAATTCAAGAGATGTATAACATGTGACTCACAAAGTGACAAAATCCTGCTGCTCACAGCATTGATTGTGACTTTTACAGACATTTTCTTTTTACTGGTAGAAAAAGACTGATCTTTCTCTCCTTTTCTAAACAGACATAGGGTAGTTGAGAACATGGAAAAGGTCATTTATATTTTCTTTAAAATAGTTTCCAAGACAAGAAGTAAGCATTCCGTGTAAATTTTACAAGATAGAAAAAATATATATAGGGACCAGCAGATGGCGAAATGGTGATGTTGCTGGACTTCCACATAGTCTACCACGGTTCAAGTCCCAGGCTCAGAGGCTTAAAACTCATACTGGGTGAGTGGGTGTGCCCAAAATGCCAAGAGGAGAACAGAGGATAAAAGATGCAGCATGGCCGTCATCCCTGGGGGAGATTTCTTAATTTCTTTCTCTCTCTTTCTGTCTCTCCAGTGAGCACACATGCCCTATAACAAACATCTCTCTCTAAACCTAAAAAAAACAACCATCACTAAAAAAAAAAAAAAAGAAAGAAAGAAAGAAAGAAAGAAAGAAAAGAAAATGTGTGTGTGTGTGTAGTATACATAAATTAAATAACAAGTTACAACAAGAAAATTTGAGCAATTTTAGTCACCTGAATTTATCACTCACTATTGCAGAAGTGTAGTCAAGTTTATCATGTGTATTGTGTGTATATATCATTCCTACTGGTCACTGATAATTTTTTGGTACATTTCAAATAAAAATTCATTTCCCAACTCCAGTGTTCAAAAGAGGCTATTAATACTTGTAACATGGCATTTTCAGTCATCCTCAAAAGCTTCCTAGCCCTTTTTCACAATATTATGCAGTCAGAAACCCCATTTGATCTTTGTAAATTGTGATTCTAAACTATTTTTTTTTTTTAATTCAGGCAAGTGTCACTCTGTGCTTTTATCCATAGACTAATGGAGCTTTATCTATGTGGCAATAATGAAAAATATTTTACATTACTAAAACTACTTGTATTTGAAGTTCATGATTCTATATCCTGCACCAATCCTAAAAATATCCTTACAATCATCACAAAGAGCTGCCTCTCCTAAGCCCATATTTACTATCAGAGACAGTAAGATGTAGCAGACAAAATAGAATTGGGGATCACAAGATCTCAAGTCTAATCCCACTTTCTCTACCCTAGGTTTTCTTTTGTAAAATTATATTCAACAGACGTTGAAATCTTTAAATACTAATCTGTGAATGTTTGTTTCTAAACTCTACTTTGTTGCTTTAAAACCAAGATAGATAATTATTCTACAGTGAAGATTGTAGCAAAGAATTCTTCAGCATTCTCATTTAATCCTTTTTTTTCCCCCTCAAACACAGATGCTGCAAGCGTTTGCAAGTGCCTCCAGCCTTGGACAGATAAAACTTCCTTTTCTTGCTACAGTATTTATGTATGCAATTGATTCTTGAAACAACGGATGCATTTTTAAGGATGACTTGATTTTCTTTTCCAAGAAAAAGTTTGCACTAAAAACATTAAATCAGGTGCAGTTTATGTGCCGATGAACCAAAGAACACCAGACAGTAAATAAAGCAGAGAATACTGCACATTCAAACTCTCAAGGAGAAAATGGGAAGAGCAGAAACTCCACAAGTACTGAACTAACATGGAGGGTGTAAACTAAACAGTGACTGACACAGTCTAAAACTTGCTTTCATTTCTTAACACTTTTCACTCAGTGGCTTCTTTGTAACTTTAAATTAGCCCACTCTCTCTGCAGTTTCACTTTTTTACTGCCAATGATATTTAAGATATTTTGAATTGTAGTTTCAACTATGTTTTGAAAAGGCTCTTTATCATTGGTTTTGGTTTCCTTGGACTGCTTTAAAATTTTGAAGGGTGAAAGATCCATTAGGCCAAGAATACCATGGTCAGGATTCCTCAAGACTGAGACAGCCACTCCCTGGAGTGACCAACCTGTCTGGCACCATTGTCCTGGAGCCTTGGCTTGGGGCCTAACATATGGCCCAAACTGTGCCAGAATTTGAAAAGCATTTTCCTTAGCCTATTTCTCAATGTATACAAAAGTTCTTACATATACTATAAAAACAAACATACTAAACCAATCTTTACATTAAATTGTACATAGTATCAATTCCTTTCAGAAATCAAAATTGGGTGTTTTGTTTCTTTAAAGAGAGGAGATGTACTATCCAGTTTCAAAAACCCGTTGTATGTTTCTCAAAATTCGTGAGAGCTACTTTGAGTGTCCCAAGGTCTGAAGAACCTGATCATGGTCGCTCTCTGACCAAGTGTGTGAATCAGAGATCTGTCAGTCCATGGCCACCAGCCACGGCTGCTGCCCTAGATGAGTGCTGACTTGCCATGTGAGTTCTCGTGGTCTCTAGGTCTTCACATATTTTGACTCTGCCCTACTTATTTCTAGAATGCTTAGAGCAGGAGGTTTGTATGTGACTATAGAAAGCTCCCACACGTTGGTGTATGCAATGAGAAATGCTATATGTTGTTTAAGGTTAATAGCTAGTAGCTATCATTAGCTATTAATAATAATCACTGTTATTAATATTAGCTACTAGCTATTAACTTTAAGAACCATTTGACAGAGGCCTGCAGGTGGAGTGATAGTTAAGGTGCTGGACTCCCACATGGCTGACCACAGTCTGAGTCCTGGACCTGGCAGCTTACTTTCTCATTTTCTCTCTCTCTGATGAATCTACATACCCTATAGCAAATTAAAAACAAACAATAATAATAATAAATTAAATAAAAATAATTATTTGACAAAGAATTAGTCATACTCTAAATTAAAGTGAACATTTATATTTGACTTACAAAGGAGACCACGTGGTCTGTGCCTACTTATTTCACTTAACACAATGTCTTTCAGATTCATCTCATTGTCCCAAATGACAGGCTTTTCATCTTTTTAAAGGCTTTTAAAATATTCTGTTGTGTATATATACCAATGCTCTTTATCCATTCATCCAATGACAGACACTTAGGCTAATCCATATTTTCACTATTGTGAATAGTGGTGTATTGAATAGGAATAACTCCTGTTTATGACTCAAGATATTGATTTCCCATCCTTGAGATATAAGCCCAGTTTTGAGATTACTGGATTATATGGTAGTTTTACTTTTAATCCTTTACCTCTGTACTTTTTTTTTTCCATAGTGGTTGTGCTAATTTAACTCTTGTGGAAGTACAAAGTGGAATATTAGGTCACAGAGACTGAGAAAGGTAAGGGAAGAAGGCTGATAGAGAGACACTGGTCAACAGGTACCATGTTATCTTAGGAGGGATAAATTCTAGGATTCTATTGCACAGGAGGTGACTATGGTTGCCAATACCATAATGAATACTTCAAAATAGGTAAAGAGAGGTATTTGAATGTTCTTACCCAAAGAAATGATAAATGTGTGACATGATGGATGTGCCAGGATCCCTGATCTAATTCTTTTCTTTTTTTTTTTTTCTTTTTTTGGAGAGTTTGCTTTGTTTGTTTGTTTGTTTGTTTGTTTTGCTATAGGGCACGTGCGCTCGCCAGACAGACAGAGAGAGACAGAGAGACAGAAAGCGAGAAATCAACCCCCAGGGGGGATGGCCACGCCATAATCCCTTCTCTTCCATTCTCCTCTCGGGATCTTGGGCACACACGCACACGCGCCCGGTGTGAGTTTTAAGCCACCGGGTCCAGGACTCGAACCATGGTCGACTACGTGGGAGTCCAGCGACATAGCCATTACGCTAACTGCTGGTCCCTAATTCTTATACAATATACACATGCTTGAAACCATCACACTGTACTCCGTAAACACATATAATTATTATGCATCAATTAAAAACAAAAAAAAATGAGAATACCCAGAGTCGCTATTCCCCTGGCATTACACTACCTGTTACTGGAGCAAAATGGAAAGAACAGAGACTCTTACACAGCCATTAGTTTATGTCTTTTCCATGCAGTAATAATTACAAGGGAAGGTGGGAAGAAATGAGCACAAGCCAGCACAAGTGGAGACGTTCACTTTATAGGTTAGGAGATCTCAAAATACCATAGTGAAAGTCATCATTTAAACTAAGCCTAAACACATAAAAAAAAAAATACACTATGGACTGTCAGCAGAGGAAAACTGCTTCTAGAAGGAGTGATAGAAGATATAATTGTGTTTAATACATATAGGAAATGAAAATAGTTTAGCAGTCTAGGTAAGATTTATCAAAGGCAAGAAATCTATTTTTATTTAATGTCTCACACACACACACATATACACACACGCACAAATATTGGCATAAAAAGACATACACGAAGAGTTAACAGAAGATGTGTGTTATTGTTGTATTATTCTGACATACACGAAGAGTTAACAGAAGATGTGTGTTGTATTATTCTGAAAAAATTATCAGATTCTTTACTCTGTTCACTTTTAGTGTTCTGGGAAGCTCCATTGTATTCCACAGATGAGTTTGCTTTTATTTTCTTGTTAGTGTCAAAGCTGTAGGATATGATCTGAGATGCTGAAAATACTATTATATGAAATTTTTTTGCCAGTGAAATTCTTTCATTTCCTTAAGAATGACCTCTTGGGACCAGCAGATGGCATAACAGTTACATCACCAGACTCTAACATCGTCGACCTCAGTTTAAGTCCCAGACCTTGCGGCTTAAAACTCACACTGGGTATGTGCGAGTGTGTGCCTAAGATCCCGAGAGGATAATGGAGGAGAAGGGATTGCGGTGTGGCCATGCCCTCGGGGGGGGGGGTGTGCAATTTCTTGCTTTCTGTCTCTCTGGAGAGTCCATGCACCTAGCAAAAACATCTCTTAATAAAAACAAAACAAACAAACAAAAAAAACACCTCTCTCTCTGTCTGGCCAGCCCCACTACCTAGTGGTTGGAGTCAGATCCCACATGGCTGACTATTTGATTTGAGTCCTAGACCTGGCAGCTTGAAAAAAACACTAGTTTCGTGGGCATATGTGCATGCATGCTCTAAATCAGGACGAGATGGAGACATGGAGAGGAGACTGTGCTGTGGCCTGCCCCATCAGGTGTGCGTGCTTCCTTCCTCCCTCTAAGCAGTTCACACACTGTGGCAAATTAAGAAAAGCAAAGAAAAGAATAGCCTCTTTATCCATTGGAGACCGTTTCCCCTATTCAGCATAGAAAAATTTCCCATTGAAGTATTAAGGACAAATCTACAATATTATGTAAACTGACTAGAGTTTTTATTTTCTTTTTCCCTAGATTAACTTAGAGGACAAAACCCCCAAAACTCAGTGCTTTTGAAATGTTATAAAAGCCAGAATCCTATAAAAACCAAGAATTAGCCTACTTAAATTCACATCTGAAATTCCTTGTAGTAAATACCACAAAAGATAAAGAAATGACGTGGGTAAACTTAGTACACCGTATCCGCTTGTACTAGTTACTTTTTTCTTCACGCATGACAGAGCATGTGCGTACGTATGTGAAATAGAGGATGAGAGCAGAGAGATGAGGATTTCTCCACAGGGTGCGGTCAGACTGCTCCCTTCCTCCAGTCCTTCAGCCCATGACCTTGTTAACTCTCGTGTGGGTCTGGCATGTCTCAGGCTGGATGGGCTGGGCATTCCGACCACACTCGCCATGTGGGATCCAGCTTCTCTTGAGTAGTCCATTATCACTGTACCGTGGTGCTCTGGTTGCACTAGTATAAAATTCGTCAAGTCTTTCCTTCAGGTAGATTCAAATAGCTTCCTATGAAGATACATAGATAGAAAATTGACCTTAGAAAGCAGGTATGTAATTGCTGACCTTTCGTATTTTTCTCCTAATCAAGTTGTGACAGTGTGATTGAAATTTATTTATTTATCTATTTATTTATTTATTTATGGAGAGGTTTTTGCTTTAGAGCACGTGCGCTCACCAGACAGAGAGAGACAGAGAGACAGAAAGCGAGAAATCGCCCCCCGGTGGGATAGCCACACTGCAATCCCTTCTCCTCCATTCTCCTCTCGGGATCTTGGGCATGCATGCACATGCGCCTGGTGTGAGTTTGAAGCCGCCAGGCCCAGGACGCAAACCACAGTTGACTACATGGGAGTCCAAAGACATATAGCCATTACGTTAATTGCTGGTCCCAGTGTGATCGAAATTTAAATTCAAGGAGTTAGACTGGCAGCCTGTGCTTTCAAGGCACCTGTAGATTTTTGTTTCATGATTCTATTTTTAAAATGTATTCAAAGCTTACAAGTTTAATTACAGACTGGCTAATTTGTTTCTAGATATATTAGACTTAAATTTTAAGTATAATGTTAACACGATATTTAATCCTTGACTTGTTCTTCAAAATATGCATCTGCTTTACATTTTTGAAGAAAAAAATGACTAATCTAGTCTGACAATATGTTGACTTAATTCCTTTTTCTAACATTAAACCAAACATTTCAAGCTTTAAAAATATATCTCTAATTAAAAGTGGGTTCCTTGAGATTTTCCAGTATCCTCAATACTTTCGCTTATGACTCAGAAGTATGCACCACTTCGGCACATTTTGGAAATATAAGCAAAAGCAATAAAATCTCTGAGGGTAGTCTTCCATAAAATGTCAATTTTAAATTGAAGATTCAGAAATGATAATTTAAACAGTTGTCACAAACGGATAGATATATGACTTGAACAACTGAATGATTTAAAAGTAAATGACTTAATCACTGTCTTGAAAAATGGAGAAGTCAAGTTCCAAAATAATAAATGTATCCTGAACTCATGTGTCCCCCAGGATTTATGGGCCCATTTGTTTAACTGGGTGTTGCTAGGCAAATGGCAGTCTGATTAGCTCAAACATCCTTAAAGTTATGTTCCTTATTCACATTACCTCAGTCTTGTCCTAGTTCGAGCAGGTACATTAATGTAGCCTCTTATGTCTCCCACCTTAAATTTTATTCAAAGTATGTGACATCTCCACTTCACCCGTGTTCGTTCTGGGTAAAAAGCCTGCAATACTGTCAGTTATATTCATTTTCTGATCGTTGAGGTGTCAGTCTTCCATCAGAACAGGTAGGAAGAAAAACAAGCTTGGCATAGAACATTTCTTGTTGTTTTGTCTTGTGTTTTAGTTTCTTGCCATAAGGCACGTACAGTGATAGGAGAGAGACAGAGTGTGACAGAGAATGAGAAATCACCTCCCCAAGGAGGATGGCCACCCTGAAATCACTTCTTTTCCATTCTTCTCTCAGGATTCTGGGCGTGCACACACACACACACACACACACACACACACACACACACACACAGATGCCCGGCATGGTTCTCAAGTCACCAGGTCCAGGACTCGAACTACGCAGTAGGCCATGGTGATCCAGCACTTTTACCTCTATGCCACCTGCTAGCACTAAATATTTTTTGTTTTTATTCAGTGAGATTCTGCTCTCATAATGCTAATCGGGTCCATTTTCTGGTGCTTTTTTGTTAATTACAACATATTTTGGTGAGGAACTTAAGCAACAGTAATTTCTTTGATTTCTTGGCATTTTCTAGTGGTAATAATAATTTATTTGGTTTCTTGGCATTTTCTAGTGGTAATACTTAAGTTCCAAAGTCATTTATTCCTTCAAAAACTTGTCTTAATGTATCAAAATATACTAGCTTTCACTGAAACTTTATTTATGTGGTCAACACAGCTAAATACATCATCCTCTCTGTGTCCACGCTTATCTGTCTCTCCCAAAGATCACTTTATTCTCATACCTGACTCTCCAAATAATAATGATTGTAACGTACCTTCTCGTTCATAGCCACCAAGTCAGCAACTAAGTTGATTCATTTTTCCTTTAAGACAACTCCAAGAAACTGTCTCTTCTCTGCTGCTTGTAGGAGACACAGAACCTATCAGAGATGGAATCTAGAAGACAGTGTAGGATCTGATTAAGCCTTGAAATGCCAACCTGAATTTTCATGGGTAAATTCTAGGCAAGACTTAATCACCTATGATCAATCAAAGTGTACTCATTCGAGATGTCAGAGACTAAGATTTGTGAGCTAAGTCAAGGACCTGAGTCTACAGGCCTCTCAGGGACAGAGTAGGGTAAAGCAGAGAGAAGCAAAACTTTCCAGGCTAGGACAGGAGAAAAAATAGAGAAAGGAGGAAATAAGAAGGAAAGACCAAAGTAGGGCCAAAAGATCAATTACCACATGAATTAAACAATTAGGAACATCATTTTATTGTTGTGCAAAAACTTCCTCATCTGTGTGTAAATATTTCAGCTTTGATATCTTGCTATTACTTTAGGAATACATTTCCTACTGAAGATATTTTACTCGCCCCCCCTCACCCCTTTTTAGAGGTTGTCCATCCCGGGTGCCAATAGAGGAACTAGGGAGGGCACAGGGTGGAAGGAAGAAATTGATGAAGATGTGAGCGCTGAGGTGGCATAATCAGGACAGCACCATTCATCATACACTGTACCATCAATTACATAAAACGTCTCATTGCCTTTTTGTTTCTCCTAAATTATTGTGAGGAGAACTTTTAACATTTCTGTTTCTATGCTTGGAAAAAAAAAAAAGAAAAATAAATCTCTTCTTACTGCCTCTCATGTGAGCCTTGGCTAGCTGAGCTAGTCAAAAAAGTTTCAGTTAATTCCTTAAAACTTATGTTCAATGAAGTCTGAGAGCTATCAATATTTGTAAAGATAGCTCAATTTGTGAGCACTGACTTCTGGTATTACCCAAAATTGAATCCTTCCAACATATTTGCAGTGATTGCTCTATGGCTTTTCAATATTAGGGCTATTAGTGCTTAATGGATTCCCTCCTCTCACCCATCTGTTTCTGGAGAACCACATGCACTGTTATTCTACTAAATAATAGTGAGTATGGGGGATCGCAGGTGCTGTAGTGGTTAAGGCTCTGGACTCCTACATAGTTGACTACAGCTTTCATCCTGGCCTTAGTGGCTTGAAAATCATGCCGGGCATGTGTGCATGTGTGCCTAAAATCCCAGGAAAAGAATGAGGCATGGTCATTCCATGACCATGATGATTTCTCACTTTCCCCCTCACTGTGTCTCTTTTCTGTTTCTTTCCATTGAGCACACATGCCCTACGGCAAAACCTAAAAAAAAAGAAAACAGATGTAAAAGCTCCATACTAAGACATAAATTAATGAATACTTTAGCTTGCACCACTTGGGTTTTAAAATGTTTCATTAAACGGAGACCCTGACTGGCTGAAACCAAAAGAAATGTCTTATGACATTCAGAAGTCATCGTCCAATCCCTATGTCTGTGAATGGTGATTTTTTTTCACTTTTTAGCTGGGTTCCAGTCAAGACTTGCTGCTTAGAGAGGAGAACGTCACTCTCCAAATGCATCAGTGAGTCAAGAAATACAAATGCATGGAGCAGTCATGTTAAAGAAAATTTGAAAAATCAGGTTTCGGAATGAAGCATGCAGTCAGCACGTGGCCGAGCTTTCCGGGGGGAGAGCTGCACTGTCAGAGGGCCACCAGCAGGGACCGCCATTATGGAGAACTATGAGGAATTGCATGAGGCACATAAAACTATCCAAAAATACTTATAAGTATCCTTAAAAAAGAAATACGACAGTCCAATAACCCATTTCCTCAGGAGATGTTTATTGGCAACTAGTCAGCAATAGGAACCAAGTCTTTCCCTCAACAGCTTTACAGTCCATTGGATTTTCCAGCATGTTTTAGAGCAGTAATATAAAAGAAATGCATCTACAGATCCTGTAAGTAGAAAAATCCCACATGGAACAGAAAAGATAATATTTTTAAATTCAAAGTAGTTGTGTATGTATGTGTGTGTGTGTGTGTGTGTGTGTGTGAAATATGTGTTAAGGAAAAACTGATAATTGACATCCTATTCCAATTAAATTGTTTTTGAAATTATGCATAGTTTGGTGTTAGTTAATGCTTTGTAAGATACACATAGTTCCAGTCATAGATTTTTGTTATTGTTCGGGTCACAAATCATATTGTTAAGTTCATAGAATGCCAAGAGCGTGAGCACACAATGAAATAACACTTTGGACAGTTGGTTGTCTTTAGAGCGATTTAAGCTAGGTTGGTGATAGAGCGAGAAAGGATGAGAATGGAGCTCACTCCTGGCTTCCTGGCATACCAGGAGTTTGGGGTGACAATCCTGGTCATGGGAAGTGGATGTCTCATTTGTATATAAAAAACATTATCTGCATTCAGACTGTACGCCTATCTGTGGTGGAATATGGGGACTATCGGTGGAGATGATGCGGGCCTCATACCACACCACGGTAGCCTGAGGCATGGCCTAGGGAGCGAGTGACTAGTTACACAAAAAGACACAATAACAGGGTAGAGGAGTCTTGGCTGGCCCCTGTTCACGACCCATATTATTTAGTTCAGCCAAGGTATTTTTATTTTTTAACTAATGTCTAAATTTTACTGGGAATTAAATTTCCTACCAACAAGGAAACTAAATCAGCCCTTGAGTGAAGTCCTCAGAAATGCCACCTTGATCTAGTTTCAATTTTAATGTTAAAAAACTCAATGTCTGTTTCAAGAGCTATAAAACATTTCAACTCGGGCCAGTAATATCATTTCTAAATATCCAAAAGATAAATAAACCTATTGTTCGCCCAAATGTTTTGGTATGCATTCATGGCATACAGTCATAAAATAGCCTGCGCAAATTATAAAAAGCCTACTGGATGTGATGTTACAAGATACAGTGTTACATAGCTATTTAACTTGCATTCACAAATGCCTATACTAATGAAAGTCTGCTGTAAGGTTTAACACTATTATCACGTAAAATTACATAAAAATATTGAACTCGAAATGTACTTTATAGGATCAGAAATCATTATATCAAAATATTGGGGATATTTATCTCTGGTAGGGAGATTTTAAATCGCTATTATTCAATTCCTAATTTGGAGTGCATAATTTATGCAATGAACATGTGTAGTGTGTCAAAGAGATACATTTCTAACCTCTCAACTATCTTGAATATTCTTCTCCTGGGACCAGCAGATGGCATAATGGTTATGTTGCTGAACTCCCACATGGTCAATAGTGGTTTGAGTCCCAGACCTGGCTGCTTAAACTTAAGCAGAACATGTGTGCATGGTGCCCAAAATCCTGAGAGAAGAATGGGGGAGAAGGGATTGAGGCGTGGCCATCTCCCCTTGCGGGTAATTTCTTGCTTTTTGTCTCTCTGTCTCTCCAGTGAGTGTATGTGTCCTAGAGCAAAAAAAAAAAACCCTCTCAAACAAAAATAATAACAAAATGCTGCTCTCTGCCATACTTTGTGGCTATAAAATTTTGGTTGGTTTATGAAAAGCTTTTTTTTTTCACCAAATTCTACAATTAAAAATAACCTTGCTTATTAAAACATAATGGTGATTTGGGAGGGATTCTATTTTTATTTAAAATGTATATATGATCACTTCATATAAGAAATTTTAATTGTTTTTAAGATATTGGGGATATAGAAACATTAATTTGAATATATTCATGTTGACTATTGTGCAACTAAAGACATTTTTAAGCTAAATATATCTATGGGAGAAAATTCCTGTAAAACTTTGTTTTATGCATTATTTTATTTACATCTTAAGGCAGAATTAATTTTTTATTTTAAAATTAATGGATGAACCCATTCCTTAAGAAAAGAAATGGAATCAGCAGTTAGGGTAATGTCTATGTCGTTGGACTCCCATGTAGTCAACGCAGTTTGAGTCCTGGACCCAGTGGCTTAAAACTCATGCCAGGCACATGTGCGTGTGTGCCCACAATCCCGAGAAGGGAATGGAGGAGAAGGGATTATAGCCTGGCCATCCCCCCTGGGAGATGATTTCTCACTTTCTGTCTCTCTGTCTGTCTGGTGAGCACATGTGCCCTATAGTATAAACCTCTCCAAAAAAGAAAAAAGAAAGAAAGAAAAGAAGTGATAAATGCTGAATTGAAGATTAAACATGAACCCACTAATGAGTTAGTAGACCTGTTAATCCTCCCGTAGTGCAATACGAATGTCCTCTGTTTACTGCCATGTAGTGCTGAAACTCGTTCTTAGAACATGTACTCAAAGAAAAGGGTATAATGTCCTTATAATAGCTAAACTTTTGTGTCAACTATTGTGTGATAGGCACTGATATGGATGTTTTTCACATGTGATAACAATGAGTTAGTATATATTCTGTCTGTTCCAAAGTATATGTTCACATGCCAGGTTACAGGGATAGAAACAAGGCTAAAGAGGCTAAAAAACTGCCCAAATGTCTTTTTCTTTTTTCTTTTTTTTTTTTTTTTTTGAGAGATTTTCGCTATAGGGCTTGTGCTTTCACCAGACATAGAGACAGAAAGCGAGAAATCACCCCCCAGAAGGGATGGTCACGCTGCAATCCCTTCTCCTCCATTTTCCTCTTGGGATTTTGGGCACGCATGCACACGCGTCCGGCATGAGTTTTAAGCCACCGGGTCCGGGACGTGAACTGCAGTCTACTACACGGGAGTCCAGCGACATGGCCATTACGCTAACTGCTGGTTCCCAAACTGCCCAAATTTCTAAAAGCAGGAAGTTGACGTGTTGTTTCTCTATACGGTCTCTCTCACGCCAATTCTTTGGTGCCAACAACTTAACATGGTCCTGGATCTTGTAGTTAAAAAAAAAAATTAAATACTGGGGTCAGCACGTGGTGTGGCATTTAGGGCGCTGAACTCTTACATGGCTGACTGCAGTTCGAGTCCTGGACATGACGGCTTGCTGTTTCACTTGCTCTCTCTGTCTTTCCTTGATGACTATACCCAGTTATAAAGATAAAGTAAGGAGAATAATAAAATAAAATAAATCTTTAAAATTAAAAATTTTAATATTTAAATTATAGAGTTAAATTATTTTAGGTAGTTTAACTGTATTTATAATTTACCTTAAAAAATATCAGCTTATGGGACCAGCAGTTGGTATAATCATTGTGTGGCTGGACTCCCACGTAGTCAAGGTTCAGTCCCAGACCCAGTGACTTAAAACTCACTCCAGGCATGTGTGTGTGCATGCCCAAAATCCCTAGAGGAGAACGGGGCAGAAGGGATTGTGTCATGGTCATACACTCTGAGGGGTGATTACTCACTTTCTGTATCTCTGAAGAGTGCACATTTCCTACAGCAAAAATCTCTGTTTCCCCCCCCCAAAAAAAAAAAACAGGTTACATTTATGTGATTATTATTTCTTATAACTGATTATGGTATATAACTAACTGTTCCACCTTTCAGGAACATGTCCTTAAAATCTTGATAGTCTGGGACCAGCAGATGGTATAATGGTTATGTCACTGCACTCCCAAGTAGTCAATTTTGGTTCAAGGCCCAGACCTGGCAACTGAAACTCATGCTACGCAGGTGTGTGCATGTGCCCTGAAATCCCAAGAACAGACAGGAAAAATAGGGATTTAGGTGTGGTCAAATCCTCCAGGGGTGATGTCTCACTTTCTGTCTCTCTGTCTCGCTGCTGAGCACATGTGCCCTGTAGCAAAAATCTCTTAAAAAAATCTTGATAGTCTACTTTTCAATATGTAATAAACAAGGTGATGTATGCCATATTTTCATATTACAATAAGATGTGCACCTTACATAAAATGCACCAAAACTACCTCTCTAAAAGCAAACGAATTTGGGGCCAGCAGTTGGTGTGGTGGTTAAAGCCACTGGATTCCCATATGGCCTATAGCAGTTCAAGTGCTGGACCTGGCAGCTTGCTTTCTCACTTTCCTTCTCTCTGTGTGTCTTTCTCTTGTCAAATGAAAATAAATTAATGAATAAATAAAATGAAATAAATAATCCTTCTTAAAAAGCAAATGAGTTCTCTAAGATGAAATGAAGGAATTCACTATGCTTTTTTTTTTTTAATTTTGGAGAGGTTTTTACTATAGGGCGCATGTGCTCGCCAGAAAGACAGAGAGAGACAGAGAGATAGAGAGATAGAAAGCAAGAAATCACCCCCCAGGGGGGATGGCCACGCCACAATCCCTTCTCCTCCATTCTCCTCTTGGGATCGTGGGGACACATGCACATGCGCCCGGCATGAGTTTAAACCACCGGGTCCGGGACTCAAACCACGAATGACTATATGGGAGTCATCATGTGACATAGTCATTACGCTAACTGCTGGTCCCAAGGAATGCACTATGCTTTGATAGATATTTGTCTTTCCATTATTTTCTGTACCAGGAAACTAGCAATAAAATATGTTTTGGTAATTATCTTTCTCTGATTTTCTCTCTAAATATGAAGACATCCAAAATCCCGTTCTTTATTCCAGGGACATATTTAGTATTGTTCACTGACAGCATAAATTTCTCTACCATCACATTTATTATTGTTTAATTAAATAGAGACAATTCAAGTGGTTCAGAAAGAAGCCAAGTAAATGAATCCCCATCAGTCTTTACATAATTAATGGTATTCCCTGTGGACTGCACAATTTATTAAATTGCTGAGCAGAACCAGTTCAGATAAACATATTTATATATTCTGAGAGAAACACAATTCTGGAAACTTTAGAATGTTAGAAGCTAACATAAAATTGTAGATTTTTAAAATGTGTAAATTGAAAAAAATTAAGAAAAGTAAAAACTATTAACAGCACCCCATTACTGCTTTTTGCATTTCAATCGTCTTTATTATGTTAATTTTGAAATTAAAATTGCTTATGAAAAATAACATGAGGAATTAAGATATTGAAAACCAATATGTGATAAAGAAGAAATACTACTTTCTAGGCAAAAAGTAAATTTCTGTACTTCAGACCATGCACTATACATATAGCTAGTAAAATGCCCGATATAGCAACTTCTGTCTTTCAAGAGTCTTTTTGATGAATAAAATTTATTTAATTTGAAAAAAAAACTATATTTAAAGAATATCTTTTCTATTCCTTAAGATTAAGGATTTCTTAGGGAGTCATAGCCAGATTTTTTTTTTTTTTTTTTTTTTGAGAGGGTTTCGTGCACATGCACTTGCTGGAAACACAGAGAGAAACAGAGTCAGAAAGTGAGAAATCACCCCCGGCGGGGATGGCTGCGCTGCAATCCCTTCTCCTCCATTCTCTCCATTCTCCTCTTGGGATCTTCGTTACTCACGCACATGTACCTGGCATGAGTTTAAACCACTGGGTCCAGGACTTGAACTGTGGTTGACTACATGGGAGTCCAGTGACACAGCTATTATGCCATCTGCAGGTCCCAATAGCCAACAGATTTATTCTCTAGGTGATTATAGGGAATAAAACACTAATGATTTTCCAGGAAGCCAACAAGATAGCAAAATAAACCCAGAAAAAGCAGAACCATTAATAGAGAAACTAATGACTTCTAAATATTTTGCTATTTGTGCTTTTTTTTTAGCTAAGTTCTATCTTAGCATATTTCTATTATTAACAAAACTAAATTCCAAGGACATATCACAAATTAAAATAATTGACCTTGATGAAAAAACCTATAAAATAGGTTTGTGTTATAAATGCCAATCATAGCAGTAAAAATTAATATGTTATGTTATAGACCTAGTGAGTTGCACCATTCTAGCAGTTTTTCAAGGGAGAATCTACTAAATAATTCAGCAGAAATTATATTACATTATTAGCCTTAAATAAATTCCTAGAGTAAAATGACATGCTATATTGTGTTTAACAAAACCTATATATCAAATTATTTTCAATTTCTGAAATGTTTTATTTCAAATATCATGAGAATTAGTTCCTTCATGATTCTCATTAATATCAAAACTGTCTTTATGTGCTGTCAGAGCAGAGTATTTCTGGGATACTATTAATCAGACCAAAGAAAGTAAAAATAGGTTTATGAAATAGTCTAGACCCAAAAGGGAGGGTAGACATTAACTTTCTGTCTGATATATTGGATATATT
Source organism: Tupaia belangeri chinensis (assembly GCF_000334495.1). Lineage (NCBI taxonomy): Eukaryota > Metazoa > Chordata > Mammalia > Scandentia > Tupaiidae > Tupaia > Tupaia belangeri. The sequence continues at coordinate 3,007,024 of NW_006159440.1, read as the reverse complement.
AATATACAATGCATCTTCAGTTTTTGACCTTAAGTGTCAGACATATAATGCACCATTTCTCTTTTTATAAGCAGTGCTATAAAGAGGTGCTGTTGGTCAACATTATTCTGTGCTGCAAGGTGAAAATGATAAAATACATTAAAATATTAAATATACCACTTATTAAAATATAATTCACCAGTTTATATGCATATGTTCCTTTAATGCTAGACCTCACCAACAAAATTTCCAGATTCAAATTAATCACCCCATCACTGTGGCAATGGAAACTTTATTTCTACTTAGATTTTAAATTTCTTCCACTGAGTTAATAGCATCATTTAGTCTAAATCAAAACACATACTTAGATTTTTGTTTTCTTTGGGCTATGTTTGCATCAGTGTGTAGTCATAATAATTATGTAAATACTCAACTGACACGAGGTATTCATCAGTAATGATCTCAAGGTAAACAACCAGAAGAGCAATACTGGTCTCAACTATTCACCTAAAACCTGACTGTGTGATTGCCGCTTGAGCATAATACGAATAGTATTCTTGGTTCTTAATAGATTTCCATCAATTTTGGTTGGTTTTCTTCTATCTCCTCCCTTTCACTTCTCAGTCATACCAATGTGCCAGACAAAGGAACTTGTAAACCAGAATGTTTAAGTTTACAAAATATTAAAAAGAATAAAAAGTAACCAAGGAAGGGGGGAGGTAGCTGGCAGGTGGCATGGTGGTTGAGAGTGCTGGACTCCCACATGGCCAACTGCAGTTTAAGACCTGGACCTGGCAGCTTGCCTTCTCACTTTCTGCCTCTGTCTTTTTCTCTCACTCTGTCCCTCTCTGGTCACACTAAAAAAATAAATAAATAAAATAAAGTTCAATAAAATCATTCTAAATAAAAGTAACAGGGGAACCAGCAGTTAGCGTAATGGCTATGTTGCTGGACTCTCACGTAGTCGACCGCGGTTCATGTCCCAGGCCTGGTGGCTTAGAACTCACGCCGGGCACGTGTGCGTGCATGCCCAAGATCCCAAGAGGAGAATGGAAGAGAAGGGATTGCGGCGTGGCCATCCCCCCTGGGGGGTGATTTCTCGCTTTCTGTCTCTATGTCTCTCTCTGTCTGTCTGGGGAGCGCACGTGCCCTATGGCAAAAACCTCTCCAAAAAGAAAAAAAAATTTTTTTAAATAAATAAAAATAACAGGAGAACATATTTTTAATTTATTTATGCAATGATATTTTTTAAACTTGTGGTTATCAACAGAATTACCATAAGGAAAGAAAGACGAACAGACAACAGGGAGAAATAAGTCTGTTCTTGTTCATTGGTTTGGTTCAAAATAATAGATGGGTGGTATTTTAGTAAGTGATTACTACAAAGATCTGGATTGTATAGTTTAAGTTACTTTTAAAATCTCCTTTACATTAGTTTGGGTTTTTTTGTGTTTTTTTTGTTTGTTTGTTTGGTTTTTGTTTTTTTGCAGCATGCTCTTCTTGTGTTTATTATTTTTTATTATACATATATGTATTATTTATATTTAATCACTATATATCTTTATAATGTACAGCATGGATTTTCCCAGCATGAATAAAATGCATATCAGTCTAGACAAAGACATTATCATATACATTATCACCTGCAAATAACTTTTCATGTTTTTGCCAATTAAATGTTAAATTGGTTTTAAAAACACTAATTAAAAAAAAAAAGTCAAAGCATGAGAATAAATAACTTGGGAGTTAGGAAAGTACCTTTAAAACTTTAGTCAGAGCTAATTCCATGGTGAACTGGTAATGCACATGGTGACTACTGTTTGAAACCTTGGCCCAGTCAGCCTGAAGCACACCAGGCATGAGTGTGTCCACCAAAGATCTGATGGGCTGGAGGATTGGAGGGCAGGGATTATGGCGTGACCAGACCCTATGCACAATGCTCATCTCTCTCTCTCCATATATATATATATATATATATATATGTGTATATATATATGTGTGTGTGTATATATATATACACATATATATATATTGTCCATGCACATACTGGATTATGAACTTTTAAAAAAGTAGAACAACTTAAGGCAAAAATAATATCCAGTGGTTTGCTATAATCCCTACCAGGCTACTTTTGATCTTAGCAATACCATTAAAAAATGAGTTTAAATAAAAACGCAGATCCAAATGGGTATCACACACAAAAAAAGAATATTTCAGTAAGAAGGAAGGCTGGGACCATGCAGTTAACACAAGTTGAGCATGAAAGAACTGCCCCTCAACAGTTTTACGAGTTCTGGACCTCCATTTTGTTGCTGTACTGGCCCGCACTCAATCTCTCTGCCATGGGCCTTATTGCCATACCCCAGTACCCCATAAAGGCACCCCCTGCCTTACTATAACTTTTACAATAATCCTGAAGGAATGTGGATCCACTAAGGCAGCGGCTGTGAGTGGGAATTACTCCCATTAGATTCACCCCACCCTCCTAGAAAATGTCAATAAAGAATGCTGCATTCACTTCTCCTACTGGGGATTACATGGATAAGCATTAGAAAAGTTTAGGTTAAAACTACTAAATGGGCAAAACAATCTCAGTAGCTGGGAGGAACTCAGGAACTCATCCATGAGGTGCTGTTACCCCAAAGACCATGAGCCACCTTTAATCTCAAGACAAGGGAAGATTGCCGTTCCCCAAGCCACAGCCATTGTATAGAGCAGCATGTAGAAGGTCCCAAGTACACAGTAGCCTTTAGGTCAGTTATTAAGCTGCTCACAAGACCACATTCCTTTCCCATGTAGACATTAGACTCACCCTCTTAGCTGTGGATTACCCCAGAGGTAATATAGGTATTCCACTTTAGTATATATTAACCTTGTCTTTACTTGGCCAGACATGATTTATTTCTAGGCCCTTGTAACCAGCAATTTGTTGCCACCCTAGCCTGAGGCTGAAGTTCTCAAGCTGACCTGGGGCTCAAGTTCTCAAGCCGATCTGGGACTGAAGTTATCAAGCTGGTCTGGGACTGAGGTTATTAAGATTCCTGGGAGCCCCCTCATCCAAAAGACCCTTCCTGGTAATCAAGATCTAGGAGAGAATGCACCAGACAAATGGACTTCTCGTTCTAAGAATTATGACTGTTTATACCTAAACAAAACAGACGTCATGCTTTATGATTATTGTTCCTATACTTTGAATGCTTTACCTTTTGGAATAAAATCTTTCACTTACTTCCCCTCACCCATCCTACTCCTATAAAACTCCTTCAATAATAAATATGCATGTCTCCTGGAGATCAGGGCTGCAGTCTTGAGCTTACTCTGGCTGTAGCCGGCTGGGAACATGCTAAGGGTCATGAGGTCTCAGTCTGATTTTGTTCACCCATGTCGTCTTCCTGTGTACGAGTTTCGATCCACCTCGGCTGGAACATGGCTTCTGGCAAAGGAACATTTGTATTTAATTATCAACTGCTTTGGTAGGAATCTGAGACAAACAAGAGAAGTTCAAACCACCAAAACTAATTAAAAAAATAGAAATGTTTTTATGTTGAATTATCTCAGTGTATAGTAATGCATTTATTTTGATGTTTACTTGTTTAATGTTTGCATTGTCTCTTTTGAGGGTCGATCGTGATTTCTAGAACCATAAGTATTGAGTTGTCGGAAGAGTCATGATGTACTTTTTCTATGTTTTTCTATGCAGAAATGTATTATGACTTTTCCAGCCACTCAGTATTTTGTGCACATTATCAAGTAAATACAGCAGCTTGCCCACTACTAGGGACATTGTAGTTGCCAATAAATATTTGCTGAATAACCACTGATAGGTAACTGAATATTTACAATTCAATAAATACATAGGTAGAACCTTGTTTTTTGTTGTTGTTTTTGTTTGTTTGTTTGTTTCTAAAATATATTCTTTTCTCACTTTAGCAACTCATTGTTTAGATGGAGAGGGAAGTAACATTTGGTTGAACTAAAAAAAAAAAAACATATGTGCTGATGATGAAACAATGACTCTTTCAAATTATGAATAAAAACTCTCAGGCATTGAAAGCTATTTTCTGATTATGTATTTTCTGAGGTTTGACTCTTAGGCATAATACTCGATATATGTTTTCATTCTGTAAAAAATATAAAGCATAATAACATTCTATACTTCACTCTCTTCTCTCAAGGGAAATAAAAAAAAATTCTAATTGTAGTTGAAGTAAGACTGATTCGTATTGCTTGTTCCTATGACTAATTAATGAGGAAATGGCATGTCCTTACCCTTTGATTTGTTGCTGATTAATAAATCAATAAAGTATTACTGGAAGGAAAAAAAAGAACAGAAATACACTCATATAATGAGATGATGGTTGCCCTTTTTCACTTTCTGAATACTCATGGTCTCCAAAAAAATCCACATCATAAATGAAATGAGCTGGGACCATTGCCAAACTTTTGAAGGAGGACTAAAATTGATGGCTCATGAAGATTAAATTATTCAGCTACCCCCTGGAACATGAAACTCCAGGACAGAGATGAGACACATCCATTATGGCTGAAACTTGTCATTGGCCTTACTGCCTTGTGTTTCATTTCATAATAAACAGGAATTTCAAACTTCAGGTTTGTGATTATAGGTCAGTCCTTAAGATGGTGCCAAAGGTTGGCTCATAATATGTCTAAGATAAAACACTGGTGAGATTTTGTATGCCACTCAGTCCAAGAGTTTCTGAAGACATCACAGAGTGATGGCCAACATCCTGCATATTATAGTCCGGCATTAGCCCCTTTGCACCTTGTATGCTACATCAGCTCCAAGGTGAAGACTTACAGGCTTCATAACAGACCTCTGAAACTTAACCTCCTTTGATACCTCATTCTGCATGAGATGTTATCACCACTTAAATGCAGTGAGCCATTTGAGGAAGCGGAGCTAGTCTTAGAAGTACAAGAGCCATCAGCTATTTCTGGGCCTCTGACTAGTAGCAGTCAGAACTGTTTCGATAGACACATACATGCTTCCACACGTGTGTTGCCCCCATGTCCTCAGATTTTCCTGGTCTTACTGGGACTCACACCACACTCCCTTCACCTGGGATCTCTCCTTGACTTCAGTCCTCCTGATTGGACCATTTTTCCTCAACATCAGCTACCACTTTGAACCCAGCTACCCTCTTATCTAGAGGCACACAGCTGAGCTGAATGCTCTGGGCATCATGGATAATTTGGCATCTTAAAATAGAGAAAACTGACCCCCATTGATGATGTGTTTTACATATTTCATAGTATTAACTGATGACGACAGATTTTTTTTTTTTTTTTTTTTTTTTTTTTGCTATAGGGCACATGTACTCACTGGAGAAAGAGAGAGAGAGAGGAGAGAGAAAGGAGAAGAGGATAAGGAGGATCCCAAGGAGGATGGCCATGTTGTAATCCCTTCTCCCTCATTCTCCTCTATCGATTTGAGACATGCACACTCATGTACTTGGCATGATTTCAAGCTGCCACGTCCGGGACTCGAAACATAAAGTTGGCCATCTAGAATCCAGCTGCCTTCACCTCTGTGCCACATGCTGGCCCACTGATGACAGATTTTAAATCACCAGATCTTATGATATTTCAGCTATCCTTTGTGATCTGTTTATTGGAGATACTCTTTTATCTGGGTATATTTTAAGAAATCATTGTATCCTGAGGAACTGGAGGGCTGACAAAAGGGAGCTGTGGCAGGATGAAACCAAGCCAAGGGTGCTACTCTCTCACTCTCGCTCTCTCTCGTGCATGAACATGTGCTATGTGTGAATAAAGAAAATAAATGTTTTCAAGTGCCATAAGAAATAACTCTTTGTATATTAAACTATATTATCTTTGATTTTCTTAAAATTGTATTTTGTTTTTAAAAGCTTACTGGCCAGAATCCTAATATGCTTGAATAACTATTGTGGCATGGCACAATACCAAATTGCACTAAGTTGTTGTATGTGAGTTTGATACGATTTTAGTAAGTTCCACAAACCAGACACACATGCATAGTGATAAATTATTATTTATACCTATTTTATGCCAAATAACTTTAATATACTTTATTAATAAACTTGAAAAATACTTAAAGTTTATGTTTTTATATACTGTACTATTGAGGACAGTTATAACCATACAATTTTTTTTTTTGAGAGGTTTTACTATAGGGCACATGCACTCACCAGGAAAACAGAGAGACAAACAGAAAGCAAGAAATCACCCTCTGGGGGGATGGCCAGCCATGCTGCAATCCCTTCTCTTTCATTCTCCTCTCAGGATCTTGGGCACATATACACACGCACCCAGTGTGAGTTTAAGCCACTGCATCTGGGACTCGAACCACAGTCGACTACATTGGAGTCCAGCGACATAGTTGTTATGCCATCTGCTGGTCCCAATATCCATACATTTTCAATATACACATTTAAACATTTAGATAGATAGATAGATAGATAGATAGATAGACAGATAGATATAGATAGATCTTAGGCATTAACACACACACACTCAGAGTGATTTTTAAGTTGCCAGGTTCAATACTCCGATCTTGGTTGGTCATGTGAAAGTTCAGTACTTTAACCATCACACCAGTTGTAGGACCCCATGTATGTTACTTTTGAAAAATTTTACCTTACAACAATTCTCTCTAAGTCTAAAATATTCACTAATAATTAAAGCAATTAGTTTTAGACATATAATTTTGATAATTTCCATTTTTTTCCTCTAATTTGTGATATTTATGTTGCTCCTACCAATCCTGAAATGGCCAAACTGTTCCCATATAGCTGTCCAAGTCTCTGCTAGTATGAGGTCAAGATACCTTTATGAGGGACCAGCAGTGAGTGTAATGGCTATGTCGCTGGACTCCCATGTAGTCGACTGCAGAGGCTTGAACTAACGCCAGGTGCTTATGTGTGCATGCCCAAGATCCCAAGAGGAGAATGGAGGAGAAGGGATTGTGGTGTGGCCATCCCCCCTGGGGGGTGATATCTCTCTATCTCTCTCTGTCTTTCTGGTGAGCGCACACGCCCTATAGCAAAAACCTCTCCAAAAAAAAGGGGAAAAAAAGATACCTTTATGAAACTGTTCGATTTTAAGGTATTACCTTTTTTAAAAATTTTGCAATAATTACTATAACTCTGTGAAGATATTAACCCAGACAAAAAGCTGTTACTAAAATTTGAACTAGCAAACCCAAACAAAACACCTAAGTGAAAACATTGTAAGGAAAAAAAGGAGAACATTAAAAACACAGTATTGAAAGACTAGTGTCACCTTCACAAAATAAGTGAGAACATTCATTTTTACCTGCTGATGGTCATTGATTTTACATCAGGGAAATGATTAGGAATTGACATTTTAAAGGTAGATTCTTTTTTTTCCCCAAAATTTCTATTTTAGCTACAAAATTACACCTCTTCCAAAATTGCCTGAGGAAAATTATTATCATTCTAACTTAAATCCATATTTTTTCATGTGTCTGAAATGAAGGTCAACTTCATGCCCTGAAACTAATTTCTCAATCTGTAAGCCATCTAAAGAAAGGGAATTTGTGGGCTTTGGTGGTGACATCAATTAATATATTTGTATTTGTATTGTTTGGTAGAAGGAACCTGCAAGTGTTTCTTGGTTAAAACATGTGTTAGTAAGACCTTTATTTAAATGTACACCTAAATTTTTCCTTTGGATTTTCTTTCTTTTCTAACAAAACACTATTTAACTCTATTAAGTTTTCTTCCATTTATTGTGTATCACTATTAAGCCAAAATCTAGAGGACCATGAGAGGATAATTACTTCATTCTTTTTAAAAGTCTATTTATTGGGACCAACAGATAGCATAACAATTACATCACTGGATTCTCACATGTTCGACAGTGGTTTGAGTCCCAGACCTGGCAGCTTCAAACACACTGGGTGTGCATTCCCAAAATCCCAAGAGGAGACTGGAGGAGAAGGGTTTCCAGTGTGGCCATCCTCCCTGGGGGATGATTTCTTGATTTCTGTCTCTCTGTCTCTCTGTGAATGCATGTGCCCTATAGCAAAACTCTCTTTTTAAAAAGAGGAAGTGTATTTATTTACTCTGAGAGAGAGATACACTCAACAAGATCCTTGTGTCTCCATCCACCCCCAGTCTCTGTCAGCTCAGATCACAGACTCATCTGTGAATGCCTGGTGTGCGTGAGGAGGCCCTAGGATGTGAAGCCAGGATCTCTTCATGTGGATCCAGCATCGCCGTCTTGCCAGCAATTCTTACTCATTGAGATTTCTTACCTTTGAATAGAGTTTTGTGGAGGTGACATGGTCATCAGAGTTAGATAAATGATATTTAACCATTGGAAACAAAATCTGAAGGAGGCTTGCCTATCTCTCCTTCCTTCCACAATCCATGCAACATTGAACTTGGTTCATTTTCCCTCCCCCCCCCACCCGTGTATTGTGATAAAGTCTAATGACTTATGTTACTGTTGCAGGGATTGGTGGGAATGACAGCCATATTTTCCTAATGATTTTTTTGTGTGTGTGTGTGAGGATTATTTCAGTCATTGTATTGGCGTGGCCTAGTAACTAGAGGGGGAAAACTCTATTAAGAGCATCCTTGGATTTTTCCTGAATAATTTAATCTCAGGTGTAAGTCCTTTCCTCTCTCCTATGGATAGTAAGTGGGAAAGGCTACATCTAATTCAGTCAGATAATGGGCATTGGGGAAATCTCTTCACGTTGAATACTTTCAGATTCTCCATTCTCCCTCTCCTCTCTAACAGCAGTTTAAAAGATGTGTGTGACTGAGTCACAGGGAGCATCAAGGAGATGGACCTATGACCTCATGTGACTCCGATGAGTGGCCATCATCCATGGACAAGTACTGGCCGCTATCAATGCAGGCCTGTCTCTCTGAGTTCCTCTCTGTTTTTTTTTTGTTTTTGTTTTTGTTTTGTTTTTTTTTTTTTTTTAACTAGTATTTGCTGCTCAATTGTGACTATGATGACACTTGTTGATTCTGTAGTCACCGTGCTTCCAGGAGGCATCTGTCCCTCTTACATATCCTGTTCATCTGGATTCTCAATTGATTGCACACCCAAGTGGGTCTAGTCATATGAGTGACCCTATAGCTAGAGGCATCTCCCCTGTCCATGGCATCATGTGGGGCAGGCTCTCCAGGCAGACTTGCATCCAACTTCTGATCACGTTCTCCCATCTCCCACTGCATTCCCAAGGACATAGATTCTGAGATCTCTGTCTTATAAAAGCGACATGGAGCTGCTCAGCGATACCTTCTTACATACTTCTTACTAACCACATCCATGTTTTTTACAGTCTCACGGCTACTTCAACCAGTTGGTGTGAGGCACAGTCTATACAGTTATTCTCTCCCAGACACCTAAACAGGAAATAAGAAGAAATACTCTCTACTTTGAAAGTTTATCCTAATTCCTCACCTCTTCCTCCAGCACAGACAAGAATCAAGATACAGGTGCCTTACCACTGGGTCTCCTTATCTCTGCCTCCCTTCTCCTGAGACGTACCAATGTGAGACAGGATGCAATTTCTGTTTCTTCTCTACCCCAGGCTATTTGATCTGATCAGGAAGATTTTAGCATTTGATATGTTATGTTGAGTTAAAAAAATTTAGAAAATCATATTTTTTTCAAACAGGTAAGGCCTGACTTTAAAGATTGCTATTGCTGTGAGACATCAGCTTTGATGCTAAGGTCAGTCAATGCCTTCTAGACAGAATGAATCCTTTACTTCAGAACAGGAAATTTGTTTCCTGCTGGCACTTGAAGGTGGAATCCCTGGAGGGGAAAATATTTCATAGGAAATTAAAAATATATCACCTTCTTATCTCTCCCATATCGTCCTTATGTGTTAAGTGCTTTCATGTCATGTATCACTCAAATCTCACACTGTCTTATGAAGAAGACAGTCATTTTCATTTTGGAAATGGACAATTTGGGGTTTGAAGAGTTTAGGTACCAACCTAAGGTCACACCGTGAACATAAGCAGAACTGTTTGCAATCCCAGATGTTATAACCACAGGCTACATGTATTCATCAATCTAGTTATGCCTTCTTCACAAGACTTACTTAACATATCTATTGCAGAGTTGAAAAGTTTGGCTGTTTCTAAACACTAACAGATTTGATCTGGGGGAGTGGGAAGGAGGTGGTAGTATTATATTTGAGAACAGAACCTTCAGCTTCTTGAGGAACACACACAAATTAGGCCACATACAAGTTTTCTTCTTGCAATGCTCAAACTGTCATTCAAGATGCTTTATTCTTTTCTTAACACATTTTTTTCTTTTATTATTCTAGAGGGCATGTGTGCATTAGAGAGAGAAATAGAGAGAGTGAGAGAGAGAATCTCCCAACAGGCTTGGGCATGCTGCAGTCTTATGTTCTCCATTTCTCCATCCCATCAGGATTTGGGGCATGCATGCACACTCCTGGGGTGTAAGCCATCAGGGCTGGAACTGAAACCCTGCTCAGCCCTGTGGGGCTCAGCTTCCTCTGCACAACCCTCAACCACTGCCCTGCCGGTCTGGCTCCAACATGCTTTATTATTTACACTAAAATTCAAGAATTGCACTTCAATTTTATGTTTTTATTAGATTATTTCTGTTCTTGTATTGATATTTAAAATAATACTTTCATTAGTGATATTATTCATTTAAAGAAACCTTAGTATAGACAGAACTTTTTATTAGAAATCAGTTTGAATTAAGCAATTGATTTTATAAATAAATTTTGGATAAATTTCCCTTTTCTTATGAAATTCCCTTTATTTTAGACATCAACACAAAAATTCTAGAGACAATGCTTTTGAATTTAACTTTTGTAACAAATTTCTAATTTATGCTGTCCACAGCAATAGAAGAAATCATCCGTAAGCATTCTTCTTTAGGATATAATTACTGGTCTAGTAAATTCAAAGTTTCATAAAATGCAAGAATATTTTAATAGCATCTATAAATGTACAATCTTAAAATTACAAAACTGGCTAAGGCCACAACAGATAATCTGCCTCGATACTTTAAAACTTCTCTGATTTTAAACATTCCACACTTGGAATGATCAGACCAGTTGAAAGATCACCAAAGAATTTCCAGAATGGGCCAGAGCATTTTGTAGTAGTATTATCAACTTATTTTATGAGTAATTTAAGTGTCATATAGCAAGACATAAACACATCTAATTTTATCATGTGTGGAACAACGGAATTTGAATTTGACCTTGAATGATGAGATTTCAACTTTATTAGAATAATGAAAAGGTGAATAAAAATGCTCACGAAGTAAGAACATTCTTTTGTCAGGAAACACAGACCAAATACAGACCATCCCAACACATCTAGGCATGGGACCCTTATAGACACAAAATCATAGTAAAACTTTCTTGATGTCTATTTAGTATATTGTGTTCTTGTAGGTGATTAGTATTGATTATTTGGGGCTGGCCCATAGTCTAGTGATTAAAGGAGCCAAATACCACATGTTTGACTATGGTTCAACTCCCAGCCCTGGTGGCTTGAACAGCTTGCTGGGTGCATCTGTGGGCATGCCCCAAATTTCAATGAAATGGAGAAGTGGAGGAGAGAGGATTGCAACATAACCACACCACACTGGGGAATACTTTCTCTCCATCCCCTGCCTCCATCCTATGTCTTTCTCTCTCTAGTGAGCACATGCACCTCCAACAATTAAAAAAGAAACCGATTATGTGAGGATGCCTGTTAATATCTTCCTATTATTGCTCCCATTAACTTGAGCACTAGATGCAATGATTTCCCAGGCAACCTTGTGGACAACACTGTTTCTCATTGACTCAGTCTAAAAGGTTGAAATGTTCTCACTCTACAGTGTAGCACTTACTACCACTGGACAGCTTCTTTGTAGCTGCCCTTGAATTTTATCAAAGACTGGGGAATGACAGGACTAATTTTTAACATACCTGCTTCTACAAATCTAAATTGCCATTCTCACACTAATTTCATTTCAACAGAGTTGTTTATGTGTGTGTAAAGGTATCATTTTTAAGTGAAATTTCAATATAGATCCAATACTGTTGATGAGCCTTCAAATGAAAATGAAACTTTCTTTATAATTTTAAATTATACTTCCATAGTAGCCATAAATCTCAGTGCACTTTGCTGGGCATCAGTCTTGGCTATTGATCAACCTTTTAGTCTTCTCCAGCTGAATTAAATACTGTGAAACATTAATGTTGAAAATAAAATAGGTAGAATTGTAAAGCCTGCTTTACTCAACCCAGTAACACAAATGTCCTTCTTTATGTACCTGATGACATTTGAAAGTCAATCAAATGTCAGATTGCTTTTACTACTTTATGAGAATAGAGGACACAGTTGCATGTTGAGCAATCCATGAATTTTATGCAAACTTTAATACTGGAAATTAAGTATAGTGATTAGTAAGATTATTCTGCTTGGTTGAACACTCTTCATCATCAAGTTATGAGTTGAACTACTTTAGGTCATCCAGTAACACTGGATAAAATATCCTCCTTCCTAAGGCAGGTTCTCTAATTCAGAGATAAATATTAGCCAATAGGGATGACTATGTCACAATCTTTCTGTCTTACTCTGTAGAAAAAAACTTGCTTCCATATGACAAACAAATAAGCCGAAGAGTTATCTTCTTCGTTGCTGTTCCAGAGAACTTGGTTAGTGAGTTCCATTGCACTTACCAGTCTGTACTTGGTCAATTTTCACACAGACTAAGTTCTCTTTAAACATTTGCACTGGTGTTTTACTCTTCAGTTTCCTCTTCTGAAAAGTTACAGAGATACTAGGACTGTGAGAAAAATTTATCATGAAGCCAACCAAGATTAAACCTCAAGGTTCCATTTGCAAGAATCCACACAATATGTTCACATTTGCCATATGTTTTTGTAATATTCTTCTTGAATAAAATACTGGCGCATTCTTTTTTTAAAAGAAAGACTCTCATGTTCTATAAAATGTGGGCACCACAAACCCTAGGCACACTTCATAAGGATGCTATGAGGATTATATGAGATCATGTAAAGATTGTTGCCCAGTGTTGTGGACAGTATGTGGTTAGATATAAACTATTATCATTATAACAGTCATTCTGCATATGGTTTTATGAAGTGAATGAAGCAAAAATCCTCAATTGACTGTCATTGTTCTTGCCACTTAGCATTGTTTGCACATATATATCTTTCACTGTTTCCAGAAGGAAAAATCTGTTTATCTTGTTCTCCTTTCAACTTCAGCCATGACCGTGATACATGGCATGTTGAAGACACTCATTAAATATTTATTACATTAATTAATATTAAACATGATTTAGCACTTCAGAATAATATTCAATTTTTGAAATAAAAGTATAGGAAGAATCAGCTATTTTTTAATTACCAGAAGGCACGTGTGCTCACACAAGTGGCAGCAATAGAGAGAGAGAGAGAGAACCCCCAATGAGTCATGGGCACCCCGTAATTCCCCTTCCTAAATCCCTTTCTTCTGTCAGGATTTGAGGCATGGACCCACACAAACCTTGCATGTGTTTTTTAAGCTGCCAGGGCCAGGATTTTAACTGTAGTGAGCTATGAGGGATCTTGCTCACTACTAGTAGGGCCAAGCTGCTGTGCCAAGAGGCCAGACCAGCATTGGTATTTAAAAGATGTTCATACCTCTTAGCTGTGCAACTGATCATTACATTTATCTTTTTATATTTTCCTTTACTCTATAACCATTTATCAAAACACTAGGTCTCATTTTCCTTAGACTTTTGCAAAGTTTAGAGTTATTACTTCAGGAAACCCACTAGAATGCATTGTACCAATAATCCCAGGAAAAGTAACGTTAATAGAAATAATATAATTAAATATTCATATAAGTAGTCATTCTCTTTCATTGACATATCCGTTCTGCTCAAGTGGATTTTAGTGCTAATATTGGACTAACCCTGTGTGTCCGCACCTGCTGCCTTCACGCAACTCTTATTTGACACTCCTGCCATGTACAGGAACATTTGGTTTAAGGTTACAGAAAATCTGCTCAGCTTGATAATGTCAACCCACTGGCTTTCAGTTAAGGAGACATCAAATCAAATGATGCATGTCACAGATGCATAAATATTATGTACATGGAGAGTAAATTTCTAGCCATAAATGCATTGAATCTTCGGGTTTGTAAACTTGAACTACATTCTTAGAATTTGACAGAAGAAAACTGATGTCAAAGTAATGCATAACTCTCAAATAAGCTAATTGCCAACTTAACTTGGAAACAATTTTTATTGTCCTTCCATAAAGTGATTATCTTAACATAAAAACATCATCATTCTCCTAAAAGTAAACATCATGTCCTATAAGAAGGACACATTGATCTGTATATACATGTTACTGTCTTATGATTCCTTCAAAAACAAATTTAACCCATCTATGTTCTCAGGGTTAGTTCAAGGTAATTCTAAACTGTCATAAGCTGAAAATCGTTATACAATTGAACCTCATCACCAAATAAGTGATTCTGACAAAATTGCTGGTTTATGGGATTGATCAGAACCAATGTCATTCCAAGAAAGAGGATTCTCCTTGTGAAAATGGAAAATATGCACTTATATTTGGGTTAAACTTAGTAAAACTTGTAAACTTCTGGTATGAAATGAATTATTTTGTTCAATACTTTATAATCTTGATAACTTCCTAGGAGAAATGTATTATACATTGGAGACACTTTATAAATATTTGTGAAAGTTGTGAATTTAGATGAAGAGAGCCAGAGGTGTTTGTGAAAGAATGATTTTATCTTTATTTGTGCTCCTGTTACCATCTGGGTAATGGCCATTCAGCTTCATTTCCCCAAGAAACAGATCTTTAGATGGGCATTCAAATACATGTAGTTTATTTGGGAGTTGAGGAAATCAACACAGGTCTGTGGGGAAGTGAGCACAAGAAGTTCGGACAATCGTAAAGGTGCGTTTCCAAAGTCGCTGGCATGGAGAGCAAGTAGACCTTAATCCACCCAGGACCCTCTTGAGCCTGGCATAAAGGAGTGCCTCAGAGCTACCCTGACTGAAGGTCCATGTAGCTGGTGTTTTTGTACATCAGCTCACATTGATCTTCAGCTATTCTCTCTCTCTCTCTCTCAAGAGATTTTTGCTATTGGGCATGTGCACTCACTGGAGAGACAGAGAGAGACAGAAAGTGAGATATCACTCCCCAAGGGGTGAACCATGGTCACCTATATCCCCAAAGAGATGCTTATGCTGCAACTCCTTCTCCTCCATTCTCTCAGAATTTTGGGCATGCACACACATGCGCCCAGCATGAGTTTCAAACTACCGGGTCCAGGATCAGGACTTGAACTACAGTCAGCCATGTGGGAGTCCAGCAATGTAACCATTACACCATATGCTGATTCCAATCTTTGAATATTTTCAATAAAGGATACTCCTACGAGGGTTAATTCCTTGGCTCTTCCAGGCTGCCATATAGGTAATCAAAGTGATCTCAGGACCAGCAGTTAGTGTAATGGCTATGTCGCTGGACTCCCACGTAGTTGACCATGGTTCGATTCCCGGACCCGGTGGCTTAAACTCACGCCAGGTACATGTGTGTGTGTGCCCAAGATTTCGAGAGGAGAATGGAGGAGAAGGGATTGCAGCATGGCCATCCTCTCTGGGGGGGTGATTTCTTGCTTTCTATCTCTCTGTCTCTCTGTCTTTCTGGCGAGTGCATGCACCCTATAGCAAAAACCTCTCCAAAAAAGAAAAAATAAAAGTGATCTTTGGTACAAGAGAGAGCCTTGAGGAAAAGAAGCACAAGTTAGCAGTGGATGACGAGGTGGTCAGAATGTGAGGACATCCGTGAAGGCCAACCAGTAGCTGCCACAATGACATCCATTGTTCACCACTCTTCTGGAATGCTATTAAGTATACATACATACACATTCATAATAGGAGCCTTTGAAGAGTTCATGGAAAGTGCATATTATGAAAACTTATGCCTACATTTCCAATTTTTTGCAACAAAATAAACTCATTCATTAATTCAACTTTCCACAAACCTGAAATCCCCTTGTGTGTGTGTGTGTGTGTGTGTGTGTGTCTGTGTGCGCGCGCACGTGTGCGTGTAATAGTATAAGAATTTTCTTTTTGAAGTAATGACTAGTGAGGGCTTTTTTTAAAAGTGTTTTCATATTTTGACAGAATCATTTTGGGCACTGCAGCTAAACAGTTACTTCAAAAACCTGTCTCAGAACACCCTGCTCTTTTTCTCTTGCTTTCCCTGAAGCCAATGTTTCAAAAGCAACTGCAAATCAGCATGGGGCATCTGTTTCTCCCACAGGGCTAGTCTCAGACTGATTTCAAAGCCAAGGTAGGCTCTAACCCTAGAGACCCACTCTCCTTCTGCTTCCCTTTCACAGAAGCCCAGGCTTACTGACTGCCGAGGAAATCTGTCTTCCTTGTGCTGAAAGCAAAGTACAGACCAAGGGCCTCCCACCTCCCACTCTGGAGAAAACACCTGAAATCACAAGCTTCCCAGTGACTCTCTTTCCATAAAATAGCAGTTCTATTAAATTGCATTATGTAAAAATGGGATTTGTACTAGAGTTGTTTTATAGGAGGCTGGTTTATACCATCAACTGTTTCATTGAAAATCCGGGCTGTGATGAGTCATCCATAAAACTGGCAGAATAAAACTTCGGGAGTGGCTGTTGTAAAGTCTTCTAAGGCTCATAAAACTGGGTTATACACTTCGACAGTTTTAATATTACTCAAACATTTTATCAAAAGAACTTGAATTATCACCAGTGCTACATTTTAATTTGATTTTTAGGGACTCTCATTTTTAACTTTCCTCACATGCCCTCCTGATCTTTTATTTAAAAGTGTGGCAGAACTTGACCTATTGTTCCTCTTCACATTGGATCAACAAAGAATCCAAATAAATCGTCCAGTGTTATAGATAGAACGGAGTGTAAAAGGTTAATTACAGAATAAGAACCTTGACACTTTTGTAATGATATCAAAATAAGAGCTAGCATCCACTGAATGCAAATGTCCTGCTTCAGACATCTCGATGACATATGACTGCTGTCTCCAGCCGTTGCCTCACTAACTCTTCACGACAGTCCTGTGAAATGGCTACTGTCATTATCTTCATTTACTTATGAGAAAAGGAGGCTCAGGAAATTAAGTGACTCCTTCAGATTAGAGTTAGGAATCAAACACAAGTTTGCTGCACGTGTGTGTGTGTGTGTGTGTGGTGTGTGTGTATACACAGTGACCACAGTGACTCATAAATATATGTGTGTGTGTATGCAGTGTATATACACACACATATACACACATACATATACACATATACACACATACACACATATACACACACATACATACACATACACACACACACACACACGGGTTAATTCCTTGGCAAATATATATATATTTGCTAGTAGCCAAGTTCTTTAGTTTTGGACAAGGTAGTATAACACTCACTTCAAATGTGAGAAATGCAACTAAGGAGCCAAAAAGCCTAAATTTTTTTCAATTTTAATGGTAAGCAAAGTGATTTTCAGTATAAGAGAACGCCTTGAGGAAAAGAAGCCAACTGTTGTCTGTCTCTCCTAAGTTAGCAGCGGATGACGAGGGAGTCAGCGTGTGGGGACCTCCGTAGATGACACGGCTTTAGGAGCCGGAGTTGGACACTCACTGAGCACCAGACACGAGTCGTGGAGGGAGTGGAGGTGGCACTCTCTGTACAGCCAGTCCAGCCCCTCCTGGGACAGGAGACGGCCACTAACAGAGTACACATGCCTCCATCTCTGCAAATGATGTTCCTCCAAGACGTTACCATTCAAAGCGACTCAATAGAGTTAAGCAATCTTTATAATGCTGTATGTAAAAAGAACTATAGAATAAAGATGCGTTGGTTGGGGTAACATTTCACTGTGATTGAGATTTCGTTTCTTTAAAAAAGTAAATAATTAGTGAATAAATACAACTGTCTAGTTATTGTAAATGTTACCATATTTGTAAAAATGGAAGAAGGCACAAACTTAGCATTAGTACCTTCAGGGCCTCAGGAAAGGGTAGGCTGAGATTTGGAAGTACAGCCTTCACAAGTGTTTCCAGGATTGGTGACGTTCCCATTTGGAAGCCTCAGGTAAGTGAAAAGTGTCTGGGGTTATAACTTTGCATAGTTGGTGATATAATTTTTTTCACTCTTAAATTACTTGAAGAAGCTTTCTGAAGAATGCTTCAATATACTGTGACCAGTATTGCCACAGTTAATGACTTGGCACTTGCTCCTGCTTTAGAATCCTGGCTGATAGTGTCAGCTTGGTAGATTGACTTACGATTTCTATATCAGAGGGGTTATAATGGTAAGACTAGTTCTCTCTAAAGATTGTGGCTTATAGAATTTTAGAGATGAAAGGACCCTTAGAGAACATCCAGCACACCCTTTTAATTTTACAGATGAAAAAACAAAAGCCCAAGAGAGGCAAACTGATTTGCTGAAGGTGACGACATCTAATTAGTGACCAAGCTGACTCCAGATCCCAAGGCCCCACATCCCCAAAGCCTGCTGTCAGAGAACCAAAACCAATACATCTTGCTGTCTGACTTTTGCCTCTTCGAATGATATCTTAATTAGTATTTATGTATTTGATAGTTCTATAAGAACTGACGATTTGGACAAGACAAATTTATACATAATCTAATACTTTTTTTTTTTAAGTTACTTATTTCCTTTCTGAGAGAGAGGTAGCCTTGACAAAAGCCTCTCCATACAGCTACCCTCAACCCAGCCTTCAAGCCAGCCAGGATCATGGGCACACACAGGAGTATCCAGCACGTTTATGGCAACCTGGGACCCTAGCCCAGGCCTCCCACATGGTTTTGGTATAGCACGGTGGTGCTTTGTCACCTGGGCCACTGAGGCTGGGACACAACCTAATATTTCTTTTTGACTTTGGCATCAAGCAACACTTGTATAGAATGTTTATTCTTGATGAAAATCTTGAAAGATCAGCAATACAACCTCAAAACATGTTAGTTTGTAGTTAGCTTTTTAGAGAGAGCACATGTAAATTTATGCAAACTTGTCTTGAAATTGTTTGACTTTATCATCTGTGTCATCATTCACGCTATATTAGTTGCAGGAAGGGCACAAGCTTGGATTCCTGTAGACCAGGTGAAAGTGCCAGTCACAGCTCTTCCTCAACTACTCAAGTCTTAGGTTGTTCTTAGCATAAAGGGATTAAAACCGTTCTGGGAAAAATGGTTCTGAACAGTGGTTGACACAGAGTTAATGAATATATAGCAAATTTTGGTAAAATTGTTTTATATACTAATATAACTTCACACTTGAATCAATATTCTGATATATTCTTACATAATTAGCATAATTCATAAATGTTACAGATATAATAGCATATATGATTTACATATATCTGATTAATACTACCATAATTCTGTTATTTAGAAATAAAATAAGTATTTAGAAATAAAAAGTCTTAGTTGTAAGCATCTGAGATTTAACCTGAGACTTGGGACACTGGAAACTAACATGTCTGTCTTCATGCAGTCCCTTAGGAGAATCAATGTGGCACTGAGCGGAGAACAAGGATACAGTTCTGATCCACTGTATCGTCACTGTTTCTTGGCCCTTCACTGTGTATTCCAGAGTGTGGGCTGATAGAATGATGGAAACCAAGTCTGACGTATATGCCTGAGGTCCGATTATACGTTCTCACGAGGTCATGTTTTTGCACGTAACCAAGAAGTATTGTTAAAGAGTCTTTCCTAGATGGGTTACCACTCTTACCTTGGATATATCACAGAGATAATAAGCTTGGGCCCAAACACGACTTCATTACTATGAGACCATGAGCTGAATCACTCCATTTCTGTGAAGGGCTGTAGGTCTTCTTCCCACAACCAAGAGCACTTTTGAGATGTCACATTTGACATTGCTGCCTTTCCCAAGTCCTCCCAATCTCCTCCCTTCATGTCCTCCCTGGCAATGCTCACACATGATTCAGTAGCTAAAAAGCTCACAGTGAGGCCAGAATATAATTATCCCCAGTTTCAGATTCTTGTCTTAACCCTCAATCTGGTGAATATTGGAATTACAGATATTTGTTCAACTGGAATTTGAAGTTGAGGATTGGCCTTATGTGTTTCTTCTCCCAATGTTTGTTACCAATCCAGTACTGGGGCAGCAAGTGGTATGAAGATTAAGGCACTGAATCCCACATGGCCAGCTGTGTGGTTCAAGTCCCAGACCAAGAGGCTTGAAAAACATGCTTAGTGTATGTGGATGCATGCCCAAAATCCAGAGAAGAGACTGGAGGAGAAGAAATTGTGGCATGATTTTCTTCTCTGGGGAGTGATTTCCCTCTCTCTCTCTCTCTCTCTCTCTCTCTCGTGAGCTTACACAGCCTGTAATTAAAATTTAAAAACATTCAATATCTTTAGGTAAAATTCTATTTATCAGTTAAAGTGCCAGTTCACTGAAATTGTTTAATAATGCAAAAGTTTACTAAATGACTTAAATGAACTAAGTAGAGATTAATGTTGTTTGAGCATATTTAATGTAATATTCATTGTAGAATAGCAAATTTTGTGCTGTTACAGTGACCCAGTACTTAAGAAATCCAGATTCCATGCGATTAACCTTGTGGTTGGAATCCCGGCCCTAAATAATTGAAAAAATGCCACAAGTATGTACGACTACACTCAGAATCCTCACAAGACAGGAAAATGGACAAAGAGTTTCAGCATAACCATGCCTCTTTAGGGAACACACGTGCTCTCTCTATCTCTTTCCATCTCCTCTTTCCCTCTCTGTATCTCTCTGGTGGGCATATGCACCTGCTGGGAAAGAAAAAAGTCACTTTTCAATGGAGAAAACTTAATGTCTATCCAGGGCACCTCATGGGACCTCATTTCTCTAGATGGACAAATACTGTCCTTAAATCAATTAAAATAATTTGGAAGTTAAATTTTCACTACACTTAAGAAAAGGACAATGACACCATGTAATTGACATATCCTCAGTGCCTAGCATGGTTCCAAGCACATCATTGTGTCTCAACAAGTGTTTATGGAAAAAAGAAAGGAAAGAAATAAGGACAGTGAACAGAAGAAGGGGAGGACAATGGTTTATTGTAGCATGCCAAGAGGTAGACATAAAGCCTGGATTTAGGACTCCTGGCTTTTGATTTCTGTTTTGAATACCCATTTCTTAAGACTTAAGTCATCGAGAAGTGGGAAATAACAAGCCATTCATTTTACCATGAAATAGCTGAGCTCCAGAGGAGTGTGCAGAGCCTTCTGGAGTCGCACACAAATAAAATCCAAGCCTCTCTCCAGATTTCCATAGGCTGGTGAGAGGAGAGGACACTTTCTCCACGTCTCTAAATTACTTTAAGGGTCGGAGGCATGAGCTGCGGATGACAGAAGGAGGGGACAATGCTATCAGGGAGAGCAAATTGGAAGAGGAGCTGGACATGTAAGAGAAACTGATAGTCAGATAAGCTAAAAGGATGGCATTCCAGGTGGACAGAATGGCAAATAAAATGGTTGAGACATGAAACTTGCCTGTGAAATTGTTCTGGGCACTTGATTAGTTTAGTACGATTGGATCATGGGCTCTCTATGTGTACATATGCCGGTGTCTGTGTGCACATGCATGTACATGAGTGAGTAGGCGTGTGTGTAAAGGGTGTACATAAAATTGGGTGGTGGTGGTAGGAGAAGGTAGCGTCGAGGCATGAGAGTGAGGAGGTGTGGTCAGATGTGAACTATATGATAATAAGAGCAGGAACTATGTGTCTACACAGTGCTCACGAAGTGCCAGGCACTGCTGTGAACACAATCACACACACACAGCCCCTCGAGGTAGGAGCATCTGGAGGCAGAGATGAGGTGAGTACTTTGCCTGCAGCATGGGACCGTGAGCGGCAGACACCAGAGTTGAGGCCAGCTGTCTGTGGAGAGCCCTGTCCACCAGGGCGCTGGGACTGGAGCTGCTAATGGCGATTCTCAGATGCTAGCTTAGAAGGTCTGGTTAGAAGGAAGAAAGCAGAACGGAGTCAGTGGTTCTTCCCATGAGGAGATGCAGTAGCTCCGGGTGGTAAAGAAAGGCCATTGAAGAGACATGTTAAGAACTAGCCCTTCCCGGGCCAGCAGGTGGCATGGTGGTGAAGGTGCTGGATCTCACATGGCTGGCTGCCCAGTTTGAGTACCTGACCCTGCTGCTTGAGAAACACACATGTGTGTACGTGCCCAAAATCCCAAGAGGAGAGAGAAGAAGAGTGTGCGTGCCCAAAATCCCAAGAGGAGAGAGCAGGAGAAGGGATTATGGTGTGGCTCCCCTCAACCAGGGGTGATTTCTCACTTTCCCTTCTCTCTCTGGCAAGCCCACGCACCATATGGCCAAATCGAAAAAAATAAAATAAATAAACCTTCAGAACCTGATCACTAACTTCTGTGAGGATTGAAATAGGGAAGCCTCAGAATCACTTCTGTGTCCAGTTTTGGATAACGAGTGAGTATGATTCTTTTACTTAACCTCCAGAGAAATACCTAGTGTAAGGCTGGGCCCCATCAGGATGTGATGCTGGCATGTTAACCAGAGATGAACATGGACATATGCACATCTTCTCAACAAGTATAGGCAGAAATGCCAACCAGATACAACAGTGAGATAGACCCTCTTTCCACATTCATTTCTGCTGTTATAAAGTGTCTATGAAAGATATGTAAAGAGGGAAAATGAAGTAACTTTCACACTAAAGTATTCTTATTAATAAAAAATAAACGCCTCGCTCTTATCCTAAAGAGGTTATTACCAAATAGAGAGAAAGAGTTGTAAAGTATAATAAGTATATGTAAGCCTTAAATTCCAAGACAGATTTACATAATTTAGCATAGCTTGTGGGTAATGATGATGATAAAACCACTAAACATCTGCTAAGCATTTAAAAAGCATTTTCCTTCCGTTAGCATCAGTAGCCGGAAAATAACAGACTTTGGCACAAACCGTCCTTTAAAAAATCAGGTTTGAGGCCAGTAGAATATTATTCATGGTTTGATTTAGAGTCTTTTAACTTTTTTTTCTGGAAAGCATTTATAAACAGAAGTTTTCACCTGACCAAAAGTGCAGATGTCTACACTCATTATGTTGATCATGGCAAGGTCAGCCTTCCAGAGAACTTCCTCCATCTCTAATGTCACACGGCATCAAATCGGAGAGGCCGCGTGGTCAGAACATGATCCGAGCTGTGTGGCAGAAGAAGGAAAATGCTGCTTGATATTTTTATAGAATGTTATGATTAATAGACCGGCTGAAGGCTAGAGGTATATTTCAGCATCAAGACCCCATTGGGAATTCTCTCTCTCTGTGTCTCTTTCTCTTCCTGTGTCTCTCAGTCATGGAATGAATGAATGAATAAATAAAAGCTATATGTGAAGTATGAGCCTGGTTTTATTAACTGTGTTTGTGTATAGATAGGCATAGGGACACAGATGGAGTGTAGGACATCAGGAGAGAAAAGAGAAAAGGGAAAAAGAACTGCAGGGAGATAATGCAAAAATGAGGGCGTGGTGACACCCACCCTGTGGCAAAAACCTGTAGAGGCTGGAGGATTGCAGCATGGAGTCCGTCTCTCTCTCTCTCTCTCTGTCTCAATGTGCATGACTTTTGCGTCAGCAGGTGGCGTGAAGGTTAAGGTGGCTGGATCCCACATGGCAATGACTGTGGTTCAAGTCCTGGAATTTGTTTAATGGGACCAGCAGTTGGCATAATGGCTATGTCACTGGACTCCCACGTAGTCAACCATGGTTCGAGTCCAGACCCTGTGGCTTAAACTCACGTCGGGCGTGTGTGCATGCATGTCCAAGATCCCGAGAGGAGAATGGAGGAGAAGGGATTGCGGCATGGCCATCCCTCCTGGGGGTTGATTTCTTGCTTTCTGTCTCTCTGTCTCTCTCTGTCGTTCTGGCGAGCGCACTTGCCCCATAGCAAAAATATTTTACTGGTTTACTCTAGTTATTGATACTAAAATAGATTTCTACTTTTCTTTCTTATAGTTTTCTAATTTAGAATGATTTGATTACTTTTTTTAGTAATGAGAAATGGAATTTATTTAAAAGCATACCAATGAGTACCTAAAGTAAACGTTTAATCAGAAGAGAACAGAGAATAGGTTCTGGGAATATCAAAAGAGTCAAGCCAACTAAATTTTTGATTGTTGGATACTTGGGGATGGTGCAGAGAGAAAGGAGGCATCTGAGCTCACTCAAAAGCTTTTTTAGCTGAATGGTGTGGCATCCTTTATTGACAAGATCCACAGTCCAGGACTTCTCCTGGTCAGCACCAGGACCAGGTGGTGGCTGCGTGTGAAGAAAAGACTGACTGTAGTCGTATTTGGTCTTAAAGGAGGGAATATTTCTGCACTGACATACGTAGTTTAGAATCACCTGCATAAGATGATGGTAAAAACCAAACTGATTTTATTTTATTGTATTATTATTATAATTATTATTGTTTATGTTTCCCACAAATCATGGACTCCTTCTTTGCACCAGGCTGAAATTGTTCCCGGAGTTGTCTTCTACCTTGGTGCATGACTGGTGAAAGAGTAAACACTGTACAGGGTTCGAGAGATACAGGGCTTAAAGTGCTTAAGGATGCTCTGTTTGGAAACATACAGGAGGTCATTGGAAGTATGTGTGTGACACTGATGAGGATTAGAGTTTGGAGATAATGTTTAAAGTACTTCTTAGTAGCATGGATGACTAAAATGAAACTATCAATAACATCACTTTCTGGCTCTAAGCAACTTTCTTAATCACATTGGGTCTCAAGTTTTCTCATCTGGTACATGGAGACAAGGATAGGACAAAACCTGCAGCATTATCATAAAGGCTATGAATTAATATATGACAAAAACTTAGAATATAGCTTGGGCACGGAGTAGATACTGTAAAATATTGACTGAGACTTTATTTCACCATATTTTTATTTCTACAAAGTGTGTTTTTCATACACTAGTATAGCACTGATAATCATACTAAAATTCAAATCCATTCAGTGTAAGAACTATTGCATTTTTTTCTTATAGAAATATTAGCAACATTAATTCCTCTCTTAGATAAATGTGATTCACAGTTCATCTCATGATGCAATTTCCTTATTGTTTTATCATTTCCCTGCCATTTTCCTATTTCTCTATTCTATAAATAATGAATACAGCATTTTAATGATTCTTGTAAATAGAGAACATATTTTTTTTGCCCATGAAGCACAAGGAAAAAAATTTATTCATAATATTTTATTTCTGTCATTGTACTTGAGATTAATAGCACAATTTCTCATCCACAAAGTTTATTATCAGTCGTAAAAATGAATGGGATCGCTTTTCTGATTGGCTAAGAAAAGGAATTTAATCTTATGTAATTATCTTTCGAATCACACATGCGTCAGTACAATAAAACTCTCTATCTATTAGATCACTGGACCATTTCACATGATTTAAAAAAGATTAATATTCATATAAAATTTATATCTCCCAGCCTATCTCCCCAAGGTAGACTTTCTTAAAGAAAAAAACAAAAACAAAAACAAAAAAATGCTAGCAAATTGGAGCAGTAGAAAACCGAGTACTGAACAAGAAATCCTCAGTGACTAGTCACAGTCTCAACTTTTCCCCTGCTAAATGGAAAGGCAGGATATGGCCCAGAAAAATCACTGTAGGTGATGAGAGCTGGAAGGCTAGAAAAGCATAAAAACATTCTCAGTGATAGAAAAACCTTTTTGTTTGTCTCTTTACACCATGACAGTTTTCTTCCAACAAAACTCTTCCTCGAATGTCTACTTCTTAAAACATAACTACCGTGCTAACCCTATAGCGCAGTGATGCTACATATAGGGAGCTGGTTCCCACATGGCCAATCACAGCTCGAATCTCGGCCCCTGCAGCTTGAATAATGTGCTAGGCGGATGTGGGTGTGTGTCCCAAATCCTAATGGGATGAAGAAATGCAGGTAAAGAAATTATGGCATACCACACCCTAAGGGGGAGGCTTTCTCTCTCTTTCTGGTTAGTGCACATGCCCTCTGGGAATTAGAGAAAAGATAACTGCGATAAAGGGCAGACCCTGGAGGGACAATTCCATGACATGGCTCCAATCTTTTCCTTGAAATCCTCTACTCCAGGTAGTGTTGTGAAAGACAACAACTTAATCCGAAAACTGCCTTTTAGAGAGACTTTGGGAAGCAGTAATGTAGCAAGGCTACACTTGGTAATCCAGTAAACATCTATGGATGAGTTCTGTGCACAGAGAAAGGATAAGTTGTTGCATTACACCTTTTATACAGTCCCAACTATGGAAACTTCAGTTCTCCAAAATTGTTACTGCCACATAATATATTCATTACTGGTGAAAAACATCTCTGTGCAACAGTTTGTTTGACAGCCTATATAGATTTTTTTTTTCCTTTTCTTACTTAGAAAATAAAATCTCTCTCCATTTAAAAATAAAAAATGAAACAAGTACAGTCAAAATTTAAATTTATCTGATTGCAATTTCTATTTTTAAGTCAATTTTTCAAAAGCCCTGCTTCTAAAGTCATTGCTGCCGCCCTTCTTTCCTCTCACAAGGGAAATAAAATTCAACTTAATTCTGCAAGGTTAAATGGGAATATTTTGGATGTGGTTCACTGAATTAGTAAGCAAAAGACTTCTCTCAGGTGTTAAACCAAAATAAACCAACATATTAGTAAATGGCAAAGAGGATAAAAGGCATATTTCAAGATAAAGATTTCCTCTGAAAACAAGAAATTACATAAACTTTCCTCAAAGCATATGAGATACCCTGCTGAATTTTTATCTACTAATAACCTGGAATACATTTACTGTATTAGAACCGCAAACCAAAAGATGCCTTAACTGTAACAGTGACACTCTGGCTCCTACGAGTAATGGAGGTGACGGTACAGATCTATCTGGCACCAGAAGTTTTGTTCTAAAGTGGCAGTGTTACAGAACTCTTGTTCTACTTCAGAAGAGTACCTGGCAGGAGCCAGAAAGGATACATGTCACCAAACAACCTCAGAGGCAGAATCTCCTTGACTAAAGAGTGATCTGGTATCTGTCTAGAAATTCTATCCTACTGCGATACAGAATGCTAGAGGACATCTCATTTCATGTCTCCATGCTAATGAGCACCATAATTTACGTGGCAGTTGATATGCTTTAAAATGTTCTTCCTTTGGGTACAGGAAGAATGAAAAATGCAAGTAAATGAACAATTACACTAATTGGATGAAATTGGTGAAAAGATCTTGACTTTGCAGAGATATACTGCTGGCCTTGACTCCTGGCTCTGTGATCTCCTATTCCTATACGTGTGGACAAGTTCTGCCAATGTAGTATGAAGATTAAGAAAATGAATACATTTTAATACATTGAATAAGTTATTGTATTTAATATAGCTAAAAGATCCTAAAAGAATATCTATAATGTTACGGGCATCTAATAATTGGTAACTAGTGAGTATTTGAAGCTCTCAAAATGGCAAGAAATTAGATTCACTAAGGTTATCTCAAGTTTTGGGAAGAGTATTTAGAGGGTACATATAGAGCAAGGAAACTAAGCATTTTGACCTTGCAAGAAGGTTTTATGAGAACACAGAAATGGAGCACAATCGAAGTCTCAGCTCGGAAATGAGAGGAAGTGCTAGTCACCAAATCTCCTTGGGGAGATGCAGGGGTCAGCCTATGTTCGTTAATACCATGACTAGTTCTCTGCATTTGTTGCATTGTTTTTAGCAACCAGCACCCTGCTCCCCATCCCCCATCCTCTGTTAATGCTTTTCAGCCCTGACCATCTATTTATAGTATCTGGTTACTCTCACATCTGCTAACTTAGATAGAAAGCACGGTACATATACCTGAGTGTAGAAACTGAGAACAAAATATAATGAAATTACAGTATAATCAACAAAACCAACATCCCTTTGTCTTGTATTCCTCCTCTCAGGTACGTGATTGTTTCCTTTTATCTTATTTATACTCTGTAAGACAAAACTACATGGTTTAATGAGTAATTAGGATTTGTTGTATGTATGTACCATGTGGTTCATACATCAGCCATTTATGCTGGGAACATCCAGGAAAGAGGCAGGACTGTGGCATGCACTTAGACTCACATTGTTGCCGTTTTCTTGTCTATTCATGTGGAATGGGCGGGGACTCATTCAGAAAGAGGGCTCAATTACAACTAAAATAGACCCAGCTGTGGTGGCATGAGTGGGAGGATGCCGTGATGTGATGCTGGAGCTACATGGGAGGCCCAGGATTTAATCGCGAGCCGACCTGAACACCACACCAGATAGGTCGGAGTGCACTTGTGATTCTGGCTAGCTGGGAGGCTGAAGTGGGAGGACCATAATGTGACTAGAATCTGTCATGAGTACCTTTCCCTTTCTCTCTCTTTTTATATCTATCTCAATAAATAAATAAATAAATAAATAAATATAAAACTTTGGGTTGTCAGAAAAATCATGATGCGTTTTTCCATAGAAAAACAGAAAAATAACATGACTTCCAGTCAACCCAGTAGAAACAAAGGATATGAACACATTTATTTTCTTATTATTTCTTCTCTTCTAGTATGTATCAAGTTAAATAGTTGTTATTCTGTTGTCAATTTTATATCCATGCTAAGGTTCAAGCAACTGTAAACCATCTCTCAAGGGCTTTGCAAGAGTTTCCATAGCCCAGGGAATGAAGTTCAGCTACAAAGAGTGGGATCGGAGAGTTTACTAAGAAGACGATTTCCTGCTTGAAAAGTCTCATGAGAAAAATGTTCTAAAGAGGTTTATTAAATGAAAGATAAAGATAAATTTTCTATGTACAATTTAAAAACACATCCTCAGCTCATATGTGTTTGTGTGTGTAGCTACACATGTATATATACACATATATTTACTTTCTTATGTTCTTTTTAAATTGACAGTTTAAATGGTTTGTACCTATCAGCCTGTATTACTCCAATAGCATTTTTCCAGTGGAAAAGTACTTCTCCCCACCCACCAATGAAAAAAGTAAACAGAACACTAAGTTAGAAGCTATGGATTATTTGATGAATGTGAAACTGAAAAGTGTGCATAATTGAACCAGTTTGTCCATCTACCTACAAGAAACATCTCCTAAGAGATTCCTAAATATTTGTACCAGAATTTCTCCTCTTTTAGAGTGATACTAAGTATCTCCAAGATTTGGTCACCTATTATTTCTAGGCTTCTGTTACTGAACTCTTCTCATCCTGTTGAGTACATTCTGCAATATTTATATTAGTACTTTAAATCAAGGGATAGAAGAAACAACCCTCAGAATGGGAAAATATATTGGCAAAGTCTCCCTCAGATAAGGGATTGATAACCAGAATATACAGGAACTTCAAGTAGCTTACCCACAAAAATATAATCCATCCAATTAAAAGAAGGGAAATGAGTTAAACAAACATCTCTCTAAGGAAGACATACAAACAGCCAAAAATCTTATGAAAAAATGCTGACTATCCCTTATCATAAGAGAAATGCTGGACCAGCAGTTAGCATAATGGCTATGTCGCTGAACTCCTATGTAGTCAACTGAAGTTCAAGTCTTGGATCCAGTGGCTTAAACTCATGCCGGGTGTGTGTGTGTGCGTGCCCAAGATCTTGAGAGAAGAATGGAGGAGAAGGGACTGCAGCGTGGTCATCCCCCCTGGGGGGTGATTTCTCGCTTTCTATCTCTCTGTCTCTCTCTATCTCTCTAGTGAGCGCACGCTCCCTGTAGCAAAAAACTCTCAAAAAAAAAAAAAGAGAGAGAGAGAAATGCAAAGCAAAACCACAATGAGATATCATCTAACCCCAATCAGAATGGCTACGATTAAAATAATAAACAATGGTAGTGCTGGTGGGGATGTGGAAAAAAGGGAACTCTCTCCTACACTGTTGATGGGAATGTAAATTAGTATAACCACTGTGGAGAACAATATGGAGGTTCCTCAAAGACCTACAAATAGAATTACTATTATATGATCCAGCAATTCCACTCCTGGGTATCAACGCAAAGGACAGGAGAACACTCAGTCAGAAAAGTGCTTGTTGCACATCCATGTTTATGGCAGCATTATTCACAATTGCTAAGACATGGAACCAACCCATATGACCAAAAATAGATAAATGAATTGAAAAAATGTAGGACATATACTTTAGGAACTACTACTCAGTCATAAAAAACTAGGAGACTCTGGCATTTGATAAACAGTGAACACACATGGGGGCCAGCAGGTGGTGTGGTAATTAAAGGCACTGGACTCCCTCAAGAAGGACAGAAAGACAGAAAGCGAGAAATCACCCCCCAGGGGGGATGGTCACGCCGCAATCCCTTTTCCTCCATTCTCCTCTCGGGATCTTGGGCACGCATGCACACGCACCCGGCATGAGTTTAAGTCACCGGGTCTGGGACTCAAACCGTGGTTGACTACATGGGAATCCAGCAACATAGCCATTACGCTAACTGCTGGTCCCATGAATAAAACAAGTCTTACAAAAAGTGCACACATATGAAAGATTTACCGCTAAGCAAAGCAAGCCAGACTATAAAAGTGAGGCATTGATGTCCCCACTTGACATACCGAAGGTCCACACTCTGTGGCCGAAGCTAAAAGAGAGGACGCACAAAAGCATGGGCTGCAGCTGTCCCCACCAAAGGCAGTTCAGAAGCAGGTTATAGGAAATGGGGGGATCAAGGGGCAACAAAAATAAATTAATTAATTAATTAACAAACAAAATAAATAAAATACGGAGACAAATAAAAAACATATCTTTAGCTAATCTACTTAAGTCGAAGAATGTTGCACTATAAAATAAGAAATGATAAAGAAAGACTATAGAGGGGAAAAAATTAAAGAAAACCTTAGTGAGAGACTAACATAAACTACAAATCAACTAGTAGGCTTTAAGAAAGTGTATTTTTGAGGACAATTTAACAGATACTTTGACAAAAATGTTTTGATAAGAGTTGATATATTAGCATAAGATTATAGAAAAAGAAATCTAAAAATGGCTTAGGTGAATATAATTTTAAAGGAAAGTCCTCAAAAATGTTTGAAGAACTGGCAATATTTTTAAATAATGCAAAATTTTCATTAACAAGTCAACTGTTTTAAAGAAGAATTATTTAATTTGATTTATTCATTCATTTATTTTAACTTGACCAGAGAGAGAGACAGAGAGAGAGTGAGAGAGAAAGTGAGAAAGCAAGCCACCAGTTCCAGGACTGGAACTGTAGTCAGCCATGTGGGAGAATCCAGTGCCTTTACCACCACGCCACCTGCTGGTCCCCAATAAATCAACCTTTTTAAACTTTTTCCCCCAAAAAAGAAAATCAAGGCATAAACGTATTTGAAATCTTTTTTGGTTCTCTAATGATTTTACACTCATTCATTTATCCAAAAAGTTACATGTCCTGCACTTGTTACGTACGTGGTATTGTAAGCACATGGAGAATGTAAGAAAGAATGTAGAAAACATTGTTTTCACTAACCTGCTCCTTAGAGTTCAACAGGGGAAGGTGGACAAGAGCTTAATTAATGACTCTGTCTCTGACTCTCTTTAATAGTAATTAAAAGGTAATCATCAGATGGGGTTATATATTTCGTACATATAACAATCGGCATGTTAGAGAACACAATCCTGATCCATCCTACAATATTCCTAGAAAAAACCCTATCACAGAAGTGTAATAAACTTTTGTAAGCACTAACTTAGAAGTGTATTCAGATTATGAAATTCATCCACAGTTTTAGTTTTCTGGAAAACAGAGCTTAAGGCAAGCAACCTTTTCCATAGATTTGACTCTTCCATCCCAGTTGATGTTAGTGTTGAATTCTCAGAAGGCAACGATCGTCATCATCCGGACTGTTTAACTAATAAACAACTCAAATTAGTTATATTATAATTAGACAGTGGCTTTTTAAGTCCAGTCGTGAGCCAGGTGGCCCCGGGGAGCATGATAAAGCAGTGATTCACAACTGAGAAATAGAATCTCTTCAGCATATATGCTGTGACCATATTTAAGTTCTATTACAATGGCTGACTCACATCTCACTTTATACAGAGCGTTGAGAAATAGCAGACGTCTAACCACATAGGAAAACGTCACCAGGCACCCACATAGTGTAGTGTTTTTCCTTAAGAAATTCTGAACATTTTAGCATCTGATTTGGGAAGAAGTCAATTGTTTTGTTTGATTTCCTGGTTTGAATGTCTGTGAAACGGACCCTGAAATGTATTAATAATTGTATTTGCACCTTGGAGAGTTAGATCACAGTAAGCATTTGCAAACACCTGAGCCAAATTATGGACCTCTTTTAGTGATTTTAGTATAGTCTGTTTATAGGGCTGAAAAATATAAACAGAAAGCTGTGAAGGGAAGAGATAGCACACTGTTTCGCTGTGACACAAAGAAATGGCTGTAGATAGAAAATAGGTCTTAAGAGGTCAGAAATCAAAACTATTAAAGAGGCAAGAAAAAAAGGTGAGAATTACAATGGCTTCACTTTTCTTTTTCTTTTTTTTTTTTTACTTTTAAATTTGGCTATCTTCTAGTTGCAAATTATGAACTGTTTTGGTTTTCTCTATTTTGCTTTAGTCCCTGAAAAGTAGGTGTAACATCCAGTCTGTCTCTGCCAACTCATGCTGTTGGTGTTTATTTGAAGGGTAGGCTTCCTCTGGGTCTGCTGGGAGCAGGCTGTGAGTCAAGGCTTCCAGGCCAGGCCCTTTATCTGACGAGGG
Source organism: Tupaia belangeri chinensis (assembly GCF_000334495.1). Lineage (NCBI taxonomy): Eukaryota > Metazoa > Chordata > Mammalia > Scandentia > Tupaiidae > Tupaia > Tupaia belangeri. The sequence goes on along the minus strand of NW_006159440.1, from coordinate 2,974,178 downwards.
AGTGGAGATGTGAGATAGGAAAGGGAAGACAGCTGATAAAACACTGCAGAGCCAGAGCTTACCATGCTAGGTATCTGTACTTTAATCCCACCGGGAAACTGAGAATCCGTGGAAAACACATCGGACTCATCTCCTCTGGGGCATTAGGGATCTGGTGTATTGATACTCCACTCCCAAGAGTTGCAGCTGCTCCCAGGAGTCATGGTCTCTCCTTACTGCCAGCCCGCGGTGCTTTTAGTCACACGGAGCAGGTGCATGAGAAAGTGCTCAGAAGTTGGGAGTGAGCCTCAGTGATGAGGGTACTGCTGGAATAAATTGAAGGGTATGATTCTCCCTTCTGACTTTTTTCACTTTCTTATGAAAATCACATCAATGGAAGCTTTAATACATAGGCTTTTTGTAAAATTGAGTATTGACATTAATTATTCATCATTTTAGGAGTTTGTGAAAGCATTTGTGTGTATTTTATTTTTGTAAAATATCACTGGTCCTGATACTCCAAGTTTATCTAAGCTCATTATTGACTTCCTGTGCTATGTCATTTTTTAAATGAATTATTTATTTATTTTTATTTATTATTATTATTAATTTGCTGTAGGGCATGTGTACTCACCAGAGAGAGAGAGAATGAGGGTAAGCGTGAAAGCAAACTGCCAGGCCCGAGACTCAAACAGTGGTCTGCCACGTGGGAGTCCCGTGCCCCAACCACCACACCACCTGCTGGCCTCCTATGTCACTTTCTCTACACCTCCGGGAAAACAGTACTACACCTATGTGAGCCCAACAGCACACACTCTTTTTAAATTACTTCTCATTTCTGGGTTTTCAGTGCTTGTTCATTTCTCCAAGAACTAGTTAGAGTTAAGAGTCAACATGACCAGGATGATTTCTTTGATAAAATTAAGCACTCAAAAAAAGTAGACTTTATTTTTGTCAATTATGAATTGATACACTTCATTGCATAGAGCAATATTATTCATGTTATATAACGGTGGGAAAAAATGAAAAAGTCTTGCATGTAAGACTTAGTTTATATTTTCAAAGTGCATAAATAAGTATATAAATGTATGTTCTAATTTATAGCAAAAATTATCTTATATAAATTGATTTTTTTAAAGACTTTTGTGGGGGCCAGCAGATGGTGTAGTTGTTATGTCACTATAGTCTCACATGGCTGACTACAGTTTGAGTCCCAGACCTGGTAGCTTGAAACTCATGCTGGGCGTGGGTGTGTGTGTGTGTGTGTGTGTGTGTGTGTGTGTGTGTTTGTGCTCAAGATTCTGATAGGAGAATGAGGAAAGTGGATTGTGGCATGACCATCCCATCTTGGGTAAGGGGAGAGGGGTAAGATTTTCACTTTCCCTAGGCCAAAACCTCTTTAAAAAAAGGACCTCTGTGGGTCAGCAGGTGGTGTGGTGCTTAAGGCACCGAACTCCTACATTACCACCTTTGGTTTGAGTCCTGAACTTGGTGGCTTGCTTCCTCACTTCGCCTCTCTCTCTCTCTCTCTCTCTCTTTTGCTGGTGAGTGCACATGCCCTATAGCAAATTAAAACAGAAACAAAAATGAAAACAAAAAAAAAACCTTTATTTTTATAGCTTGAAATAGTTACATATAGTTAATTATATTTCAATGACTTTGTTTTCTTTGTTTTAAACAGAGTCAACATAACAACATCTGGGGAAACTTTATGCTGCATACTTAAAAAAACTGGAAAATAATGGTTTTTAGTTCCAATATTAAGGTTATTTTTAATGGGGTCAGTGTCAATTTTATTCTGATCCCCAGATAATTTGTATATGCCAGTTTGTGTTAACCAACCCCCAAATAAGTGGCTTTATCAGCATGAGTATTAGTTAAATAATTGGTCTACCACGTATTTTACTGCATGGTTTCCTGATTTCATCTCACAGGAAAGTATTCTGAGTTGACGTTTCATGTTTCAGGCGTAGAAAAGGGTGTGAGAGAGCATTTGAAGGACTTCATTTCCGTATTTCAGACAATTAAGCTGAATTGTCCAATGGGGAAGTATTATGTCTGGCATTTTGAGAGAAAGAGAATAGCTACACAAAAGAACAGACAGAAATACGATTTGTTGTCTTAGACTAAGGCTTTGAGACCGAGTTTCTTTCACAATGGCAGCCAAACAGCAGCTGTGCTGGAGGCAGAACCGTGGAGAGAAGGGCTCAGTGGCTCTGATGCTTCCACCAGGGAACCCTGACAGTGATCGGTGTAAGCCGCGCTAATGCAGGGAGGGGGGGCTGTTGTCAAAGGAGCCATGGCCTCAAATGAACCAACTGCATCTCAGCAACCTTCTGACCAGTGATCTATCCAGGAACAGACACAACTAGGCAAAGATAGCCGTACTAAATGAAAACTGTTGAGAGTCTTTTTTTTTTTTTCAGTTGATGCATATTTTATTTTATTATTTTTTTCCATTTATTAATTTATTTTTTATTATCATCATAATCTTGTTTATGTTACATTGAGTTGTATATAACTTTACAGTGTATTACATTGCTTTTTTAAAAGGGATTGCCATGCATGTCAGTTCCATTGAGTGAGTAGTTTGGGTCAACTAATCTGATTTAGTAGAAGTAATGAAATCATTGGGTGTTTTGGAGCAATTCATGTTACTTGATCTTTACCTACAAACTAAGGCCATTCACTTAAAAAAAAAAACAAGAGTAAAGAATCTTGCCCTTCGACAAGTATTCTGGACTAGCATTTTCCAAAGCATGCTCCAGGGAGAATCAGAGCCATAAAATTTTGATGTGAAGTGAATTTCACAAAATCCAAAATATTAGGACAACTTAAAACCCTTTAGTAATTCTCAAAGCACATTAATATATTAAAGGCTCTAAGAGAGCCTGTATTTACTAGTCAAACTTCCTTTAACCAAGAATTTCCCAAGCATAGTTGATTGTAAAAATGTGTTGACATTTATGGGAGACAAATATCCTTTGAGGTACTAGACACTTAGGGAAAAATGAATTGTTACTCTATAAAATAATAGCAATCTTTTACAGTTTCAAATCTAAATGCTTATCTTTGCCCCCATAGCAAGATTATATATATGATTGCTTTCACTTCCTATGTTGATACACAAAAGGAGACAAATATCAAATTTAACTCTGCATGCTAATATTCCTGCAGATTCTACTCTGTCATGTTATAAAATTATCAGTCTATATTATGGTAAATAAATGTCTATCTTCTGACATAGATATTCCAGGATGTTGGGCTTTTAGTGAAGGACTGAAGGTACAGCTCATCTCTACAAAATAGGAATAAGTGATGAAGGGTAGTTGTTTAAAAATGTAATATGGAAGTGGGTTAACAGAATAGTTGCATGGATGACTAAGGGGATAATTATTTCATTACTCATAGTTTTACAACCACTAAAATACCTGTTCTAATTTGGCATCCAGAATGTAAGCATGATATGAAGAGCTTGAGGGTAGAATGTGAGCATCAGGAATGTCTGCAAGTTGAACAGTACCAGCTGTATGCATAAATGGATAATACTGCTCTGTGGAGATCTATTTTCAAGTCTAAATTCTTTCCCATTTCCTATTGATGTCTAACATTCTGTGATTAAAAAGCAAAGATTTTCATTCCAAAAGAAAATATAAAGATTTAAATGCCGACATTTTCACAGGAGAGATGACCTGTCATACAACCTTGAAAGACCCAGTTAGTCAACCCTTCGGAACAGTTTTCTCAAGTAAAACTGAAAGTATGGCTGATAGGATAACCTGGAAAACCCCATTAAAATGTAGACACGAAAGCAATGTTTTTGCGACCATCCAGTTTCTCTGAAGCCTGCCTGTATGCTGTGTTATCTTATACATGATCAAGATTTCAGGTCAGATTCCTAATTTTCAAATCAATACTGGCAGATCTGACACTTATGACTTATTGTCAAAGTTGGCGAGCAGGTCATGAACCAATCTTGTAAATACCATCCATCAGGCACCTCTGGAAAACCAAATTACAAAATCATGTAATTTTCAAACATTTGCAAAAATGAGATACAACATATCAAAAGGAAGAATATATGAACATTTCCTGCAAATTATTTAAATTAGGTTAATAAAAGTAAATTTTAAAAACTGAAATATGACTCTTCAGAGAAATGTCTTAATTGGGTTATGATTTGACTTATTTGTTTTACAAAGAGGCAGTAGGAGAGCTGGCCTATAGCACACTGGTTAAGGGAGCTGGATCCCACATGGCCAACCATGGTTTGAATCCTAGCCCTGGCAACTTGAGAAGTGACAAGTGCATGTGTGTGTATGCCCCAAATCCCAGCAGAATGTAAATATCGATGACAAGAGATTGCAGTGTGACCATACCCTATCGAGAGGTGTTTCTACCCTTTTCCATTCTCTCTGTTTCTCTCTCTGTCTCTCTCTCCTTCTTCCTCTCTCTGGCAAAGCAAATGCACCCTCTGGCATTAAGAATATAAAAAATAAAATAATTTTTAAAAATAGAAAAACATACATTAGAAATATTTTACACACCCACCTGCCTTTATTTAAAGGTTTGAAAATGCCATGCCTAATATATCATGAGGAAAGGCTTGAGAAGGTGTAGGATGTCTTTCCAAGATAATTCATGCAATTGTCTATCCATTTAAAATAAAATCTTATCAAGCATCTACTATGTATAACACTTGCAGTTTTAATTTCCTTTAAACAATGGAAAATATATTAATTAGTTCTACATTTTCTCTGGCTTCTAGGAAGCTCTGGTTTAAATTTATTCATCAGTTACAGAAATGCGTTTATCTAGAATAACTGGATATGAGTACATCTATTTACTCATAGTAGAATTTATCTATATGTTATCTCCATGACTTTAACATGATAAGCTACCTTAAGCCTTTGAAGGAATAAAGTATATAAGCCATATGTGAATAAACAGGGATAATCTATGGCAATTATTATCTTGAAATAAAGGTTTAATGAATCATTTATCAGGATAAACCTTTCCTCTAATAAGTATTAATCAGAAACATATTTAGTAATGAATAATAATTAATAATGCCTTATATTCATGTATATATATATACATATATATATACATTAAAATATGTGTATTATTTCATGTCACTGTATCCTTAGGACAAAGACACAGAAGATACTATTTCTCATGAATTTAGGGTAAGAACCTAGAAATTCTAGGATTCGAACCAGAGGCATTTAATGCTACATGAAGTGGCATGTCTGTAATATTTGGGACTTTGAAACTAATTTTTGCTATTTTCATATTGTCAGGGTATGTAAAGGATTTGTGGGGTAAGGCATTTAAAAATGTCAGAGACTTTAAAATTTTATTGTTGTCTCTTCAATCCACTAAAACAAGGTGTGTCTAGAGAAATAGAAGTTTCATACAAGCCTGTTCCCTTGTGTAAATAGTAATTTATGTTGATGAGGATTAAATTATTCTACTTAAAGTTCACATAAAAATAAGCTCCAGCTACCCAGACAACGGTATACATACAAGTATGACTGTTAGCTCAACAAAAAAATGTTCTTCCTTCTAGCCACCAAATTATCTGGAAAACTGGCAGATTGCTCCACTGTACCAGCACAAGGTAGTTCAGGAGATATGATAATTTATTGCCTAAAGATGCCTGAGATGTTAATGTGACATTTTTTAGAAAGACAACCTTCCACAAATTGATTTTCAAACCTTAGTGGAAGTTCTGCAATATGATTGATAGATGGTGTAGTATCATAGCCCATAATTTTTTCCTTGTGTAGTAAGACTTATATTTCCAAGCTATTGGAATTTAATGTAAATCTATAACTTTAAGAAGAATCCTATCCTCTCTCAAACCTGACACTCAAATAAGGGCCTAGCCATGATGACAGAGGAGGAGAATTGTAGCATGGTGAGCCCCTGTCAAGACCTATCCCAGAAGAATATCTCAGGGTATGTCCTCATTCAATATATCCCGAATGTTTATACTCTACTGCAGAAATGGAGCGATCTGAGGAGGGCAAGTATGGATACCAGAGATTATATCAGAGGGGGATGGTAGCAGATGGTCCATGGGAGGGACTCAAGGAAGCAATACCTAATAGGCATAAGAATGTAAAGTTCTCCATTGAAAATGAGGTGTAAGGCAGTTCCTTTGATTTGATTGTTATGTATTGCAGGCATACTTTGAAAAAGCATATTGTGTGCTATAGCGCTATACAATAAAATGTGAATTAGAAATCAGAAAATGAAAAAAAGAATACCTATTCCTCTATCTCCACCTCTTTCTCTCTCTCCCTCCACTTTCTCTGTCATTAAAAAAAAAAGACTCAGAGTCAAATAAGATAGCAATTCCTATTAGGAGTCTGAGGGACAGCACACACAATATGGTATTGTTCACACACATTGGATTGAAACAAAATAGGACAGAAATTTGACTCTATCATGTAAAAAATACATTACTTAAGGAATTTACTCAACCTCTTAAACTGTCTGATTCTGGAAATAAAAAATGGGGACAATGAAGCAAGTAATCAAGTGGATGTTGTGAGGATTATTTGTGATGAGGTGTGTAAAATGCTTCACTCAGTATTATAGGCACTGGGTAAAAGTTAAGCATTACTATCTTCAGTTCAGAAACAGAGGATGTTCTCTAACATATTTGCTAAACTAATTAAAGAAATCCTAAGAGTCGAGTACAGGTTCAAAAATAATTTTCTATAACAATGGATACAATATAGATATTTAACAATTTAACATAAAAAATCTATATATCATTAGGAATAAATACATTTCAGGAAAAAACTAATAAAGGATATGTGTAAGAGCTGATAATTTTATATTATTTAGTTTTTATTTTCACAGTATATTTTGGCCATAATAGAAATGATTTTGATGTACTCTATTGTTTGGTAAACTTTATTGATTGGTAAATACAGTTTTGACAACCCATATGGTATTTATTACATTAATAGGAAATTGCTCTTTTTTAAGTAAGCTAAATTCATCAGATCAGTAACTAAACTTTTATATATAGCTCTGTACCATCAATACCTAGACATTGACCTTTTTGCACTTTACCCTTAATAATACATTATATTTGTACATTTGAACATACAGTTTCTATTTTTCCTTTAAGACACTTTTTACTTATGAGAAATTAAAGAAAATGCTTCCTACTTGCTTTTAAATGTAATAAAAGCTTTCGTTTGGCTAAAAAATATTAAGAATGTTTCCTAATGCCTTCTTTTATGTTTTAAATAAACATTTGAACATTAAAAAAACTTAATGACTTTCCTCAAAAGTAGTATGATGAATGTTTAGTTGTACTTTCTAGTTTACATCTAATTGTCTGACATCTTTGTAGGGTACAGTATGGTATTTTAAAGCCTATTGCAGTGAGTACTAATTAAATCAAACATGTAAACATCTTCGTCATCTTCAACATTGACATTACATTATGGATAAGAGTTTTGATACGGGTGAGTCCATTGCCCCATCCCACTTAGTCCCTACTTGGCTTTCATAGTCTCTGTTGCAATTTCCTGTTTTTGTTTTGTTTTGTTTTGTTTTTAATATATATGATTCAGAAAGGAATGGAAGAAAACTATAAATAACAAAGTGATTAATAAAATGAAAGATATTAGGAGAAATTTCACTTATTCATTTATTATTCAAAAGTTATAGGAAACCAGTAGGTTCAGGTGTGTGTGTGTATAACTGATGCTAACAACTGTCAAATACTGTGAATTTATCATCTTTTTAGTCCACTCACATCATTGGATTGAATTCATGTACCTCTCAAAAACATGATGATTGATATTTATATTCACTTGGACCTGCTATGACTAATTCAGAACTAAAGCTACCACCAAGAACTCTGAGACTTAAAAATCATCTTTTCATCACAAAATCACTCTGGGATGGACCAGCAGTTAGAGTAATGGCTATGTCGCTAGAATCCCACGTAGCTGACTGCGGTTCGAGTCCCGGACCCAGTGGCTTAAACTCACGCCAGGTGCGTATGTGTGCATGCCCAAGGTCCCACGAGGAGAAAGGAGGAGAAGGGATTGCAGCATGAACATCCCCTCTGGGGAGTGATTTCTCACTTTCTATCTCTCTGTCTATCTCTGTCTGTCTGCTGAGCACTCGTACCCTATAGCAAAAACCTCTCCAAAAAAAAAATTCACTCTGGGAAATTTAAGTGTTTTCGTTTTTTTTTTTTTGTTGTTGTTGTTGTTGTTTTGTTTTGTTTTTAGTGTTGATTCACCAGCTCTTAAAATAGAATAATCTGAAGATAAAAAATATTCTGTGGAAAGTGTCAGAAATAAAAAAAAATAATTAGAAAATATTGGAAGAGCTATAAACGAAAGAAAGGAAAGTAGTAAAACAACAACAAACCACTAAATGCATAGCATTGCAAAAAGAAATGCATACAATGTAAACTATGCATAATATACTACAAAACTAGTTAAAAACAAGCTTGGTGAAAACAAGCCTCCAGGGCAGAGAAGTCAAATCGATGTCTTTCACATCAAACATTCCAATCACTTTTCCCATATGAAATACCATGGCAAGACTGAGTGTGGATTTTGCGTTTGTAGGAGAACCAGGATCTCCTGTAGGCCTCTTTCGGTCTGTGACTCTGAACATACCAAGTAACAAAACTGAAAATCTACCAAAATTGAGTCCCGTAAAAATACACTCAGGGGAGTAAGAAATAATAGAAAAACAAAAGCAAACGAACAAGGGGCCGGCAGGTGGCATCAAGATTAAGGTGCTAGATCCCAGATGGACAGCTTCATAGTTTGAATCCCAGACCTTGCAGCTTTAGAATTATGCCAGCATCTGTGTGTGCATACCCAGAATCCTGAGAGCAGAGTGGAGGAGAAGAGATTGAGGTGTGGCCATCCTTCTGGGGAGTGGCTGGTCTCTCTCTCTGGTGAGTGCACATGTCCTACAGCAGAAACTAAAAAACAAACAAACAAATAAAGCCCAAAAAACTGCATATGTACAAACAAAATCTGAAAATTGGATATAGTACAGTGAATTACATATTTGGAGACTTATCAAAAGACTATTTAAAAAGTTTGCACAAACTTTTGTTATTAGATTCATAAACTTTGATAGTGGCTTCTTTTAGACTAAACTAAACACAAATATCAATGGTTTAATCCATAATAAATATTATTCCATTAAAAAGTAATTCATCATAAACTATCATATACATCACTCCTGTTTCATTTTATTTTTTTAAAAGAATTATTTTATTGGGAACCAGCAGTTAGCGTAATGGCTATGTCACTGGACTCCTATGTAGTTGACCGCAGTTCGCATCCCAGACCCAGTGGCTTAAAACTCACACCGGGTGCATGTGCGTGTGTGCCCAAGATCCTGAGAGGAGAATGGAGGAGAAGGGATTGCAGCGTGACCATCCCCCCTGGGGGGTGATTTCTCACTTTCTGTCTCTATGTCTCTCTCTCTCTGTCTGGCGAGTGCATGCGCCCTATAGCAAAAAAAACTTTCAAAAAAAGAAAAGAATTATTTTATTTAACTTATTTATTTACTTATGTACTTTAATTTGACCAGAGAGGGACAGAGTGAGAGAGAAAGGAAAAGTGAGACAGCAAGCCCCCAGTTCCAGGACTCGAATTGCAGTTAGCCATGTGGCAGTCCAGCTCCCTTAACCAGTACACCACCTGCCAGCCCCTCATTTCCTTAACTATGCTATGGAAGAGTAGCACATTCTGGAGGATGATGCTAATTTTTTTTTTTGGGGGGGGGGGGGGGGGGCTATAGGGCGCGTGTGCTTGCCAGAAAGACAGAGAGAGACAGAGAGATAGAAAGCAAGAAATCACTCCCCAGGGGAGATGGCCAATCCCTTCTCCTCCATTCTCCTCTAGGTCTCTTGGGCACGTATGCACATGCACTCGGCGTGAGTTTAAGCCACTGGGTCCAGGACTTGAACTGCAGTCGGCTAGATGGAAGTTCAGCGACATAGCCATTACGCTAACTTCTGGTCCCGATGATGCTATTTTTAAATAAATAAATGTAGCTATGTCTTCTAAAGAAAGGCAACAGTTACAAGTAGCTGAGTGAGCTGCAAATCTACACTAATATTTTTAGTTATATATTTATGTAACAATTTTTGGCTTGTCTTAATTTCAGTTTTCCTATTTTGGATATACAGATGTTTTAGTTTTATCTAACTAAATAGCTCTATCTTTTGATTTGTGATTTCTTCCACTTTTAAGTTTAGTCTTCTATCAAGTATTTTTGGTAATCTACTTCCATCTTCTTTTGTGTTTCCCACTTTGTTGACTGTGGTTGGAGTCCTGGACCCGGTGGTTTAAAACTCATGCCATGCACGTGTACATGCATGTCCAAAATCCTGAAAGGAAAATGGAGGAGAAGGGACTGTGGCATAGCCATCTCTCCAGAGGGGATGTCTCACTTTCTGTCTCTCTTGTCTTTCTGGCGAGCACATGCGCCCTATAGCAAAAATCACTACAAAATAATTGATCAACTAATTAATTAAACAATAAATTCTTTTCCTCTTTCCTGAATCTGAATTTCAGAACATGTAACTGTCATTTATCCTGTCTCCATGGTAAGTGTATGGGAAGGACTTCTCTGCACTGACACATCTCTGCCTGCTGATCTGCTTTGGCTTTGAGTTCACGCCCTCAGATCTGCTAATTACCCACTGTTAACAGAAATATGGGAGGCCTTCAAAGCAGGTTATGGAAAATGCCTGTTATGAAAAACTTTCCATGGCTTTAAAAAATATTTTGCACTAAAATAAACTCATGCAGTAATTCTGTTTCCATGAACTATTTCCAGTCTCCGCGTATTAATCATTATATGCTGCTTCAACGTGATTTCCTTTATTTCTGACTCCAGGCTCAGTCCATTCGGCTCTTTCATGGCACGAGTTGCTTTTCTTGTTTCCACGTCGGTATTTTGAAAACCTGTCAGAGTACTGTTTTCATTATACTCTTTTCATTATTATGCTGTCATCTCTGAACAAGTTTATTTCAAAAGCTTTTGGGAAAAATGACAAGAAACATAGCATTTTATTTCCTTGTCCCTTCATTAGATTAAAAATGTCAAGAAAGATTTAGATTCCATTTATTTTTATTAAAAAGAATGATAGATCCTTCTTTGAAAAAAGAAAAGAAAAAAATAGGAAATTTTAATTTTGACTGCTACTTAGAGAGGTAGAAGAGCATCTGAAGGCTTTCTTCAGTAAAAAGTGTCCTACTTGTTATTTAGAAGAACGTAACATTTCATTTAGAAAATCCTAGCCATCTTATTCTTTTTCTGATAAAATACCATAGTCATCCTAGAACACCAGCTACATAAATGAACCCGTTAGGTGCCAGAAATAAATGGCATCAAACTGAACCTAAATATTAGGTTACGTCTCATTTATAAATTATACATGGGACCCAGCTTGATGGATTTCAGCAGCTATTAAAATAGAGATGACGATAGTCTATGTCTAAGATGTGATACGAGACAGAAGTGAGTCAAATTGTTTGGAGCACCCAATACAACACAGGAGGCTGAACCCTCTGAAATGATCGCTATGTAAGCATTTGGGCCCACAAAAAATCTCCCAGCAATTTCTTGAACTTCAACCTAAGGGTGCCCCAATAATTGTGACTTTCCTCTTCACTGACAGAACTGACCTTGAGCAAGAGCAGTACTTACTACAATTGCAGCCAGCTGATGGTGTGGTGGTTTGTTGCTGGACTCCCACATTGCTGACTGCAGTTTGAGTCCCAGACCTGGTGGCTTTAAACTCACGCCAGCCACGTGTGCATGCATGCCCAAGATCATGGTAGGTGAATGGAGGAGAAGGACTTGCAGCATGACCATCCCCTCTTAGGGGGTGATTCCTCACTTTCCTTCTCACTGTCTCTTCAGCAAGCACATGCGACCTAAGGTAAAAACCTTTTCAAAACAAAAAACAACAACAGCTACAACAACAACAAAAACAGTACAACAGTAAACAGTACTTACTACAATGTAAAATTCTCATGGATACAAAACCAGGCTGGCTTACAATGAGCCTCTCTTACAGCTGATCTTGGTACAGTGGTGCCTCAGTCAGTTCCTGGCTCTTCTCTTACTGGTGCACCTTGACAGGCTCCACAACCCTGTCACCTCTCCCATGACCTCTGCTTACTCATGGTCAGTCTTCTGCTCATGGTGCCACCATGCTCGGTGCCTACACTCATGCAGTTCTCAGATGACTAATAGCTGGTAACAGCATGGCCCACTCTCTGTGGGAACCAGTGCCAAGTGTGGGTATGGATACACTGGCGGGAAGGTGATGTTCATCATATTTGATGCCTTCAAACTTTCAAAGTTAGGAAACATTTATTCATTTTAGATTGACAAGGATAGATTTGTATGAGATACATTAAACATCTTGTAAGTATGTAAAATTATCAGGCATACACTTTCAAAACATAACAAGATCATAGTTTAGTGAATTCAAGGTGATAAAATGGCCATTATTTTCTTTTTTTAAAAAAGAATTATCTATTTAATTCCATTTGTTATTATTATTATTTATTTTGACCAGAGAGAGACAGAGAGAAAGAGAAAGGGAAAGCGAGAAAGCAAGCCACAGTGGTCCACCATGCAGGAATCCAGCACCTTTAACACCACACCACCTGCTGGCCCCTAGCCATTACTTTCTTACAGTAAGAATCATTTAGTTGATTGTTCATATTAGTGACAATTTTTTCACCTGGATATTTTTGGTTAATAGAGTCTCTCATATACATAAATATTACATAAAAGGATAATATGAGCCAGAATTTTTTTTAGTTTATTTATTTTTTTGGAGAGGTTTTTGCTATAGGGCATGTGTGCTCGCCAAACAGACAAGAGAGAGACAGAGAGACAGAAAGCGAGAAATGACCCCCCACAGGGGGTGGCCACGCCGCAATCCCTTCTCCTCCAGTCTCCTCTCGGGATCCTGGGCACGCATGCACACGGGCCCGGCGTGAGTTTAAGCCACTGGGTTCGGGACTCGAACCATAGTCGACTATGTGGGAGTCCAGCGACATAGCCATTATGCTAACTGCTGGTCCCAAACCAGAACTTTATATCTACCTTTCATGACTGTGTACTATACAGAAAGTAGAAACATCACACTAATACAAAACATAAACTTACACATTAGAGAGACACAGATTTTAAAATATTTCTAAACCTGGACTAGCAGGTAGCATAGTAGTTAAGGTGCTAGACTCCCACATGGCTGACTGTGCTTCAAGTCCTGGACCTGACAGCTTGAAACCCACACTGGGCGCATGTGCATGCGCGCCCAAAGAGGATAATAGAGGGGACTGCAGTGTGACCATCTCCCCTGAGGGGTGATTTCTCATTTTCTCTCTCTCTTTCTGTCTTTCTGGTGAGTGCATATGCCCCATAGCAAAAATCTCTCCAAAAAAAAGTCAACCATAAAGATATAATCAAATAACCCTGACCCATTGAAACTTTAGTCTTTAAAATGTTTATTTGTATGAGAATAAGTAAAATTTTAAACTTAATTTACACAAATTACAACTTAATGTTATAACTGACAGATACCATATTCAGAAATATCATCTGAGGGGCAGTAGGTGGTCCAGTGGTTAAGATGCTGAACTCCCACATGACCAACCATGGTTCAAGTCCCAGACTGGCAGCTTGAAAAACACGTCTGGTATTTGTGCATACATGTCCAAAATCTTAGGAGGAGAATAGTAGAGAAGAGATTATGGTATGGCCATTCCCCCCTGAGAGGTGATTTCTCCACTTCCCTCTGTCTTTGGCAAGTGTGCATGCCCTATGGCAAAGAAAAAAAAATTTTAAAAAGAAAAGATCAAATGAAATGAAGAAGAAAAGTGAAAACAAGAAGAATAGAATGGACCCATTTCACTGGAACTTATGTTTTCTGTCCTTTTCTTCTTTAGTTATGACAGTGAATAAATCTTCCTGCCAAAAAAAAGTCATTACTAAAGCATGAGTCATGGATGGATGAAAGAAAGAAACTAGTTCATTTTATTGAACATAATTCAGCAAGTAGACGTGCTTTGAAAATAGTCAGGAAGTTCATGCATGCATAGCATGTGCTGGGGTTAAGCCATACTAAAACCTTCTCCAGTTCCGGATCTTCTTGGCCTTTTCGGTTTTGCAGCATCTGTGTACCAGAAAAGCTTCCTAATTCTGTCATGAAAATGTTTATGTGATAAACTCCTATTTCATTAAAAGTGGAAGAGAAAAGTAGAAAAGAGAATTTCTATGATCCACTCTATTATGACTGAACACATTGATCGGACTTATGATTAAAAAGTAATGCAATAACGCAACTTGGATGTTTTATGATCATTAAGTTCTTTTTATTTTATTTTTTGAGAGGTTTTTGCCTTAAAAGTATGCTCTCACCCAAGACACAGGGAGAGAGAGAGAGAGACAGAAAATGAGAAATCACCACCCAGAGGGGATGACCGTGCCCCAATCCGTTCTCTGAGAAATCACCACCCAGAGGGGATGGCCGTGCCCCAATCCGTTCTCTTCCATTCTACTCCTGGATTCTTGGGCACACACACACACACACACACACACACACGCACACACACATATACACATGCCCGACATGAGTTTAAAGCCATGTGGTCTAGGACTTGAACCACAGTTGGGCATGTGGGAGTCTAGTGATGTAACCACTAGACCATCTGCTGGCCCCCACGATCATAAATTCTTAAATCTGTGCTCTTAATCTATTCCACGGAAGTTCTCACAAAGTGTAAAATGTTTTTCTTTCATAATTAATTTGCAGTTATTGGTATGTGAAATAAAAATGCAGTGGTATTCTACTCTGTGGAAAAAAATGTTCTAGTCAAGAGACTAAAGAAAGGATATTAAACATACAAAAGAATAACACTTCTTCAAATAATAATTCAATTATAGCAAAAGTGCAAGCCACTACCTATAGGTTAATATCAATAAAATGCTGATTAAAATATAAGACAGAAAATAATATAAGAAAACCTTTAAAGATTTGAGATATCTTAAGAAACTTTCTTATACAAATTCCCAAGCCTTACCATGCCACCGCAGTGCAGATGTTTTATAAGTTTACAGTAGAAAAGAAAAATGAGACCTAAAATGTTAAATAAAATATTCAAGATCAAATAAAACATAATCAGCTATTTAAAACTGAGTTATTTTGGGGAAGACCAGCAGATGGTGTTATGGTTACGTCACTGGATTCCCATGTAACCGACCACAGTTTGAGTCTCGGACTCAGCAGCTTAAAACTCACACTGGGCTCATGTGCATGTGTGACCAAAATTTCTACAGGAGAATGGAGGAGAACATATTGTGGCATGGCTATCCCCTCTGGGAGAGGAATACTCGCTTTCTGTCTCTTTGTCTCTATGGCAAACACACACCCCCTATAGCAAAAGATCTCTCTAAGGAAAAAGACCTCGAAGTTTTAAGTTGCTGTTTAATATATTATTTTTTCCAGGTACATACAGAACTCCTTGTCATTGTGAAATTCATTTAAACCAAAATAAGTAGAATTTGTTCTAGAAATGGCATCTATAGGCTAGTTTAATAAATGGAAATCATTTCTCTACAATGCATCAAAGTATTTCTTCAGTTTGTTTGTTTTTAGCATTTTACTTGCATCTGAAAATGTTCATTCAAATAACTGCTTACACCAATTAATTGCCAATGCATTTAGCCACTTTCAACAACTGATCACTTTTATTTTCTTTTATTTAAACAATTAAACCACTGCTAATATGCACATATATCATATTGGGGTTATTTTGTTGTAAGAGAGAGAAGTCTAAGCTCGTGGAAATAAAGGGAAAAATGGAATATACCAAGCAAACCTATACAGAGGCACTCCGGAAAAACCCAAAAACAAACAAACAAAAAAATAGAGTCAGACATTCCTAGGGCCAGGTCAAGAACAAGAAGAGTTTAGAAATAAAGATGGCTACTTACTATGTCTCTGTCTCTCTTCTCTCATCTCTTTATCTGCTCTGTTTCCCTGCTTCTGTCAATAAAGCAACACCCACTGAGGTTCACCAGGCCCCAAGAGAGGGAGGAAGTCTGGCTGGCTCAGGTGTGCTGTTCTGTGAGTAGGAAGGAGCGAGACAGCAGAGTGTCCACGTGACAGTGGGGCGCAGAGCTTGAGCATAGGCCAGTGATTTCACATGCCAGTCCATGTCAGAATTCTAAGATGCTTCTTAATAAAGATTTCTTTATTTGTTTATATATTTACCTTAGGGTATGTGTGCTTGCTGGGCAGAGACAGAGACACAGAGTGAGAAATTACACCTCGGGGAGGATGGCCATGACTCAGTCCCTTCTCTTCAATCCCGTCTCAGGATTTTGGAGACACACACACACATACACACACACAGCATGTTTTTCAAACCTCCTGGTCTGGGACTCAAAATTGCACAGGCAACCATGTGAAATCCTTTACCTTAACCACCATGCCACCAGCTGGCCCCATAAATGGATTTCTAAGAAGTGTTCAGATGATGGCAGTTGCTGGTCCATGGACCATGCAGGGGTTAGGCCACGTGACTGAAACAGCTCTCAGCAAGAGGAAATGTAACACTCCAACATGCTGACGGCACTTTTTATCCAATTAAGCTGCTTTGATTAGCCTGTGCATTTTGTCATTCACTTGTCAAATATTTTTGAGAAGTTACTATTGTAAGCAAATAAAAACACACGTATGTGTGTATATTTAAGTGTATGTGTGTGTACAAGTATATGTTTATATTTATATAGATATAGATAGATGATATATGTGTTCCTTAGTGAATGCTAAATTCTATGCCTGGATTCTAAACCTCACAGTACATATTCACAGGAACATATACATTTGAAGTACCGAAATAAAATATGTAAAAATGATTTACTACTGGGAACCAGCAGTTAGCATAATGGCTATGTCGCTGGATTCCCACATAGGCGACTGCGGTTCGCATCCCGGACCTGGTGGCTTAGAACTCACGCCGGGCACGTGTGCATGCGTGCCCAAGATCCCGAGAGGAGAGTGGAGGAGAAGGGATTGCGGTGTGGCCACCCACCCTTGGGGGTGATTTCTCGCTTTCTATCTCTCTGTCTCTCTCTGTCTGTCTGGCGAGCGCACGCGCCCTATAGCAAAAAAAAAAAAAAAAAAGATTTACTACCTAATTGAATTACCTAAGTGTAGAATCATCAAATTTTCTAAAAATATAATAGCGGATATTTTATACTTTATTTTCCCAAATATTTATCCTACCATACATAGAATGTTGAAACTAAAAACAATGAACTAAAATAAAGCATTGGTGTTTTGAGGTTTTCCTATTTCCTGTCATTTTTCTTTATAAAGAAAATTAGGTGCCCATATAGTCTTTCATCAAATATAAATTTTACTTGTTACCATATTTTAAGAGTCAGAATATTCTAAGAAAAATGAACTCTTTCTCTTAAAATCTAGTTCCATAGCAACACATTCTCCTGGTAGACAAACGTACAGCCTATTAATCATCAGAGAACAAATATTTAGTGAACAAATGCTAATTTCTTCGGAGTTATTTTTTCCTAGTTGTACAATACTAGATAATGTTTTGTTGAATATTTTATGCTGCCATTGTCATAGATAAGTTGTGAAAATAAAACGTTTCTTCATTATTTCATAATATTTAGTTACCAAGATTAATAATCAACGATCACTCACATAATTTTTTCTCTTAAAATTACTATTCCATCTGAAAAGTTTCTCCCAAATTTTCTTGTGTAACTCAATGATAACCAGTCCCTTTGGCTCTCATTTAAGTTGTTCTGGTTGTTAACTTCCTGCTCTACTGCAAAAATAAATACAATTACATCAAGTACTGTAGAGTCAACAGGTTTTATGAAGAGATGAAAGCAAGAGGGAATGGCACGAATTTAAATTTTCCCATTACTTATATCTGGTCGTTATCATAATTTTCTTCCCTTAGCCAGACACTACATCACTCAACTCAACAGCACCTACATATTTCTAGAATATCAGTTTATTTATATTTATTTATTTATTTGGCCACATGGCATGTGCACTCACTGGAGATAGAGGGAAAGTGAGAACTTACCCCCCCAGGGGGGATGACCACACTACAATCCCTTCTCCTCCAATCTCATCTTGAAAATTTAGCACAAACACTAGTATGATTTTCAAGCCAAGCCACCTAATCCAGGACTTGAATTGCGGTTGGCCATGTAGGAGTCCAGTGCCTTAACTACCATGCTACCTGCTGGCCTTATACAATATCAGTTTATTTTTGTCCTCAATACAGAATCTTTATAACCTGTGTATTGTATTTTGCACAACTTAAAGCTAGCTGAATAGTTTCTGGAAAACAGAAATTCAGTTCCAGAGCTCAAAATTGTTGTTCAAGCATAACCTGAGTCAGGCTACATCTATCCTCATACTAGTAAAAGCTATGTGGTAGTTTGAAATTGAGTCCATAATACCTGGACATATTTCTTCTAGAAGCTTTTGGATCAAATTTTATGCTTGTAGGAGCTTTTCTGTTTTGTTTGTTTTGTTTTGTTTTGAGAGAGAGAGAGATTTTTTTGCTACAGGGCATGTGTGCTTGCCCAAGAGACACAGACAGAAAGTGAGAAAACACTCCCGAAAGGGAATGGCCACACCACATTCCCTTCTTGCTATCTCCTCTCAGGATCTTGGACAAATATGCACTCGTGTCCGGTGTGAGTTTTAAGCCGCCGAGTCTGGGACAAACCATGGTTGACTACCACCTGGGAGTCCAGTGAAGTAGCTGCCAGGTCTAGGTCTCAAACTATGGCCAGCCATGTGGGAATTCCAGCATCTTAACCACCATGCCACCTGCTGACCCCCTGTAAGAGATTTCTAATGTGTCTATGGATAAGAAAAAAATAAAATTAGACTGATCAATGAATAAGGACCTCTGAAAGATTGTAAGATTAAAAAAAAAAAAAAAAGCTGCTACATTGATCTCTAGAAAAGCACTCGATGTATGTGTTACTGCTTTGCTTTATTGTGCTTCCTGGAAAGTGCGAAAGACCCAGAAGCACGAGAATT
This sequence comes from Tupaia belangeri chinensis, assembly GCF_000334495.1. NCBI lineage: Eukaryota > Metazoa > Chordata > Mammalia > Scandentia > Tupaiidae > Tupaia > Tupaia belangeri. Next base: position 2,955,058 of record NW_006159440.1, on the reverse strand, counting down.
TTCCACGTAGTTTTCTCCTGTGCTTGCCTCTCAGCTGTTGTAGCTCCTCCCCTTGATACATGATAAAACTATTAACTTCTCTTTTCCACCTTTCTCAATAAACTCAGAGTGCCCGTGAAATAGCCACTAAACCGTAAGAACAATCTCTTCCTCTTCCATGCACCATTTTCGGCCAGCTATTCCAAAAACTATCACAACTTCAGTTGCCCAGTGCCTCCCTCCATGCCCCAAACCCTTAAAAAATTCCTCCTCTATCCATCGTACATTCGGATACTCTGGATCTTCACTTTCCTAGTATTTTCAAAAAAAGTTTAAGTTGACTAAGTTAAGTACACTGAATAATTTCCTTCCCCTAGATGATTCCAGAAAATCCACCTGAGCAAAGAAATTTCTTCATTTTTTTATGATACAGAGAGAAAAGATATTTTTCTCAAGACATATATTTTTCCAGTACATACAATATCAAAATTCCTACTTACAGGGAACCAGCAGTTGGCATAATGGCTATGTCGCTGGACTCCCACGTAGTCGACCGTGGTTCACATCCCGGACCCAGTGGCTTAAAACTCACGCCGGGCGCGTGTGCGTGCATGCCCAAGATCCTGAGAGGAGAATGGAGGAGAAGGGATTGCGGCATGACCATCCCCCCTGGGGGATGATTTCTCTCTTTCTGTCTCTATGTCTCTTTCTGTCTGTCTGGCGAGTGCACACACCCTATATAGAAAAAAAAAAAAACTCTCAAAAAAATTCCTACTTACAATAAAAAAGAACAAATAAGATAACAAGCAAGGAAATGCTGCATCAGAAATTATTCTTATGATAAATTTTGCCAAACAGTAAATAGATGTCTGATTGTTGCTATTACTGAATATGTTTCAAACTCAACAGAAGTTTAGTAACAAACAGTATGAACAACTGGAAAGTTGGACATAAAGGTAATGTCATCATTTTGGTATCTGTGATGACAAAAATGGACATCTAATTTTTAAGAAAAATGGTTTTACTTTAGAAATAGTTTGTGATAAGGGCAAGGCATATCCACTTATAAATATGCAGTAAGTAGTTGGGAATATACCTAGGAATCACCCTGACTCTCTGATCCTTCAGGCTTTAATAACAATTGCTAACTCCCCATCCCACTCTGCTGACAAATCACTGAAATTCCAGCTTTTTCGAAATTTCCCTGGAGTCTTCTCTCTGCACTCAACTCAGTTGGGAACCTCTCATTTACTGAATCAGTCTACTTAACCCTGACACTTTTGCACGTTGGATAGAGAAGGCTGCTCTTCGTAATTTTATTTTTCTTTATTTAAAAATTTATTTACTTATTTTATTTCATTTATTATTATTATGTTTTCTTTTAATTTGCTATAGGGCACATGTACTCACCAGAGAGAAACAGAAAGAGAGAGAGGGAACGTGAGAAAGCAAGCCACTAGGTCCGAAACTCAAACTGACTGGCCATGTGGAAGTCCAGCACCTCAACCACCACGCCACCTGCTGGCCCGTTTTAACTTTCAGAAAATACCATTTAAATAAGATGAATGCAGGTTTGTTAGGAGGAGGGAGAAAAATGTCTATCACTATGTACACAACTAAAAATTAAATAATAATGGAAAGAATCCTGTTTAAAATAATTCTGACTTGGAAACCTTTTTTCCCTCTCTTTACACTTAAAAAAAAAATAATAAAGTTTATTGCGTTTCTTTTTTCTATGAGAGTGTATGAAATGGGGATATTCCCAGGAGGGTCACCCTCACACTGCCATACATGCCCTGCTTTAGCCATCTCGGGACCATGGGCACACGTGTGTCCCACATGTTCAGGACGGTTTCCAGACATGAACCCTCCAGTGTGGTTCAGCCTGACAGAGTACTGAGTTACTGCTGTGCTTCCATCCCACCCTCTTTCTTCAATCTTCACCTCAATTCCATTTTCTTTCTTCTCCAATCCTAACATCTTAAAAGAAAAATGAAAGTAAGAGAAAAATGTAATCTTTGGGTTTTATGTCTAAGCAATTCAGCCTTTAAAATACTTTTTTTTCTTTTAATGTCACAGGCAAACCAGGCCTTTTTAAGAAGAGAAAAACTAACGTTATGATTTGTAAAAATCTACTTGATTAGATATTTACGTAGAAATTCACTTTTAGCATAATGAGAGTTGTGAACAGAGCAGGTTCTAGTTCCATTTTTCTCACTTACATAAACTATAGAGAATTAGAAATGAGGTCACGGATATAATTTGGGATTGGAAGTCATCCAGGAAATAACTTTGGTGAAGCCAGCTAATAACTCAACTTCTAAGAGAAATGTAATTAGGAAAGCCTCAGTATGTACCCATTTCAAGGACAGGGAAAGATATTGAAGCCAGAGAAATACCTGAAAAGTAACAATGTTAGTTGTGTGAGGTAGATGCAATTATCTTAATTTTCGGAGAGAAATGAGATACAGAAGTGAACGTAGTTGTCTGTGGTCACCAAGGGTGTAAGGGCTCGTCACGGAATGCCTTCGACTCGCACACTGTGCCCTTTTAAAACACTAGGGCCTCCCTAATGAGTCCATTCTCTGCAGGTTCAGACCTGAGAATCAGTGACTGAGAAACTGGTATCACTTTGGGAGGTTCCAATGCAAAGAGAGCAACAAAACCTTTAAAAGATCTTTTTATGAAACAATTGGCTTTGAGGCTACAAGACAAGAATAAAATGACTGCACAACAGCAATGGGGTCTATCTAGTAAAACTGGGTAATGGAATGCTTTTATGACTTTCTTCGACAAAATCCACCAATCTTGTATTTGGCAAAATGATGGTGGACGTGCAAACTGTGACACTGCTATGACATACACAAGCAAATAGAAAAGGCATTAGGGATTATCTGATGCTGGGGGGAGGGTAGACCTGAAGTATTACAGGAGGTGCGAGAGAAGCAAGGAGACCGTAAAGACTTGAGAGACCTTGACATCGCAGTCAGTGAGCACATTCAGTGTGAGTGAGGCAGAAGGTTACGGCAGTCGTAAGGAGGGTGGTGACCTCCATTCAAGGCAGATGGGAGGTTATGAAATCCGATGCCCCAAATGTGGTTGCGGAATGACTTAGCTACCAGAAATGCCATGCTCCTCTTTGTATCACAACAACAATTTATTAGTTTCAAATGAGTCTAAACATGTAGCCATGTTCATTGTGAAGTCAAAGAATGGTTTATTTTTTCCAGATGAGAGTAGAAAGGAGAAAAGAGAGAAGATAACAAAACAGTCATCGTGGATGTATTAAGGTGAACATAGTGTGAGCCTAGGAAAGCTAGAAGTACAAAGTCCAGTTGTTATAAAAAGAAAAACAAATCTGTGTGCATGGGGCCAGCAGGTGTTATGGAGGTTAAGGTGGCTGAATCCCACATGACCAATTGCGCAGTGCAAGTCCTGGACTCAGTGTGCTGAGAGACAAACCAGGGAAATGGAAGAGAAGGGATTGTGGCGTGGCCATTCCCCTGAGGGGTTGATTTTTTTCATTGGCTCTCTCCATCTCTCTGTAGTGAATGCACATGCCCTATCGCAAACCAAAAAAAGGGTGTGTATATATGTTTATTTATACATATGTCATATTTTCATAATATATAATTCTCATACATGAGGATACTTTAAAAAGTTTATAGGAAAAATGGAATTAAAGTATTAATACTAGGTTGTTTGGGTAGAAAAAGATGTTTTTTTCATAATATGTATTTTTGAAGTGCTTTTTAAAGACCCCCTCCTCTAGTGCCATTATATATGATAATATAAAATATAATATTATATACTATAATAAAAAAATTATGACATATGTTTATTATACGTTATATATCACTTATCCAATACATTATAAAAATGAAGTTATAAATTACAAATTGGTTGATGACAAGATGCTAAAACCCATAGTGTACACGAAAAAGTGTTAGATTGCTGAGAAATGTTTCTAAACACTTTGTTTTTAACTGTTAAAGGGCACATGAACTTGCCAGAGAGAGACAGAGAGAGAGGGAGGCGGCAGGAGAAGGCACCCCCCCCCAAGGGGGGTGGTCTCACCACAACCTCTTCTCCATTTCTTCCTCCTTTCGGGATTTTAGGTATGTGCTCACAGGCATCCAGTGGTTTGTTTTCCAAGCTACCTGGTGCAGTACTCAAACCTGGCCTTGGCCATGTAGGATCCAGCTGCCCTAACCATCATGCCATGACCAGCCAGCCCTCAACACTTTTAAAATAAACCATCCCTTTTAGGAATATTTTCAAATATGGAATACTGGGTTATATGTAATTCAATCAAATCCAATCTAGAAATGTCAACATTATTATGTTGTCGTGCTGGGACATTGAGGTTATCATTACTGTTTCATTTGTTTCTTTTAAGGGAAATAAGCCTTCTTCCTATGTTCTAAGAATACTTCCCTTTAAGTCTTGGTTTTTAGGAAAATCATACAAGCCAAAAGGAAACATGGGCCCTCTCCCAGCCTCCCCTGCAGGTAATTGTTAAAGTATGTTGATTATACACAGAGTATCTTAATTTACTGACATGAAAAGCAAGGACAAGCGTCATGCACATCATAAGTATCAATCTGAAAACAAGTAAGACAAGAAGACAAGACTATCCAAGCTCCCTTCAGATACTGACAGTTCATGTGACGTTCAAAGACAGAAGCAGTACAAGCCAAAGCATCTGATCCTCAGAAATGTACCAATGGCGTCTTCACTGGACCATTTTGCAGAGTGATTTTGTACTTTGATTCTGCTGTCTAACCTTCCTTTGTTTCTTCTAGCTTCCTAAACTCGTGTGTGAAAGCATCTGTAAGTTAGCACAATTAGTTCTCGGGAAATTCCTTTTTTGTTGAAATCCTCTAGAGTTAGTTTCTGTCACTTTCGACTAAAAAATCCTTGACAAGTACAGTAGATAAGGCATAGTTTGGGATTCTAACTTGATTTTTCATTTTTGGAATGAAATTCAACTTGCAGAAAGACTGATGCTCTCTCTCTCTCTCTCCAAAAGTTGTTTTTGTTATAAGCTCTATTCATAAGTGAGTTGTAATGTTAAAGAGAAAAAAAGGATTTTAAATTGCTTCCTGCAGCAGAATGTGAGGCAGTAAAACGCACAAACTGCTAAGCACAGAAAAACAAGACAATCGCGAGGAACGTCTGCTCTAAAGAGAAGCTGACAGAACCGGTATGAAAAAAATATATGTTCTGGGTTTAAACTGCACGTGTGATGAAAAAAGACGTGACAGGAAGAGAAATGTCTTTCCACGCACAACCTTACAATCTCTGCATTCTCACACATTGTCGGAATTATTTTTCTAGTTGGGTACAAAGTTATCTCCCACACAGTGGATTTTGACTCACCCAAACACGCTGTAAAGCGATAGGCATTTGGATATCAAAACAAAATGGGAGGATCTGGGTGTTGGCACAATTGGACCCATGTGGGAAGGTCCTGGGTTTATGTTCTGGGACCTCCTTGTGCAAGCCACACACTTGTGCATGCCCATGACTTAGGCTGGCTGGAACTGGGAGCAGACCGTGATGTAGGGATCCCCTGTTGGGGATGCCTATCTCCCTTCTCTTTTTCTCTGTTTTTCTCTCATAAGATAAATAAATAAATAAACTTCAAAATTGGAAGAACCTGAGCCAGTATAAATAGCTTTGTATAAAATAAAGGGGTTGTGGTTTGAGGAGAGGGAAATAGAGAGAAGGGAAAGACAGGGAAATAAGGGGAGATGCTCATGTCCAGGATTTTCTCAGAGAGAAATGCTTAGTACTCACGGGTAACCATCCCTCCATTTGCTCATCAAACGGACGTTAGACTCTCTAGTGATCACAGTGTGGGTGTATTTCCAGAGCTGGTGATGCTATAAAACCCCATAATGTGCTCTAAGTTATGCCAAGGGTGAAACAGAGGTAAGTACTTGGAGGTCAGTTCCATCAGAGCTGTGTGTTCTTATTTATACGGCCTTCTCTGTGGAGGAGAACCACTAAAGGTGCCTACTGAATGACAACTTGAAGTCCTAGATATCATAGAAAAAACAGCAAATGCCATTCTATGTCTGAAGTTTTGTGTGCCCCCAGGTTCAAACGTTGAAATCCTAATCCCTAGGTTGATGATATTAGGAGGTAAGGCCATGGGAAGTAATTAGGTCGTGGGATCAGTGCTCTTATAAAAGAAGCTTCTGGTAACTGCCTTGAATTTTCTCCCATATGAAGACACAGCAAAAAAGACGTGTCTGTGAGGAAGCAGGCCCTCACCAGACACTGAGTCTGCTGGCACCTTGATTTTGGACTTTGCAGTCGCTAGAGCTGTGAGAAATTTCTGTTGTTTATATGTTATAGCATCCCAAATAGATCAAGACACCCTGAATATATAAATGCTCTAAAAACAGATATTCCATAGATATCGAAATTTAAAGAGCTATGATACAAAAAGTCCCAAATTTTGCTACATATCATGTAATTCTTTCATTTGATTAATGAACATGTATACAAGTATCCACATACAACCACATGAGAAAACAACAGTTCCTGCCTTTGTGGAGATGGTTGAAGCATGAGAAGATAGAATTTCTAAAGTTATGGTGGTTGTAAATTAACTTCATAGTAGTCCAGCAAAAAACATGACATTATTTCTTTGTTCTTCATATTAATGTTATTATAACTTGTTCAGAGATCCAGCTAAACACAACAACAAGAACTTCAAACTCAATCAGGTCTGAGAGAACTTATAACTCTGCCTAGTGTTGAGTAAATATCTGCAAAGTTTATGTTATATTTCCAGAAAGCAGGAAAGACCTGACCCTTACTCTGCGGTGTTTATCATGGTTACTTTGCTTGTTCTGCTGCAAGGCCACCTGTTGAAAGTATGATCCTCCAGTCAGAACTCTTCAAGACTCCAGGGTGTTTTGTTTGTTTGTTTGGTTGGTGTTTTAAGTTTTTTTGCCACGGGACACAAGACATGAGAGAGGCAGTGAGAGGGAAATTGAGAAATCACCCCTCCTCCCCGGGCCATGGCCATGCCACAATGCTTTCTCTACCATTTTTCTCCAGGGATTTTGGTCACTCATGCACAAACACCTCCACCTCCAAAATAACTTCTGAGTAGGGGAGGCCTATATTTTGATCTTGCAACCAAGGACATCAAAGGAGAGGACAGTTCATTCAGTTCCTTTCTTGGAATAAACTTGGAGGAAATAAAAAATACCTCACATTCTTTCAAGAGGGAGCAACAACAAAAAAGCCAAACAAATTATTATTGCACCATATTATCCAGTAGCACATTCGTTATTTACATAACATCGTTTTGATTCCTTGGTCAAAAGATTCATGAGAAGACAATTCAGCAACCATCTGTGTTTTGGGGGTGAAACTGAGCAGAACTAACAATGGAGAAAAATAGCTGTGAAAATCTACAAGGCATTGAGAGCCATCATGTGTAAACCCATCATGTTTACCAAGTGACAAAGCCTGCAGTCCTTAACAGACTCTTCATAGCCACTGGCAAAGGTGTCCCATGCTAGGATAATAACCAAGTATGCGAAGAATAGAGGAAGGGATCGATCAGATCTACAGAGAGGGTAAGGGAGAGTGTATGTAAGATGACATAGGTACTGGGATTGATTATGCCAGCGAAAGCATGCCAAAAGGTCAGTAAATTGAGTTTCTTCTGAATTTGAAATTTTACTCCAAAGTACTCCAATGATACTAGATTTTACTCCTGAGGTTTTCGTGTTGGAATGAAGTATTAAGGAGAAGAAAGTCACTCTTGGGCGTCACTGCAGACATTCATCAGGGAAGTCCACCTTTGTCTGTTATACTCCCCAGTTTCAAATATTGTGATAAGTTTTCTTATAAAGGTTTTTGCCATGGGGAATGTATGCTCACTAGAAAGAGACAGAGAGAGAGAAAGTGAGAAATCACCCCACAGGGGAAATAGCCATGCTGCAAGCCCTTCTCCCCCGTTCTCCTCTTGGGATTTTGGGCATGCACACACACACCCAGTATAATTAGACTTGAACTGTGGTCAGTCATGTGGGAGTCCAGCTCCTTAACTGTCATGCCACCTGCTGGCCCTGTAATATCTTCTTATGCAGTTATCTTTGCAAGAGATAGGTGGTTCAAAACAAGTTATCTCTTCTTGCTTTCATATCTGTCTCCTCTTTCAGTGTTTATGGCTTCTGTCTTCTAGGCTTCCATTTCACCCCTACTGGACACCTCAATAGCCTTTTAATTGCGCTTTCTCACTCCACTCTGCCCATGACTCATTCACTGTCTCCTGCACAACATCACTATGTCGCCTTTAGATGAGGAATCAAGTCATCTTATTATTTTGCCCTGTTGCCAACAATGTACAATAAGTCTTTCGCACAACACAAAAGAACCTACACATTCCTACATGAACGATTCTCTTCCCTAAGCACTTAGCATGGTGCCTAACACATAGCAGACTCTCAGTAGACATGTATGTGCTGGATAAAGCTAATGAAGGGGTTGTCGAGCGTCTCCTTCACCAAATGATGTCATGGTATCTAGAAATGGATGCAGGTTGCTTGTTTTTGGCAACTGTATTAAAAATCTTCAATTTCATAATTGTGATTAGCCCATTTATTTTTTCAAATTGCCTTGTTGATAATAATAGTAGCAATATTGACTGTAATAAAGAAGGTAATCTTTCAACTATTTTTTATATTCCTTAACAGTTTATTTTAGAGTTAATTCTTTTATAAGTCTTTAGATCACTATAATATATTTATTGAGGCAGAATCCTAGGGTCAAAGTTTATATACTATTTTAAGCCTTATGACCTATATTATAAAATTGTTCCATAAGAAAGTACATCATTTCATATTCAGGTTGTTAATGTTCTAACTTAATTTGAGCACATTATTTAATTGTTGAAAAGAAGAACACGTTGTTTCACACATAAAAGAAATTTAACCTTGTAGCTTAAACATCAAGAAGGGTCAGTTTTCACAGAAGAGAGACTCATTTATTCAGCAAACATTTCGAACACCTACTTTGTGCAGTACTCCATCTTAGATAATAAATTCATGAGTCATAGGACTGCAGCTCAATGGAGATGATGATATGTAAACCATAAAAATGCATTCGTTAATCTACAGTAAAACAAAAGCATTTGTTCTTCAGAAATTTGGTATCCTCCAGGATCATTCTTTAGTGACACTTGCTGATTGCTTCTTTCTCAGAATGTGTTATCTTGTGGTTTGCTTTTTAATTAATTTAACAGACATCACAGGTACATGAAAAGAGTCTAACACCTTTTTTCCAAGATATTTTAAAGCTATATTTAGTGACCATGACCAAATTTATCATCAAATTTTGACACTGAAACTGAATAATTTCTGTGTATGTTATTTATATTTTAGTTCCTATTTTTGTTTAACAATAGAAAATGACCCCTACATAGTTTCAAGTATTTTTGTGTAGAAGCATCATAAATTAATTATTTTCATGTATCTACTGTAATATTTGACTATCTAATTACCAAGATAATTTAAATTTTTTTCACATTCTGTCATATTTTAATTCTTATCTAAATTGAATTAACTCCTCAGCTTTCATTTTAAAAAATGAAATAATCAAAAGCATTTTAATAAGCTTGTTGGTCTCTTTTCTTTTCTTATTATAGAGAGTTTTACTATACACACGTGCTCGTGCTAGAGAGACAGAGAGAAACAAAGACAGAAAGTGGGAAATCAACTCCTGGGGGGGGGTGGCTATGCGATGGCCCCTTCTCCTCCATTCTCTTCTTGGGATTTTGGGCATGCACACACACATACCTAGCATGAGTTTTAAGTTACCAGGTCTGGGACTCAAACCATGGTCAACTTCTTGAAAGTCCAGTGATACAACCATTATACCATTTGCTGGTCCCAAGCTTGTGGGGATTTGAGTTTTGTTTTGAGAGATTTTTTATATAGGGCACATGCACTAGCCAGAGAATCCAAGAGAGACAGGGAGACACAAAGTGAGAGATCACCCTGGGGGAATAGCCACACTACAATCGCTTCTCCTTCATTCTCCTCTAGGGATTTGGGGCACTCACACACATATGCCCAGCATGAGTTTAAGCCACCAAGTCTGGGACTTGAACCATGCTCAACTACATGGGAGTCCAGTGACATAAACATTACACCATCTACAGGTCCCAGAGCTTGTGGTTTTTAATAAAAGACATGTTTTTATTCAATCATACATTAAAAATAATTTTTGAAAACAAAACAGATACGTAGTTCATATGTAATCAAATACAATTTATTCTATCTTAGTGGGGTTTTTTGTCATCTTCTTCAAAGAGGAACAGTATATAAAATATATCTATTTGTTTTTGTAATTTCAAAATTTTCTTTTTTTAAACATTTTATACATTTAATCACATTATATTATTTAGCTTATAAAGTGAATTTACCCAGCATGAATACACCTCACACCAGTACACTTGAGGATACTATACATGTTATAAACAGGCAACAATCCATTTCTGCGTTCCATAAATATCTTGCCTATTTTTCTCCTTAATTGTGCCACACATTTTCAATCCATTCATCTGTTTGTTGACATTTCAGTTGGTTTCACGTCTTAGCAATCATGAATAATGCCACAATAAACATAGATGTGCAAACACTTTTCCAACTGAGTGTTCTCCTATCCTTTGAGAAGACAGCCAGGAGTAGGAATGCTGGATCATATGGTGCTTCCATTTACAGATCTTTGAGGAACCTCCATTTTTTTTCTCCATAGTGGCTGGACCAATTTATATTCTCACCAACAGTGAAGGAGAGTTCCCCTTTCACCATTACCCTGCCCTGCCAGAACTTTTTTTTTTAATTTAACTTTAGGATTTTAGAATCAACATTTTCACAAATCTTTGTCATTTAAGGTTATTTCTTAAGAGATTGTGGCATGACCATACCTCATGAGGTTGCTTTTACTCTCTCTTTCTTTGAAGAGCACACACACACTCTGGCGATTAGATTTTTTTTAATTTTAAAAATTAAAAAAAATTCTAGATATTTTAACGTAATATATCATATTTATTAATATACATATCCACCTTTATTTCAGAAAACATAGTGCTACATTTTCAATTTTTTAAAAAAATTCAAAATTGCTTAAAATGATGACTTCTGTTAAACTTGGTCTCCATTAGGAATATTTTTTTTGAGAGGTTTTTGCTGTAGGACACGTGTGCTCATCAGAAAGACAGAGAAAGACAGAGACAGAAAGCGAGAAATCACCCCCCAGGGGGTATGGCCACACCACAATCCCTTTTCCCCCATTCTCCTCTAGGGATCTTGGACACTCACGCACCCACACCTGGCGTGAGTTTAAGCCACCAGGTCCGGGACTCGAACTGCAGTCAATTACATAAGAGTCCAGCGACATAGCTATTACGCCAACTGCTAGTCCCAGGAAAATTTTTAAGACTGTACAGGAAATTAGATCTCCATCCTCTACCAGTAAATCCATGAAAATATGTAAAAGTTTATGAATAATCAAAGAAAAACAAATTAAGCTAGCATTGCAACACTTTCCTTTATTCTGTTGGCTAAATTTTTAATGACCTCGCAGTAACTCTTGCTTACCGCTGGCAGAAGAATAAGTAAAGCTTTTCTGGAAGCTTAAAGTATTGCATATACCTCAAGCCAGCATTTTCATTACTATGACTTAATCCTAAAGAAGTAATGGAGTCACTCCACATCAAGTCCAAGGGGGGTGTCAGCCATGGACAGAGCTGTCACGACAATGTTGGCCTCCCAGGGCTGCTTTGCAAATGGTGTAAAGCAATGATACATGTGGGTAAATGCGTGTGTTAGGTATGTTCATGTCCATCATACCCATATATGCCCACACGTGGAGTGTGACAGGCACAAAGTCAGAGACAATGGAATGAGGAGTAAAGGGGACAGAGGCGTTGAGTGTGCATGAGTCTCTTAGGTGCTCACTTACAAGAGATAGGGGAGATAAAGTGGTAGCCACTATGGGGGATGGGACCCAAGGAATTGTATTTATGTTGGGAGAATATTGAGCTTGTTTAAATATTAATGAGAAAGAACAAACAGGCTAAGAGTAGAAGAGACAGAGGGGAAAGATAAGAGATCACCAACAAGCGACAGAGAGTCCACGACCCAGGTGGAGGAGCGCCTGTGACGTCAGTCACAGACCATCAGGTTAAGGACAGGCAGAAAGGGAGGGATGCTGAGGACTGGAGGATTTAACCAGAGACAGAGCTTTTTTGAGAAACTAATTTTTAGTAACAAATATCTCTTAAAAAAATTCATAACTCTTTCCATTTGTATTATGCAGACTGACACTATCTTAAGTTTGCCTAATAATAAAGGTTTTTCACAATCATAATTAAAACAGATACAAAAAAAGAAGAGAACTGTCTGTAATCTAGAACAGGAGTTGAAAATCTTTATCCTCAGTTTCAGTAACTATCTTAGCTTTGTAAGCTATACAATTCCCACCATAATTACTCAACTCTGTCATTACATTGTCACTCAGAATCAGTTATAGATGATACCCAAACAAATGTGCATGGTTGCATTTCAATAAAACTTTATTTACAAAACAAGCGACACTCTGGATTTGCTGACTCTGGGTCTAAAAAATCAGTGAGAAATATGATATTGTTAAACTCAAGCCTCTCAGGGTATTTTAAGCATATTCTTGAATTATCAATATATATTTTGTGGATCATGGAGATAGTCTTGGGTTTATGCAGGACAGGGAAAGGAGCATATACTCTATGGTGAGTAGGCCTAGACTTTAGATAAGTCCTTTCCATGTACTGTACAATTTCTTAGAACTTCTGAGCCTTGGGCCCGTAGGTGGTGTGGTGGTTGGGATGCTGGATTCCCACATGGCCAACTGCAGTTTGAGTCTTGGACCTGGTGTCTTGCTTTCTCACTGTCTCTCTCTCTCTGTGTCTCTGTATGGTCAAATTAAAAAAATAATGGTAATAAATAAAATTAAATAATTATCCAAAAAAACTTCTGAGCCTTATTTCCCTCCTTTGTAAAATGAGGCAATGATCCCGTCTTTGATCTTCACAGATTACAAGAATAAATTGCCTGCATGTAAATGTTAGCAGAAATTGTATTATGAACAAATAAACAAGTGACTAGCATTTGCAACAAAATCAGAAAAAGCTAGTTCAATCTCTATATATAAGGTTTTGGCATGATTTATACAGCATAGCTGAAGTGCTTGACATAGTACATGTTCAGTAAATGTCAAGTAATTTTAAAGCTCCACTAAAATTGGCAAATGAATCTGATGCATAGAACGTGAAGGGACAACATGGAGTTACTCCGCATCAAGTCCAAAGGGGGTGTCAGCCATGGACAGAGCAGTCACAGCAGTGTTGGCCTCCCAGGGCTGCTTTGCGTATGGTGTAAGAAACGGGTGTTGCCAATCACCATGGAGAATAATCACTCGGAAGCTGAGTTTTCAGATGAAGTCAGGGGCCAGTTTTCATTCTTCTGTGATTTGAAAGCCACAGTCCCAGACTGAAAGGAAGGCATCTGTCTGATTCTGTGGTAACACAAACATAAAAAGGCCAGATGAGGCGTTGTAGCTACCCCGGGGCAGCTTTAAATTAAACCGCAAATGTACTCATCAGCCCTTTGGAGGAACATTGGCCCCTATTTGTTCAGTATGTGCAGTTTGTTCACCAGACCAGGGAATGCTTGGTTATTACGTGCTTCCACCCCATTAAAGTTCTTCAAGCCACCCAGGAGGGGCAGGCTAAGCAGCAATCAGTTTTCCATGGATGAGGAAGAGTGTAATGAGGGAGAAATGTGCAGTGCAGGTGCAATTCCGACTCATTTCTTAGTAGGTATATAGGAACCCTCGTTGGTCAGGTGTGATTCTTCAGAAGGAAAAGCATTCCCTGCTACAGTCAGCCCATGTTTCAAGCAGCGGTGGACTTTTATTTTTTTAATTAAAAAATCTTTAAAATGATGGCATTCCTAATGGAGCAAGTGGGACTTAACACGGATGCAATATCATCTTGTGCAGAATGCCAAAACACGGACCTTCACCCGAAACACCTGTTACTGGCAACAGCGATGACTGGGCTTTTGGTACTTAATGAGCCATTTGTCCTTCATAATTGTAAATCTCAAGCTTTCAGTTGTGCTTTTCTTGTTTTTGTTTTTGTTCTGTTTTGTTTGAAATGTATTTGTTTATTTTTCCTAAGTCAGACAGCATCCTCAATAGGATCTTGACACCATGTTCCATCCCCTGCTTCAGTGAGCCCTATATCACGGTCTGTGTGTGCCTGGCTTCCTCAGAGAATCTCCAGACTTGAACCAGAAACTTTCCCATGTGGGATCGCCTCCCAGAGCATCCGATTTTACTACTGTGCTACCATGTGGCCCCTAGACTTGATTTTGACATAGCACCTTTATAAAGTATGAGTTTGGAGATTATCCATACCATGCAATTGGATTAAACACTGGATGAGGTATCCATGTAGTCTAAATTCTCTTTCATATTCAGTATCTATTAGACAATTTTCACATGGTCTTTTTATCATGCTCATAATCATCATCTCAAAAATCAATGACATCATTTATAAGGTTTTATGTATAACTTTTAATTATAGACCTTTATAAAACTGATGCTAAAAATAGCATTATTAACAAGATTATAATGGCTGCAAACTGAGGATTCAAACTCAGATCTTCTGACTCCAAATACAGTATTTCTTTTAATTATATCTATTATTTTTGAATTCAGAGTGACAAATTATTACATAAGTCAAAACACTGAAAATGGAACGCTATTAATATAAAAAGTGGTACAAAATAATTTTAGAGATAGGTTTTATAAGAATTTGCTTCTGTCTCTATTTCCATACAGAATATTTTTAAAGCTAAAGATCAAGGTAAACCCACATGTTTATATATGCTCAGACATGTTTATACATATGCAAACTTCTAAAGTAAAATGCTTAAAACATGCTGTGGTTTTTAAAAGAAAGTTTGTTTATTTCTTCTAAGAGCCAGAGAGCTAGCACGAGAAAGACAGCTTGCCCAAGGAGCAAGCTGCCATCCAGTCCCAGTCCCAGCTCCAGCCCCAGCCAACTCTGGATCACCGGCAGGTATGTGCCTGACGTCCAAGGAGGTCTGCATATTTGAGCCAGGAATCTTCCAATGAAGACTGCCTTGCAGTTTCATACTGTGCAACCCCGGCTTCAGCATGTTCTGATTTAGACCTCGTTCTTCTAGATAGGTACAAAAGTGACTGTACTCTCAAAAAGTCAATCAAGGAAAGAGAAGTCCTTGAGCCAAATTCTCCTGGCATGTCAGTCATACTAAATTTCAGTATCCCTTCCTAGAAAATTGTGGAGAAGAGAAGTAAATCACGTGAGATACTACATGTTGGTTAACGCGAGCCTACGTCCTGCTGTCTGAGAATACATACCCATTTGCAACCACAAGAATTCAGTGTGGACAAATAGTGTGTATGTATTGGGATTCCATGATCCCAATTCCATGTTTATAGGACTGGATGTTTTACATTTTCTGTTTCTACCTACTTCTGTAATTCTGATTGCCTTAGTTATCCTAGAGCAATGGTTTTCAACACAACAGTGAATAATTTTGTTTCCCAGGGGATATTTAGCAATGTCTTCAGACATTTTTGTTTGTCGTAAGGAATAAGGTCAGTGTTACTGGCATCTAGAGAGTGTAGGCCATGGGTGCTACTAAATAAATATCCTATAGTGCACAAGGTAGTCACCCACAGCTAAGAATTATCCTGTCAAACATGAAGAGCACCAGCAGGGATGACTGCAAGCGTGCTAACCTCATTCCCAGAGACTCATACGTATACCAGCATGGCACATTAATAATTTGCAGTGATAATTAGAACTATTAAGAGGACCAAGATAATCATATCTACTAACAAATATATTTCCTTCCTTTAGTAAAGCTACATAGGAAGCCAAATTAGAATGAGAAATGCATTTTCTAAGCAAAGAATTGGTTCTAAAGAGGTAGCTAGATAATCTTCAGAGACGTTACCACAATTAAAATCGATCGCTTGTGTGATTCTATATGCCTCCTTCCTCTTCAGATCTCTGTGGTTGCATGGAACGTATTTGAATATGCCTCTCCTTCATCAAATTACCTAACTGCATCACCTACATGTAGTAGGTGCTAACAACTATTTACTGAATGCACGAATGAATGACTCTTTAGTTCTCAGTTTAGCAAACTTGTATTAAATATATAACATGTACAAGGCACTGTTCTAAGTAGTGCGGCCATGAAGGGTAATGATTTAGTCTCTACTTGTGAAGAAGTCCCAGAACTCTGGTGGGCTACACGGACCCTCTACCAGTCATGTCAGGATGCCACAACCATAGTCCTTTCTAAAGGATGTTACCCTGACGATGGGCAGCAGTGAAGAACTGAGCCCCAGCAGCCATGTTAGATATCATGTGACTCCATGCTTTGGGCGCATTTGAATGCAATGGGGGGAGAGAATCTGACCAAGGACTAACAGCATTCTATAATCTGACCTTGAGAAAAAAAGATGGATTTCGACAAATCAGATTTCCATTCTTGGGTATCTGAACGAAAATGTTAATGGGGTAGTTATAAGTGTAAAGAGAAGTTGCCAAGATGATATACTGCATAAATGGTGGCTTTCAAAAAATGGGTGGGTCCTACATCCAGAGATACATGTTCTTTTTTAAAAAAAAAAAAAAAAAAAAAAAGGTTGAAAACACATAGGTGAGATCCACATGAAGACAGAGGCCAAGATTAGAGTAATGCAGCCCCAACCGAAGACTACCTGGAGCATCCAGAAACTGGAAGAAGAAAGTCTCCTCATATTGCTTCAGAGGGGAATGCGGCCAGGTTGACACCTTGATTTTAGCCGTCTGGTTTCCAATACTGAGAGAGAACACATTTGTGTTGTTTTAAGCCACTGATTTGGTGATGATTTGTTCTGGAGCTCTAGGAAACTAATACAGATGCCTGGTGAGAAGCAATATATTGGAATAAAAGCCATGAAGGCTATGGCCTGCCTATGCTATGCAGAAGAGGCTATTGGGTAAGCAGTAGAGAAATAAAGAGTCTTGAAGGAATTAGTTAGTCAGTGGTAAAAGAAAAACGGAACCAGATAATGTCATCAGAGTGATGCCATTTAGGCATGTCACCTGAACAGTTAAATTCTGAAATGGAGATCTGGAGCTTCCTGCTCTGGATACTCCAATCGTTGTGGAAGAAACTTCCTTCTTGCTTTTTAAAGAATTCCTGGGTTTGTGTTTGCTTATTCTTACAGGAAATTTCCTATGACTTTCTAGGGCTGTAGTATCTTGCAAAGAAACGTAAGTGGAACACGTAGTACAAAACTATGAGCACGTGAACAGCAAGTTTAGGGGGGCACCAATGAGATATTTGGTCCAGCTTAAAATGTTAAGGGAAAGTTCATGGATGAAATTATTAAGTTATCCCTGGCATATTTTTGGTAGTTGATTTTGTATTCTTCAACGGATTAATGAGAGGTAGAAGGACAAGACAAAAAAAATAAAATGAAAAAATCTTACGACAGGGAAACATGAAATAATTTCTTTTATCATCTTATAATACTAGCTCATGGAATCAGGCTATGAGCACACAAGTGGGGTTGAGTGGCAAAGGCCATTAAAATTACTATCGTATCCAGATTCAAATACTCTCTGAATCCCAAAGTACTTTCTGCTCCACCATAAACAACTTATTGAGACAAATGATGTGACTATAGCTCACATGGGCTAACATAGCCGTAATCCTATGAGAGTTCTTTAAAGTTTCTAATGTAAAATATATTAGAAATTTTTCCATTATTTGCCCCTCTATAGATGGCTGGTTTTTGTTTGTTTGTTCGTTCATTTGTTTGTTCTTTAGTTTTTGCTATAGGGCACATGTGCTCAAAGGAGGCAGAGATGGGGATACATGGCCGTGCCCCAATCCTCATTCATTCTCCTCTTGGGATTTTGGGTGCACACACGCACAGCTCAGCATGTTTTTCAAGCCGTCAGGTTCGGGACTCCAATCGCTGTTAGCCATGTGGTATCCAGCCACCTTAACCATCAGTCCACTGGTTGACTCCAATAGCTGCTATAGTTTGTTGGACTTCTTTTCCTGATTCTCCTGAAAAAGTTAACATTCGATATTTTGGGTGTTTTCAAATATAGGGAAGCAAAACTGTTATTCTTTTCCTCTGAAATTTTAATCAGTGTGAAGACTACTTAATCCATCAGAAATAAAAGAGGACTGGGACCAGCAGTTAGTGTAATGGCTATGTCGCTGGACTCCCACGTAGTTGACCGCGGTTTGTGTCCCGGACCTGGTGGCTTAAAACTCACGCCGGACGCGTGTGCATGCGTGCCCAAGATCCCAAGAGGAGAATGGAGGAGAAGGGATTGCGGCGTGGCCATCCCCCCTGGGGGGTGATTTCTCGCTTTCTGTCTCTCTGTCTCTCTCTGTTTGTCTGGCGAGCGCATGCACCCTATAGCAAAAACCTCTCCAAAAAAAAAAAAAAAGAAAGAAAAGAGGGCTAGCCTCATAGGCGGTGGTCAAGGGCTGTGCTTAGAAAAGTGGGATTTTACATGGTCAAAGGCAATTTGAATCCTGGCCAATTAGACTTGAAAAACACACAGAATATGCTTGTGCATACCCAAAACTCTGACAAGAGGGAGAGATGGAGGAAAAAAGATTGTGGTGTGACTACACCTGTTGAGAGGTCCTTTCTCTCTATCTCTCTCTTAAAATATTTTTTCTCTCTGGTGAGTCCACATGCCCCCTGGCAATTAAAAGAAAAGAAAATGGAAGGGGAAAATTAAGAAAAAATATGCTAAACTAATCTAAAAAAGATGTGCTACCTCACTCTTCACCTATTTTGATAAAAAAAGCTTAAAACAACCAAAATAAAAATATATATATTATATACATAATATATGTATTATATTTATATATTATACATATAATATATATTTCCTTTACTTAATTTTTCTTTGATCATACATACATTACATTTTTATTCTTTGCCGATCACTGTACTAACTCCTTGGAATAAAAAGATGACCAAAAATGCATCTTCACCTATACATAAATTATAATTTAGTGTGTTTTGAAGGTATCATTTTGTCTGACAGTATGAGCAAAAAGCAGAAAATAGTGATTGATTAACCTTATTTTGTGGTAATGCAGAAATCTAATAAACCCAGAATATGGAGTGAAATACAGATAAGAAAATTGAAGTAACCAATTTTTCTGGCTGGTTCCTACTTTCATTACACAGCTAAAAATAATCATTGCAATAAGAGCGATAGATGATGCCCCCTTGTTCTTGTCCAGTGCTGAGATCGGCCCAGAGTCATATGTCAGGGACAGGAACATCGAGAAGGCGGTAGCCTAAAACATGCCATGAATAAAGGTGGCTCATTTAAATTACTTCAAAACTCTTATCTTCAAAGGTTCTGACTAGACCCACAATGAAAGGAATAGAGACTGTTAGAGTATGTGATCTTGTCATGTATCTAAAAGACAACAATTTTCTATATCTTCTGAAGGATACAGTAAAGTAGACAAAAAATGGGAAATTTCTATTGTCACTGGATTTTGAAACTTGTCATAAACCACATTTTATACATATCCTAATGAAAATTGTTTTTTTCAATATCCTTGACATTGATGATAAAGACTGCTACCATATAAATCAAATACTATACTCTACAACTTATGTAAAATTGTGTTCTGTTCAAAGAGTTTTGCATTAATTTTGAAATATAAATGTATAGAAGTTGATTAGAGGAAGCTATTCAACTTTTATCATAAAAGTTTCTGTTACTTTATACAGAAAAAAAATTAGGAAAGAAATATACAATGTAACACACATCCACATATATCACATACGAAGTAAAAATAGAAGTTGATTAGAGGAAGCTATTCAACTTTTATCATAAAAGTTTCTGTTACTTTATACAGAAAAAAAATTAGGAAAGAAATATACAATGTAACACACTTCCACATTTACACACACACATATATCACATACAAAGTAAAAACCATATTGCCAACTCAGACACCTTTAACATTTTACTGTAGTTTAATTTATTTTAAATATTTATAATATACAAAATTTTATAATATTTTAATTACAGTTATAATTTATAACTTTACATTGCCTTATACTTATTATTACTCAGCCAGTTTTTCTCTATAATATATATTTATAACTTTATTTCAGAAGACATCTAAGGTCCTGGGGACCAGCAGATGGCATAATGGCTATGTCACTGGACTCCCATGTAGTCGAACATGGTTCAATTCCTGGACCAGGTGACTTAAACTTATATCAGCTACGTGTGTGTACGTGCCCAAAATTTCGAGAAGAAAATGGAGGAGATGGGATTGTGGCATGGCCATCTCCCCTGGGGAGTGATTTCTTGCTTTCTGTCTCTCTGTTTCTCTCTGTCTTTCTGGCGAGCACACATGCCCCATAGGAGAAACCTCTCCAAAAAAAAAATAAATAATAATCTAAGGTCCTGTTTATATAGTTATAATAGTTGATTAATTGCTTGATGACAATATTTTAAAATCTTGATATGATATTTTACTTTTTAAAAATATATTTAATTTATTATGCATATTATTTAATTTGCTATTGGGCACATGAGCTCACCAAAGAGATAAAGAGTGAGAGAGAGAAAGCAAGAAAGCAAGCCACCATGTCCAGGACTTGAACCACGGTTGGCTATGTGGGATAGCAGTGCCTTAACCACCACACCACTTGCTGGTCCCATCAATACATATTATTCTTAAAAAATTGTAAAATACCTTTGCTCAGTGAAAAATATTGCCATGTCTAAATTAGCATAACTTTGATTACTACTATAGTTGAAATTTTTCCTGTACATTAGCAGTTTTTATTTTATCTGTCACAACTATTTGCTTTTGTCTTCTTCATATATAAATTTGAGCAAATTATTTTTCTTATCAATTTGAATAACATTACTTTATAAGTAGGAAATTCCTAATAAGTTTTCGTTATTCTGTTTAAATGGAGACATAAACAGAAGACTATAGAACTATCACTTTACAGATATTTATTAGAGCATTACTTTTTTGTGATAAATTATAATCACACATGTTCATTAAAAAAGACTGGCCTAATATATTTTGTTGTTGTTTTTTTTCTTTCTTTTTGGAGAGGTTTTTGCTATAGGGCACATGTGCTTGCCAGAAAGACAGAGATAGAGAAAAAGAAAGTGAGAAATCACCCCCAGGGGGGGGATGGCCATGCTGCAATCCCTTCTCCTCCATTTTCCTCTAGAAATCTTGGGCACACATGCCAGGCATGAGTTTAAGCCACCAGGTCAGGGACTCAAACTGCAGTCAAGGGAACCAGCAGTTAGCGTAATGGCTATGTCGCTGGACTCCCACGTAGTCGACCGCGGTTCACGTCCCGGACCCGGTGGCTTAAAACTCACGCCGGGCGCGTGTGCGTGCGTGCCCAAGATCCCGACCGGAGAATGGAGGAGAAGGGATTGCGGCGTGACCATCCCCCCTGGGGGGTGATTTCTCGCTTTCTGTCTCTATGTCTCTCTCTGTCTGTCTGGCGAGCGCACGCGCCCTACAGTGAAAATCTCTCCAAAAAAAAAAAAAAACTGCAGTCAACTACATGGGAGTCCAGTGATATACCCATTACGCCAACTGCTGGTCCTGCTAATATATTTTCTAATAAATTTTTATTGTTAGAAAACGAAGAGTTCGGGCCAGCAGGTGGTGGAGTGGCTAAAGCACTGGACTCCCACATGGCTAACCATGGTTTGAGTCCTGGACCCAGCTGCTTGAAAACCTGCTGTGTGAGTGTGTGCCCAACATCCAGAGAAGAGAATGGAGGACAAGGGAGTTATGCATGGCCATCTCCCATCCCCAAGGCTGACTTCTCACTTTCCCTCTCTCTGTCCCTTTCTGTCTCTCTCTAGGGAGTGCATATGTCCTATGGCACAAATAGAAACAAAAACAATTCAAAGAGTTAGATCCCTAAAGACTGACTGAAAAAATGAGATGAAAAATGTAAATTAAAAAAATATAAGAAGTAATATTTTTGTAGTTAACAATACAAAAATCAGAACTGCAAACCCAACAACATGCTAATCTCTAAATTTTAGAAGCTATGAGAGCTTTACTTTTTAAATTAAATATTTCTCTGATATTCAAAGTATTTACTCATTTTTGTAAACAAAATAAATACCACATAGTACAAAAACAACTTTATATAGTAATTCCTGTATTTTTCTACTTTAAAATCTTTATTTAGGTAATTGCTCATAAAGTGCACTTCTTTTAATTTTTATTTTATTATTATTATTTTTATACATTCAATAACTATACATAATTTGGCTTGCAAAGAGAATTTACCTAACTAGAAATGCACCTCAGACCAGTCCAGCTGAGAATACTATACACATTATCAACAGGTAATAAACCATTACCTTGTCCCACAAATGTCTTACCCCTCTATTTCCCCCATTAATTTCCTTCCCTATACTCTTCCCCTCTCCCACCCTCCTTCCACACTTTACCAGTATCCATAACTATTTTCAATAAAGCAAATTTTTTACGTCTCTGTTTTCTTCTACTCTTTGACTTGTTCATTCTTTTTTGTGATAAATTATAATCACACATGTTCATTAATTTATTATTTTAATAGATATTTTTGCTACAGGGTGCCTGCACTAGCTGGAGAGACAGAAAGCAAGAAATTATCCTCCCTTATTCCTAGAGGAGATGGCCACACCTCAATCCCTTCTCCATTCTCCTCTTGGGATTCTGTGCACTCACACACACATGGCTGGTGTGAGTTTTAAGCCACTCCACCAAATCTGAGACTCGAACTATGGTCAACTATGTGAGAGTCCAGAAATGTAACCATTACACCATCTGCTGGTCCCCACTTGTCTGTTCTTACACAACCCCACACTATTTAGTACTGCATCATTAAATTATACTTACTAGTGAGATCAGCTGTTGGCAGTTGGCATGGTGGTTGAGGTGCTGACTGCAGTTCAAGTCCTGGAGCAGTGACTTGAGGATCATGCCAGTACTTTGTGTGTGTGTGTGTGTGTGTGTGCATGGACATGTGTGTTCCCAAGATTTTGAGAGGTGAATGAAGAGATGGGATTCCGATGCGGCCATCGCCCCAAGTGATGATTTCTCACTTTCCCTCTCATTGTCTCTGTCTTGCTCTGGCAAGAGCCCTGCGGCCAAAACCTTTAAAAGAAAGAAAGAGAGAGAAAGAGGGAGACAGAGAGAGAGAGCGAGAGAGAGAGAGAGAGAGAGCAAGAAGAAGAAAAGTAAGAAAAGAAAATACACTTAGTATCTTGCAGAATGATTTCCTTTTCTTACTTTCATTTGTGAAAGTCGTCTTAGCTTGATTCATCTTTATAGTTCCTCACACCATATTTTAGTTAACATGGTTAAGTTAAAAAAATGAAATAAAACTCATCGAGCTTTCAATTGTCAATGTTATAAACATATACTAAATACTTTAATTTTTAACAATAATTGAACTTTAACTGTATGAATTTATTTACACCCATCTCATTTCAGATAAAATTGCTTTGATCAGAGAATTTTTACTATAACAAAATGCTGAAACTCCCCAATATCCCTGCAAAAGACAATAATGAGAGCATACGTTCACAAATACTTTATGTTCATGGACGTTATTAATGTCTTTACTATTATTGAGAGTGAGCCTTCAGTGCAGCAGGTCATTAAGCTCTTCTTCTGTCCTGCATTCCTTTTCTCCATTTCTTTTCCCCTGTCCCTTGATGCCTGCATCTCAGGGAAGCAGTTCCCCATCACCTTCCTTCCTGCCCTCAGTACTGGCCCTTTCATACAGGCCCGGCATCACATTGATGTCTCTCCTTAAGTCCATTTGACCCCTCTAGCCACATGGACTGAGAACTAGGTTGACCTTTGTTCCAGAGTCTGAGGTAGAGTGATTAGAAATTCTGGCTGCTCATCATCTGGGCAGATTTCCCCCCTATGATGGTTGGCTGCCTGCTTGGTGCACTCTTTCTCCTCCCTGCCTCCACATTTTGATCCCATTGGGATTCCATCCAAGCACTGCTCCTGGGGTTGTTTAGAGGCCCATCCAGCTTTACTGACTTCTGACCTAATCCTATCGAAGCAATCCCCCTCCTTTTTTTTTTTTTTTTTGAGGTTTTTGCTATAGAGCACATGTGCTCACCAGAAAAACAGAGAAAGACAGACAGAAAGCCAGAAACCACTCTCCAGGGGGGATGGCCACACTGTAATCCCTTCTCCTCCATTCTGCTCTCTGGATCTTGGGCACAGATACACACGGCGTGATTTTAAGCCACTGGGTCTGGGACTTGAACCAGGGTTGACTACATGGTAGTCCAGCGACAGAGCCATTACTCCAACTGCTGGCCCCAATTTCACTCCTTTTGCCACGGCGCTAACTTCAAGCCAGTGGGTGGCTGATCAGCTATGGTGGCTGGCTCAGGAATCCACCATGCATGATTTATAGAGGGCTTGTAGAGGAGATGGGAGTGAGCTTCTTTTCTCTCTCCTGAAAATAAACTAACAGCTACTCTCTGAAAAGTTTAGCCATGTTGCTCTTTCTGAGGATAAAGACTACAAAAGGAGATCTGCAAGAATTATAGAGAAAAGGAGACAAATTTGTACCTGGGCCATGCCTGGCTGCAGCCCAACCCTGGAATTTTTAGGTCATGGGAACCATGCTGCTATGTATTTTGTATGTCAGTTCAAGTTTAATTTTCCATTAACATGAGAGCATTCTAAGCAACAAAACTTTCCTTCACATTGAGGTGCAAAAATTGATAGGGTTTAATATGTTCCTATAACCAGAGGTATTTTCATTTTAATAAAGGTCGAGTAGCTCCCTCCTAAAAAATAAATCTCTTATGGTAGAATTTCAGGCATCAGCAAGCAGATGAGGTAGAGATGGTACTTTCTTGGTATTCTAGATATCAATTTTGTCTAACTGAACATTGAACAAACACATTGAACTAGAAGGAATCTCAGTCTTAGCTTTTCACTCACTGCCTCTATGACTTTAGTCAAATTACCTAATTTCTTTAGGTTTCCTTACCTGTAAAAGGGTTCATAGATCATAGGGTTGTAGTAAGGATGAAATGGAATAATATGCATAGCAGTTCTTAACCCATTGGTAGTCACATTAATAAAGATGAGGGCATTCTATTTTACTATGGAGGGAAGTAACCCTTGCAGCGTGTCCACATGCTTTGTTCCTCTTGAGTACAGAGACCTGAAAGTCTTAAAACCTAAAAGTAAAGAAAGTAACATTAGCATTGCTATTTGAGACTTTTTAGATATGTGTATATTTATCAACGCTTATCTGATTAACCTACTTTTTACCTGATAACTGGAAGCCAGTTCGGAAAAGAGCCATAAAAGTGCTTCTGTATTCAACGGTCATACCCCAGCCTTAACCTTAACCTATGACTTGTACCACATGTCCCCACTGTGGCTGCTAACCAAAATCAGGAGGGAGATATTTTACAGCTACAGAGCAAAGTTAGGTCTTCTGATGGTTGCCTGCACTGTCTGCATACCTACCTCCACTCACTGGATCTGTAACCTGGTCTGTCTCCCTTCTGGCATGAAGTGATACGATTTAGGTGTTGGCTACCTCGTCAGCCAACACTGAATGATTGTCAATAAAGTTTCACTGTTTAAGAAAACTCCAAATCCAAACTCAGAGGAGGCAGAGTTATACTATTTCACTTAATATTAATGAAATTTCTAAAAGAAATTATTTTTTAAAGAAATTAAGATATGTTTTATTAGCAATTCTTAGATTTACTTAAGCAGTGATTTGTTAAGTAAACATGTTAGAAAGATAGAAACATTTAGATCTTCCCTTGTTGCTCATTATAGTCTAAAAAGGGAAATAAATTAAACATTATATTTAATATACAGATAGTCACTGATGGCTACACTTTATCCATTTGTTGCATGGCCATATTTTACATATGGTACCAAGATTTCTGAGGGAAAAGAGATGAGTTGACACCACACATATTATATTTGTAAACTCTCCTAAAATTAAAAGTGGCTAAAGAAGTTTCTTACAAAGATCTAAAAGAACAAACAAATGAACAAAATCAAAACAAAAAATTTTTTACCCTAAAAATAGAAACATGAAGATGGCAGAGTTGATATTTAAACTCCTACTATAAACTCTTTCTTGGTTAAAATCAATGATGATTTAATCATATCTGGCAAGAAATTGGCCAAAGAGATTAAAAATGATAATCCAGAAAGTAATTCAAAATAGATACACCTATTATAGTTTAAAAGTCTTTGTATGTGCATTATTGGCAATTTCTAGTAATAGTTGTTCATGTAGAAATATTACTTTTAAAAACACATTTTGGGGGTGGTACAAGTGATAGAGCACTGGACTCCTACATGGTTGACCACAGTTCAAGTCCCAGACCTGGTGGCTTGAAATTCATGTGAGATGCTTGTGTGTACATGCCCAAAGTCCTGAGAGGAGAACGAAGGAGAAGGAATTCCAGCATGGCCATCTACCCTGGAGGGTGACTTCTCACTTTCTCTTTGTTTCTCTGGTGATCATGCATGTCCTATAGCAAATATCTCTTAAAATAATTTTAATTAACTTTAAAAACGCAAATTTCGGGGGACATGCAAACTCAAAACTATTTTAGTGATAGATTCACATTACCCACATATTGGGAGATAAGTGCTTTGGAAGAAAACTATTTCCCAATGACTTCCTATGGTTGTTTATAATTTTTAAAATTTTACATACCTTTTAGAATGTGTCATCCTCTTTTCAAATATATGTTGATTTATATAAAAGCCTTATGAGATGCATATTATTTTCCCCACTTTATGAATGAGAAAATTAAAGTTCTTAAGGATAGCATCTTACCCAAAGGCATAATTAATCAGTTGAACAGCCATGAACTGAGTCCTGATCTTCCAATTTCAAATTCTATATTCTTCTTGCTTCCAGTTTCAGTTACAGATAATCTAGTCAGCTAAAACCAAATTTGGGTCATTGGCGACCAAGATGGCAAAACAAAATCTTTGTATTATCTGATTTTCTCCATTTTTACTTTTTAAAAGTAATTGAAATGTCAATATTCTATCGACAGTAAATTCACCAGTTGTTCAATCAGATCAACCTTCTTAAAGGAAGATCAAACTACCTAATGGAGAGAGCCTGGTGGGGTTTGACTATTAATTTACCACTGAACAGGCACAGGTAGGCTAAGTGACCACATCACTTCTCTTCCAAGCAGGTACTCATTCGTGTAGTCTTGACTAGCAAATACGCCTCATTCATTTCCTTGCTCCCGACTGATGGTCAGACTCTGGCAAGCCTCTTGCAGTCTGATGACCTGCTGCTGAGTTGTGTTAACAACTACTTGACTCTTGGTTCCCCAATTGATGGTGAATCACCCAGGTTATCTCTAATGTTCAAATTCTCTGCAGCACTTCACATAGCAATTCAAGCATTATTGATATTTCTTGAAAATGTACATAAAAATAATTTAACTAATTTCCCTATAACACAATAGGTAGTGTAGGTTAATAAACACAAAGGGGAGAATAATTAGCACATTTTAAAATCATCTTTCTTTTGCTTTTAACAAAATTACTTTAAAAAAAGTAGTAACCAACAGATATTGACTTGATGTAGACATGGATATCAGTATATAAAACAATGGTCTACAGTGAGTTTTGAAAACAGAATGATATAAATCTTTAATTGAGTACTATAAACATATTTGCATATTCCTTGCTTGTATTCCATGACATGAGAAACTGCTCAATCAATACTTATTATACAGAAACTCTGAACCAAGCATTACGGATTTGGCTAACTTCAATATAAGTAATAACTGTAAAATATGCACACAATAGAGGAAAAGTGACTCTATTCCATATGGTCCACTGTGTGGTTCAAGTCCTGGACCTAGAGACTTGAAAAGCATGCCAGGTCTGTGTGTGTGTGTGTGTGTGTGTGTGTGTGTGTGTGTGTGCCCAAAATCCCTAGGGGAGAAGGGATTGCAGCGGTCATCTCCCCAGGGCTACTTTCTTACCTTCTCTCTCTCAGTGTCTCTTTGTCTCACTCTCCTGTGTTCATGTGCCCTATAGCATGTTAATAGCAACTTTAAAAGAGAGCACGTGCGAGAGAAAGCCATTTTCAGATAAAATGTGACTTCTTAGGAAGTCCACATAGGCTAGACTTTATTTTATGATGATCTTATTAAGGCTTTCTCTCTGGAAACTAAAATAAACCTATGAGAAAAATCTCCCAAATGTGCTGATTCCTTCCTTTCCCTTCTCCTCCACTCACTCCCTTCTCCTTCCCTTCCCTCACTCTCCTCCCCGCCCTTCCCTTCCCCTTACTCCTTCCTTGTTTCCTTCCTTCCTTTCTCTGATGGAGCTGAGTTTTCCCAAGGTTTGGGTCTTTAGAGAAACTCTTATCCATGAGTAATTGCATTTCTTTGCTTTTATGAAAAACAGTATATATTTAATCTTATTTATCATTCCTTTTTTTTTTTTTTTTTAATTTTGCCATAGGGAATGTGTACTCACCAGCGACAGACACTGTGTACTCACCAGAGACAGACACAGACAGAGAGAGAGAAAGTGAGAAAGCAAGTCACCAGGTCTGGGACTCAAACAGTGGTCAGCCATTTGGGAGTCCAGCACCTTAACCCCACGTCACCTGCTGGCTGGTTAACCGCATTTCTTAACAGAACGGCTGTGTACTGAGGTAGAAGAGGCATGGACTTTGAAATCAGGGAGACCTACTGTGAATTTTAGTTTAATTCCTGACTGTGTTTCTTGGGAAAACTTTCTGGTTCTTTTGAACATTGGTTTCTTTATCTGTATAATGGGGACAGTGATATCTTTTTTGTTGTTTTTAAATGTTGAGATTTCATTCATTTTTCACAAAGCCTCCATCCTGAGAACTGAGTCCAATCACATTAGGCCTACCTGACTGCAAGGCTGGGAGGTGTTAAATTTAACAAGGTAAATGCCACTTAATTATACCAAGTCTTTACAATACAAACTTCTGCAGGGACCAACCAGTCTATCCTTTCTTGTTATCTCTCTAGGCAATTGACCAAGTCATTAAAAACTTCACTTTTCTTGACAATTGCCATTCTTCATACTCAGCCAGAATAATCTTTTCAAAATAACACTGTGATTGTGTCACTCCCTGTAAGAACCTTTGAATGACTTCCTATGGCTCCTGGGATACAAGCCCAAATGCATAACGTAGGTTCAAGGAGCTCCTTTCTCTAGAGGTTCAAGGACCTTGCCTAACTCTAGAGAAACAGAACAGTCATTTCTGAACTTGCAGCTGTAAGTAGTGACTGTCCTTCGGTCTTCACCTAATGCATCTCTTTAAGCATACAGGTAATATGAACAGGGAGCAATAGAGCAGATGACGCCTTTAAAAACAAACAGGGGATTAAAACGGCCATCTGAAGCAAACAGAAAAATCTCAGTAGGAACTGCAAGTAGTACTAAGAGTCACTTAGAAACAAATGTGAGCTTAAAGAAAGAGCAAATGAGACAAGAGGGGATGTTTCTACTGTTGCCGCCTTTTTCCAAAGAATTACCTGTTTTCAAAAGATTCTTTCTGCCTTTTTAAAAACTAACAAAATTTGCTCTTCTGGAGTGGAGAGGGGGAGGTGATTCATACTGCAGAAAACCCACAGGAGATCAATTTGTGTGCCATAAGATCGATTTAATAATTTACATTGGGAAATGTCTCTTCAAAGTAGGAGTTCCCACTGGGACGTTGAATTAGCATTAGAAGGCTTGCTTGGCAAACATGGAGGCAGACTTCAGCAGGTGCTGAGAGGCAGATAAGCCTGCCGAACTTAGAAGGTGTTGCTGAACTTAGCAGGTGGCCTGTAGGGGCAACTTCTCCCCAGTGTCCTGAAGATATGTTATGATTTTTTTTCTTCACAATCTTCATTTGCAAAGATAGGAGCTTATTTTCCAAGTCATCCTTACCTCCATGATGACCTCGGGAAAAAACTAAATGCCGCAGAAGAGAGCTTTCAGCAGATGTTCATCTTTCCTTAAAGCTTGCGAGCTCTGACCATGTGATCATGTGTCTCCAACCAGGCAGAACATGCTTGCACAGATACCGCCTAGATGGGGAGATTGTATGCATGTATCTGATCATATAGAGTCAGCAGGGCAAGAATCTCAAACTGAGCTAGTTTCAAATTTACCAGAATTTTGTTGTTTAGATAAAAGTTCCTGTTGCTATAGAAAGGGGGAAAAAAATCAAATTTGAACCTTAGAATTAAAACTATGTGTTATAAAATACTGCTATATTGCCTGAAAAAAGATATCTATAAATGTTTATTTAATGTCCCATCTGGCTCAGTAGAAGTACAAAAAGAGTTGTCTCCAAATATTTAACAGTTCTTTCTTTCTTCCATAAGCAGAGAGATAGAGAGCCAGAAAGAGAGACAGAGAAACAGTACTCCCCAAGAGAGTCTTGACATCAGGATCTATCCTTAGCCAGCCATGGCACATGGGCACATGTGTGTCTGGCATACTCAAGGAGGTCTCACTTGCAAACCTACAACCTTTCCACGTGGGTTAATCTTAAAAAGCATCATGCTTTATCAATGTACCACTGTCCACTCCTCTTGATGTTTAAATTTATATTAGACTTCTCCTCATTTCTTAGATTAGAAAATCTGTTCCTTTATACTTAAATAGGGATCAAAAATTTATATTTTGTTGGTTGTACCATTGGGGTGCACATAATGTCTTGGGAGATATAGAGAAATTAACTATTTTTACTGATTATAGAGTATGTATTTTAAAATTAAATACATACTATAAATAGTAATATTTGCTGGCTGACTGAATGAAGCTACTTACTAACTGGGGAGACATAAAATACTGTAAGTTAAAATAATAAGATCATGGGACCAGCAGGTGGTGTGGTGGTTGAGATATTGGACTCCAACATGGCCGACTGTGGTTCAAGTCCCAGACCTGGCGGCTTGCTTACTCACTCTCTCTCTCTCTTAGTATCTCTTCAGTCAAATTAAAGTAATAATAATAAATAAGTAAAATATAAGATAAAAAAGATAAGAAGATCAGGAAATTGTAATTGCTCTTATAATTTGTAAAACTGTAGATAACTTAGTTAATCTTTGAATCTACCTACTGTATAAAGGCAAATAGTAGAGTCAAATTAATCCATTCCATGCCAGAGGACTTGCCCCACACTCAGGCAAATGAGAATTGATATGATTTAAGAAGAAATGTTTGCTTATTTCATTCTTCTTGGTATTTTTGACATATTTTCTTCCCTCTCCATACTAAAGAGCAAACTTAAATGGGCAAAGTAAGACCAGCATATTTTTATGTTTACACAGCATTGATCAGTTGTACAATTTTTTTCAGTTACTCATTATTATGTATGTGTGATTTGTGCCTTCAGAGGCATTTGTATATTCCAAATCATATTTAAAATTTGTCTTCATTCTTATTTTTTCTGTTATTGAGGTAGAGATAGATTTGGGACACATAGTTAGGATAAAGACATAAGATGGGGACACAGCAGCTAACTCTCACAGTAAGCAGGCTGTATCAGAGCTCAAAATAACAAGACCCCAGGTCAATAGTTTCCACACAGTTTCCATGTAATTGTTACATTCCAGACAAAGAATGCAGATCTTTATGGTCAATTAACCCTATACCAAACTTTAGCAAATATTTAGATTACTTCAATTATCAGTTAAGAAAGGGAAGGGGGCCAGCAGGAGATATGGTGGTTAAGGTTCTGGACTCCACATGGACGACCATAGCTTTAGTCTCAGACCTGGTGGCTTCTTTTCTCACTTTCTCTCTCTCTCTCTCCTCTCTTCCTTTCTGTTGAGTGCATGTGCCCTATAGTAAATTGAAGAATAGTGATAGTAATAAAATTAAATAAATAATTCTTTAAAAGAAAGGGAGAAAAAGAATGCTGATTTCATAGACAATTTTAGCTACTTTTCTGAATTCCTTTCCTTTCTCAGAAAGCCAGCCCATTACAAGCACTGCTAGATAAAAACCACTAATGGAACCCCAAGTCAGCAACAAACTCTCTGGACCCCTTCCTGTTGGGAATTTTTCTCTTTAAAATTAACTCAGCTTTTCAACTTCTTCTGCCTGAAATTCTCATTCTTCCTAATCTGCAGAGAGGAATCCAGTCACTTCAAGATCCTGTGACATAATTCTGGGGGTTTAACACAGAGTACTGTACCATTATTAGGAAAAAGAAAATTTCACATCCACAACACCTTTGGTTGAAAAATAAATGTCATGTTAGGGTAGAATCTCATTCTGTATTCCAGAGTAGAAACATTTGAAGGTAAGGTAAATAAATCTTGGTCTAAAGTAGATTTGGGTCAAATATTCTAAAACAGAGATTGTCAATTTCACTCTTTCAATATTTTAAGTATGTGTTTTGTGTTTGACAATAAAATGTGGAGATACGATTATTTTTGTCCTGTGCTTATTATTTTAACAAATAAACACTTTTTTTTTAATCCCATAGAATTTGGGAGATGCTTGGCAGAACTGAAAAAAAATAAAAAGTAGAAATTTCATTTTATCCTTTGTATAATTGAAAAGCTTAAAATATGACTATACCTAATTATATATGCAACCTAAGTTATGTGTTTCCAGGGAGGAAATGATGTTGGAGGGGCAGGATATGTTTTCTATGGATCTATTTCAGAAGTACTCTTAAAATTAACCTTAACCTCAGACGTCCTCTAGTCCTGTTAGTTCCGTTCTTTTTTTAAATTTTTTTCAGAGAGGTTTATTTATTTATTTATTTATTTTTGTTACAGGGCATGTGCACTTGCCAGAAAGACAGAGAGAGAGGCAGAGAGACAGAAAGCGATCAAGATCCTGTGACATAATTCTGGGGGTTTAACACAGAGTACTGTACCATTATTAGGAAAAAGAAAATTTCACATCCACAACACCTTTGGTTGAAAAATAAATGTCATGTTAGGGTAGAATCTCATTCTGTATTCCAGAGTAGAAACATTTGAAGGTAAGGTAAATAAATCTTGGTCTAAAGTAGATTTGGGTCAAATATTCTAAAACAGAGATTGTCAATTTCACTCTTTCAATATTTTAAGTATGTGTTTTGTGTTTGACAATAAAATGTGGAGATACGATTATTTTTGTCCTGTGCTTATTATTTTAACAAATAAACACTTTTTTTTTTAATCCCATAGAATTTGGGAGATGCTTGGCAGAACTGAAAAAAATAAAAAGTAGAAATTTCATTTTATCCTTTGTATAATTGAAAAGCTTAAAATATGACTATACCTAATTATATATGCAACCTAAGTTATGTGTTTCCAGGGAGGAAATGATGTTGGAGGGGCAGGATATGTTTTCTATGGATCTATTTCAGAAGTACTCTTAAAATTAACCTTAACCTCAGACGTCCTCTAGTCCTGTTAGTTCCGTTCTTTTTTTAAATTTTTTTCAGAGAGGTTTATTTATTTATTTATTTATTTTTGTTACAGGGCATGTGCACTTGCCAGAAAGACAGAGAGAGAGGCAGAGAGACAGAAAGCGAGAAATCAAGGTCATTCCACAATCCCTTCTCCTCCATTCTCCTCTTGGGATCTTGGGCACACACTCACATGCGCCCGGCGTGAGTTGAAGCCACCGGGTCTGGGACTCGAACTGCAGTTGACTACATGGGAGTCCAGCGACACAGCTATTATGCTAACTGCTGTTTCCTAGTTCCATTCTTTGGTCTGCACGTAAGCCCCATTTTAACCCCAAGTTAGGCACATGCTTCCCCAACTCAAACACAAGAAAAGAGAGCAAACAAATCTCAGATATGTCCATGAGGACAGAACTCAGGCATATTTCTGCAGGGCACTGCCACTTGTTTAACTGGTTTTGTGGAGAGCTTATCTGCTAATTCACAATTCTCAAGCAGAGCAAAGCTCTTTCTATTTGGGTGTTAATTATTTATTAATGCAGTGAAAACACTTTAAATTTCAATTAAATTGTCACTAATTACTTGTGAACTAAAGGCTAAGATGCTTAGTTTCCTACTTCCTTCTGAGAAAATACACATGTATCTCTATCCTCAGAGTCAGCTGTAGGGCAAAAAACATGTATTTTGGAGTTCAGTTTAAAAAAAAAAAAGAAACTATCTGTGTGCTCTTGAGCAAGCTCCTATAACACTCTGAGCCTCAAGTTTCCTCATTTATTACAGGAGAAGCTTAGATTAGTGATCTGAGTTTAAGTGTACATTTAAATTTAAAAATATAGTCCTGACATGTCTCTTCTTTACATGCAAATATTTCCACGCAGAATTAGTGCCAAAATATTGTCACAGCCAAGAAATAGAGCAAAGTAGCAGAGATTTGTTTCCCTGAGAAATGTTGGTAGCCCTAGCTTTGAAAACTGTTCTTTCGAGACCAGCAGTTAGAGCAATGACTATGTTGTTGGACTCCCATGTAGTCAACCACAGTTTGAGTCCTGGACCTGGTGTCTTAAACTCATGCTGGGTGCGTGTGCGTGCGTGTCCAAGATCCGGAGAGGAGAATGGAGGAGGAGGGATTGAG
Source organism: Tupaia belangeri chinensis (assembly GCF_000334495.1). Taxonomy (NCBI): domain Eukaryota; kingdom Metazoa; phylum Chordata; class Mammalia; order Scandentia; family Tupaiidae; genus Tupaia; species Tupaia belangeri. Next base: position 2,920,329 of record NW_006159440.1, on the reverse strand, counting down.
GCATGGTCATTGTCCCTGGGAGTTGATTTCTCGCTTTCTATCTCTCTGTCTCTCTCTCTCTGTCTTTCTAGGGAGCACATGCACCTTATAGCAAAAACCACTCCAAAAAAAGAAAAAGAAAACTGTTCTTTTAAATGGAGGGAGCAGAAATACAGTAGTCCCCTTGCCAGCCACAAAACCTTCCACATTATTCTCCTCTTCTCCATCTCCTAGAATCAGTTATATCAGTTTGGAGCCAAGTATACTGAAATGACAAATGATGAATATGTTTCCGTAAAATAAAAGCTTAGCAATAAATTCTTCAGGTTTTTGTTAAACAGAGGTCTATGAAACTTCAGAGCATAGGGGTATAGTGTGTCATGAAAAATAGAAATCATAATGCAAGGGGCCAGGGAACAGCAGCTGAGAGCCCACAGGCTCAGTGAGCTGCTGTTTTTGTACAGATCTTGAGCTAAAAAGAAGAGTTTTGAGATTTTAAATGACTGAAAAAGCAAAAGGAGCAAAATAGCTCATGATGCATAAAAGCTAGCTGAAGTTTGCAATTCAGTGTCTGTGGAGCGTTGTAGAAGACAGCCAAGCCCATCTGCTTACGTGCTGCCTATGCTGTTTTCAGTGGGGTGACTGCCACAGAGACTGTGGGTGGCCTCTCAAAGCCTAACATGTGTGCTACTGACCCCTTTACAGAAGGGAGCTGACCAGTGCTGAATCCAGCTGAAGGCAGGAACAGTGGAAAATCAGCTCTGGCTAAGCGCTTGGCATATAGGCTGTGTATACTGAGTAAAAGCAGGAAGAATTTATTGAACATTGAGATTATTTACCCATCCAAAGAACCCTGTGGCTTAAGTTCATGCCGGGCGCATGTGTGTGCATGCCCAAAATCCTGAGAGGAAAATGGAGGAGAAGGGATTGAGGAGTGGCCATCCTCCCTGGGGGCTGATTTCTTGCTTTCTGTCTCTCTCTTCTTGGTGAGTGTATGCACCCTATAGCAAAACCTCTAAAAATAAAAAAATAAAAAGAGCCAAACATCTATAACTTTTAAAAAGTCAAGGGACTGGGGCCAGCAGATGGTGTAGTGGTTAACATGTTGGACTCCCACATGAGTGACCACAGTTTGAGTCCCAGACCCAGCAGCTTTAAAATGCCAAGCACATATGCTTGAGTGCCCAAAATCCTGAGAGGAGAATGGAGGAGAAGGGATTACGACATAGGCATCCCTCTTGGGGGGTTGGGGTAGTTTCTCACTTTGCCTCTTTCTGTCTCTGTCTCTTTCTCTGCCGCAAGCACACACACTCTATGAGGAAAAAAAAAAAAGCCAGGGACCACATGGGGTACAGTGGTAAAATGTGACTTCTGTGAGGCAGACCCCAGGCAAAGGCCTCCCTGAGGACACTGGGCATGTGTGTACTCAGGAACCACCTGACCCAGGCTGGCTAAGGCTGGGCGTGGAGCATGTCATTGAGAGCCTGTTTGGGTGCTGTACCTCTTTCTCTCATCTCTCTCTCTGTCAGTCTCACTCTTGGAATAAATCAATATACTTTAAAATAATAGTCAATAAAAGCAGCACAATCACTAAATTTTAAAATTTTAAATGTCATGTACATAGAAATTCCTGGCAGAAAGCTTCAGGTTTATAAGAATATATGCAGAGAAAACTCCATTGGACTCTCCCTCACACCCCTAATGTTGGACATTGAACAGTTTTAGACCCTATTGATTTCTTTATCTTTTTCCCATTTAACAAAAATGAAATAAGAAAATAGCTATATATAATAGATAGTTGGACCTAGGCTCTTATAATTATTTATAGGATTGTTTCAAGTCCAGAACTGGCTAGTCACATGACAATACCAGTAATATAATATAAAACATCTAACTGAAAATCTCTTCAGAACAGAAATGTGGTTGTGGAAACGGTATTACCCATGAGCATTTAGTAATTAAGTACACTAATACATTTGATTTAAAGCCATGAGTTTCCCTTAGGAGACAGTAACTTTTAATCCATCACATTTGTCTCCCATTCACAGCATCTAGAATTCTGTCAAGAATAGGTATGTGGCTTTTGATCGTGGCTTTGTATTTTGTTTTGTCTTGTCATGTTTGATTTGGCTTAGTATTCACTGTTTGGATTTTTAAAGGTTTATCTCATCTATGAGTGAGAAGGACAGAGAGAGAGAGAGTGCACTCCCATCAGAGTCTCAATGCCACTGTTCACCACAGGCTCATCCAGCCCAGGATCTTCACAAGCCCAATGTCTCCAGGGAGACCCCCTGACATGAACCTAGAACCTTCCTGTGAGGGTCCACCTCACAGTGTCGCATTTTACCCCTGCTCCACCATCACGCCCCTGTTGATGTGTCCTTCTTCCTATATTTTAAAATAATTTGCTGCTGATATACTGTGTTCTCAAATACTAAAGAAAAAAAATATTTCAGAAGAATGTAGAAGGCAAAAAAAAAAAAAAGGTGTTTTTTTTTTTTTTTTTTTTTGAGAGGTTTTGGCTATAGGGCATGTGCACTCGCCAGAAAGTCAGACAGAGAGAGAGAGAGAGAGAGAAAGCGAAAAATCACCTCCCAGCGGGGATGGTCACACCACAGTCTCTTCTCCTCCACTCTCCTCTTGGGATCCTGGGCACACACACATGCAAACCCAGTATGAGTTTAAGCCACCTGGTCTGGGACTTGAACCGAGGTCGACCACATGGGAGTCCAGTGATAAAGCCATTATGCTACCTTCTGGTCTCAATCTGATGTACTTTCAAAATGTAAAAGTTGTTCTCTTTTTAAAAAAATGTTCCCAGGGCCAGCAGATGGCATGGTGGTTGGAGGAGTTGGACTCCCACATGGCCAACCATGGTTCGAGTGGAGTGGCTTGCTTTCTCAGTTTTCTTTCTCTCTCTCTTGCTGTACTTCTCTGGTCAAATTAAATAAATAAATAAAACAATTTTTAAAAGTTTCCTTGATTTTCAAAAAAACAAACAACAACAACAACAACAGCAACAACAAAAACACGTCCATTGACCTAGGCAGTATCACTGATGCGATTTCTGGAGAGATGCCCACAGTGTCTTTGATGAGAGAGTGGGACTCACCCTAGAGGATCTGTCTTTGCTCCCAGACTTTCTGGACTGGGCTTTCCTTGAGGCTACTGATTAGAGTTGACTGACACTTCAACAAAAATCACAAAATGTAGAAGTTCTTCTTAAATGCGGGTTAATGGCTTTGTAAATTTAGTGCCTTAAGCAAACTTGAATTAAACTTTTAGCCTTTCATCCTAAGCATCCTTAACAATTGAAAGCATCACAATTTACTGGGAACCAAGATATGCAAAAAACTTTCACTGGGAGACTACTCCAGCCATACTGTGGAAGGATTGATGAGATGAAGCGATAGCTGGACTCTGACCCCAGGGAGATCAGACTTGAGGACGAGAGGGAACTCACAGACTTAGCTCCCTTTCCTGGTGTTCTTCTCCAAATATCACGGAAATCCTGCAGGATTATGTTAACTGAAGCAAAGGTGTTTGATTACAGGGCTTTCCAGTGCCTTGTACACCTTTCCTTCCCTTATACAACTGACATAATTATTTCACTTATAATACAGAGTTTTAAGTTAATCGATATAAACGACTTGGCTTTTGGATTAATCATTTGACATTGTTATTGTTAAGTTATTATCCAGGATCAAAGCCTGAAATGTAGAAAATTAAAACTCACTTAAGTTTGAAGTATTTGTCATTTAATAGTTAAGTAGAAGTTCGCTAACTTTTGAGTTAATTCTAGAATGTTATCAATCAGTGTGTGATAGATTAATTTGGTATTTAAGTATGACTTGGGGACTCTAGTTACTAAAATAGTTTAATTTTTGCTTGTCAAAATCATTTCTAACTGAAAGAAACTTCTGTGAAGGGATTGTATGCTTTTAATTTACTACTTTTTGCATTTAACCAAATTATTGGATCATCAGAAGACTCATAATGCATTTTTTTGCATAGAAAAACTGAAAAAAAATTTTATAACCTTCTAACAACCCAATATAAGATATAGGTATTTTCATTTTTTTCTATTTTTTAATCTGCACAGATTAAATTATACTCAAAATGAAAATAATCGATTGTATTTAATAATTCCAAATTTAAGTAGCAGTCACAGGAAATATAAGTTTACACCTAAAAAATTAAGAAAATAGTCATGGTCCTTACATTTCAGTCAACAACTATGGAAAATCTACTATGAGTTAGTCCTTGCACTAAAGCTATCAAGATGATATTGACGAAGTAATACAAAATTCTGTACCATTATTTGTACTCTTGCCTCAGTAAGAGATGAGGAAAAATGGGTTGGTAGGTTAAAGACTACAAAAACAATTTCTTTTCTTTCATGCAAAAACAAAGATACATTCAAAAGGATGTATTCAGTGATGGGAGGGGTGGGTCCTACCCTTGTGGTGATGTAGGCTTGTTGATTCTTGTATCATTATCCTTAGAGAAATGTTTGTAAATAAGCACCACGTCTCAGATTTAAGATGGAAATTGCTTTCTCACAGTATTATGTGATAATCTAAATAGGTATTATGATGCCACTTACTCATTAAAAAAGGACTATTACATTTTGACCATTTTTTGGAGATATCATTAGCTGAGTCTTGTAGAACCAGCTCAATTGTTTCCATGTGAAAAAGCTTAGATTTACTATCCTAAAAACAGGAACAAATCTTTAATAAAACTTAAGTAAACTATTTCATTTTGCCTTATTTAACTTTTGTTTGCTGGAGAATGCTTGACAAAAGAAAAGTAGAATTTTTCTCTTGAATATTTAGAGTGCTCTCAGGCTGTTCTGATTTCAGGAATCAGACCTCAGAAAGTGAAAGTCCTCCACTTCATGCTGTTCCGAGAACAGCTGGTTAGTAATTTTGACATTGTATGATAGCCCCTTTCCCCGTATATCACACTTTGATGCTTTGCGCTGGTATTCACACAGGGCGTATTAACACAAACAATCCAAATGAATGGGGCCACATGCTTTAGTATTAAAATAAAGCTACAAATGATGGCCTATTTGTCATCCTGTTTCCCAAATCTAAAGAACTGAGACTCACAAGAGATCAAAAAGTGTGCAGTTGTGTTGTAGAAATGACATATATGAGAGTTTAAAGTGCAATGTCTTAAAACATGAGAAAGTTTTAATTGCTTTAGAAAATAGGTCTGCAAAGTACTTAGCTCTTTTGGATAAAGATTAAAGCAGTTATTAGCACCTACACTATTTCTCTCTATATATATATTCTTAAAATGTTTTTCTAATATTAATAGAAACAATAGGAATTATATTTCTTTTATATGACTTTTTAAAATATACTAAAAGCCATAAAGTAAAAGTGTTTTAATTCCTAGGCTATTAATTCAAATCTATGTCTTAAATTAATGTACCTATTTATGTCACAGGATCACTGTAGCATTTCTATATGTTCATATATACTGTAAATGTATATATATTATATTTTAATTTGAGGATCATTGATTGATCAATGTGCATATCTATGTTATGATTCTGTGTGCATTTTATAAAGAAAGAATATCTTCTACTTTTTCCAAATGAATATAAAGGACATTAAGTTTTATTAAGGTAATCATCTTAAATGTTGGATATGTATTTTAATTTCATCTTATAGGTATTTTGGGAGACCAAAGAAACAGAAAAGTGAGAAGAATAGATGGGTGATGGAAGTAGATAAAACCATGAAGACTAGGAAATAAAAGTCAAAAAGGAGGTAGGTATAGACAGTGAAGAAAATAAGCATAGAAAAGAGAAGAATATACAAATGCATAGAAAACTGGGAAAAGTGCTGGAAAGAGGAAGAACTAAGTAGATGCTATAGAAAACATTTGTAAAGTCTCAGTAGATATACTTATTCTATTTAGGTAATAATCATTACAAGGTTATGACTTTTATATTTTCTCTTTGCAATGTTCAGTAATCCCTATTAATAGCTTTTTTTTTAAAAAAAAAAAGAATTATTTATTTAATTTTATTTATTCACTCATTTTAATTTGACCAGAGAGAGAGAGAGAGAGAGAGAGAGAGAGAGAAAGAGGGAGAGGAAGTGAGAAAGCAAGCCATCAGGTCCAGGACTCGAACCATGGTTGGCCATGTGGGAGTATCCAGCACCTTAACCACCATGCCACCTGCTAATCTCCCCTATAAATAGCTTTTGGTTGTTCTAGTGCTTAAATTAATTGTAGTTCTACACTCATAAGCATACCATGTAAAAACACATTCTCTGTGTTACAGGTTATCTAGGCCAAATGCTACAAACATGTTCTCTGTAAATGTTAATGTACGAATGAATGCATTAAAAAATATGGTACCTATATACTATGGAATACTACTCGGCTATTAAAAAATGAGACCTTGACATTTAATGCAAAATGGACAAATATGCAAGACTTAATACTAAACGAAGCAAACTATTAGATACTAAATGTCTGCACTCAATGGCAGAAACTGAGGGACTGGAAAGTCTAATAGGAGGGATAGCAGCTACAGAAACTAGAGATGGTGTAGGAGGCAGGTGGGAGTAGGGGGTGGGAGAAAGGGGATCAGGGAAAGAAAAAACATTTAACAGGCACAGAAATAAGTTATCAGTTAATAATCATGTATGTGGTAGTGTCTTTGACTTGATTTCTATGTCCTGAGTTCATGCTGAAAAAAAACTATTCTGTGCACTTTAAAGATGTAAAAACGTACAATGATTAAATGTAACTATATCTCTATCTCTATCTAGCTATCTTTCTATCTTATCTATATCTATATCTATATCTATATCTATATCTATATCTACCTATCTATCTATCTCTCTATATTTTCAAAACTTCCCTGAATTTGGTAAACTGTCTGTTTTGGTTCCCTCAGCTAAAGAAACTCCAGAAAAATTCAGATGCAAAATTATATTAAAGCAGGTTTTGCTTTTTTAAGAAAATTTTGTAAAATGTAGATATTTACACCTATGTGCACGCACACACGCACACACACATACACACACTAATAACTCATGGAGCTATTTATTATGTTAACTTCTAGCACAGATAGATGTATCTTGGTTTGAGAATTACTGTGGTAAGCCTCTTGACACTTGATATAAAAGATGAGAGGTTATGGGCATGAAAGAAAGTGGTGATCAACATACTGAAGGAAGGAATGCTCTTTCCTTGCAAATAAGAAAGGAAATTGTTGGTTTTCTCTCTGAAAACAGGAGACACAGAGAGAGAGAGTGGGACCAGCAGTTAGCATAATGGCTATGTCGCTGGATTCCCACGTAGTCAACTGCGGTTCGAGTCCTGGACCCGGTGGCTTAAACTCACACCGGGCACGTGTGTGTGCGTGCCCAAGATCCTGAGAGGAGAATGGAGGAGAAGGGATTGCGGCATGGCCATCCCCTTGGGGGGTGATTTCTCGCTTTCTGTCTCTCTCTGTCTGGTGAGCGCATGCGCCCTATAGCAAAAACCTCTCCAAAAAATAAAAAAGAGAGAGAGAGGAAGAGCAGATGAGAAGACCAGTAAAAGACAGGATCGGAGACTTGGTTAAGCGCCATTATTTGCCAGCCCCATGTGTTTGACTTACTGTTATTGAGACATTGTTCTGTGTCTCCTCACAACTCTTCATAAAGTCTATACTGTACACAAATGCTTGGAGTGAGGGGATTTTTTTTTTTTTCATAGGTGACATACTCAAGCCTGGAAATAGCGCATGGTGTGGCTTAGCTTAAGAAGAGAAGCCATCGTTAGAAAATTCAGGACGACTTGACATTTGTGATCTGTAGAACTGGGGTTGACTGTAGCATCTCAAGTCAATGTCTTTGGGTCTGGGAGAGGGTACAAGATTAAACAGAAAGAGAGGTTTGTCAAGCTATTTAGAGATTAGCTGTGTTGTTTGTTTTCTCCCCATCTCATCACTCTTTTTCTCACAAAATCTATCTCAACATTTGATCCCCAGTGGATGCATCTAAAGTATGTTTTTAAACATATGCTTAACCCTGGCAATGGTAGGTTGGACAGTTCTGCTCCTGGACAACTCTGTCCCAGAAGTGCAGTGGCAACAGGAAGCTACCCCCTTAAAATAAATGATGTGTTAATTACGTAGAGGAAGGATGGAGCAGAGGCCTGAGAGTCAGCCTGCCCTGACTTGGCCAGTCACCTCTTCCGTGTAAGCTCACGCAGATTTCTTCACTCTGTAGTGCCTGCAGGACGTGGACGTCTTCAGTTTTAGATGAGAACTAAAAAATAACTTTAACTGTGTGCTTAGCGAAGTCCTTGGTGAGAATTGTATGGTATTATTATTGTTAAGTATTGAAAATGTCTCAGAATCAATGGGAGCTGAGAGCCCAGTATACTCTACAAATATGAAGCGGGTAGAACATGAATGAAGCCTTATGTAATGCACACATATCTTACAGGGAAACTGGAGGAGACTCTTCATTTAGATTTGAGGAAAAGCATGCACAAATGTAGTATTTAGCATTCCCATGTTGGTGAGGAGTGTGATGAGGGAGGGAAAGCTACCTGATGAGAATTTGAGGTAGGGATAAGGTTGCGATGGCAAGAAGTAATATTAGTTTGAAAAATGTTTCTAGGATAAAGCAAACTTTGAGCTAGACAAGAATTTTCACTCAGTGTGACAGGTCAGAAGGAACTGTTACTGTTTGGAGCACAAAGTCATATCAGCTGCTGGTTTAGAAAGTTTAATCAATTGTGTTAAACCGGAAGGTCTAGAATTCAAAGAGACCTTTTGAGAAGACGACAGAAGACTGGAGTTATTAAGAAATGAGGTAAAATGGACTTGGAGTAATTTTTGTGGAAATAAAATAAGCTTTTATATAAACTGTAACACTCTTAAGTAAAGAGCAAAGAATATGTAAGAATTCACATGTAGAGGATTATAAAAGAAGAATGGTATAGGTTAAACAGTAATGAAAGAAAAGCATTATGGTTAATTCATAAACCAAGTGACCTTGATTAAGTATACAAAGTTCTAAGAATTAGGAATAAATACTGAACACTTGTTAAGTTGTAGAAATGAAATAAATTTTTGCTAGTTTAACCAATGGGAAATTGGCATACTGAATAAATTATATAACCTATACCTAAAGCTCTAAGCGAGCATATTTAACTAAGTAGATATCATTTTGAGAATTCCATTACATTAAAACTTAAGAATATTTAACTAAAAACATTCAGACTTGAGGGTAGCATTTTCTATAAAAAAATGTTCTTTTTAAGATTAATTATGGTATGACTAGTTGATTGTTTTAATGAGTAAAGGTAAATAAATTTTATTTTAAAAATAACACAATTTATGCCATTCACATCTCCCCCAATGATAAGCATATAAATTTCCATTTAGCATTTCACCTAGCCTTTTTTAGGAGAAAAATAACTAGGGTTTTTAGGTAGGCCATATATAATAGTTTGAAATTAAAAAGTTTTCAAAAAATATTTTACTTATTTAAATCTTATACTCACCTGGTTCAACACAGAGTTTATACTCTTATAAGCTGCCATGAAACATCATAAAATACTAAGCAACAAATGAAAATAGACATTTTTTAAAGGCAGTAGAAGAAATACATGTCGTTCAGATTCCACAATGCATCTGTTACAATTGCACGGTGATGGTAGCTCTGGGTTTTCTGAGAGATAAGACAAAATAGGAGAAATTATATGGCTTTTATAATTTTATAAACATAACTGAAAATTAGTCTACAGGGATTTGCATGCATATATTTAAATGCTAATTATTTATTAGTCAACATAACAAGTAATTATCTTTATCTTGAATTTTATAGACATGCAATTTAAGATAACAACTTTGTTCTACATAAAAGTTAAGACGCTACTCTCTTCAGTGAAGACATTTCCTTGAAAGACTAGAAGGCCCACGTTCTAAGTGGACAAAATCAAACACTATATGTACTAATAAAATTTAGGGGTAATTGTGGTAAGTTTTAGCGATACTTTAGAGCTTTCCAAAACCTTTTGGACTCTATGAAGCTTAATTTGAGAGATTGTGAAATTTATTCATGTGAATTTGGAAAAGGAAGACAAGAAGATCTTTCCCATAATCTCTTTTACAGGAAATTGTCTTCTTCCATTTCAGATCTAAATGTATTATTTTAAGAACAATGACTGCCTACATGTCCAGTTATGTGAGCAATCACAAAGGAAATACACATATATCCACGGAGGTGCTAAGAACTTTCTAGAAGCAACAAACATGAACACAGGAGGGTACAACGTGTGTGCTAGATAAAGAAATAGTCGAGGAAATTGGTGGTGCTGTGAGAGAGGCTGATAATAAGCCTCTTGTCAACTGAAGAACAGAGAATGATGATGATTAACTTGTGGGCCCCTCCCTCTTCATCAGCCAAAATTTCCAATCTGAGCAAACACTCAGACCTTGGCAAGAGGACAGCTCTCTTTCACTCTTTCTGAGAAACTAATGGAAACCAATTTTCTGCAAGGATTGAATAACTTTGTCTAAAGTCATATGGAAATGGTTGTAGTAGTAATTAGATAATTTTTAGAGTACAGCAAAAGGTACAATTAGTGTTAAAATAACTGGACAGATGTTTTTTGCAAAGCAAAAATAAATAAGGCATAATACTGAATTTTTTATAAAAAGTATTTAAAATAAAAAAGAAAACCAATTCTAATCAATCCCAAATAACAGGTGTTTTTTGTTGTATTAACTACAGATGATTTTAAAACATTTTGACAGTTTCAACTTCTGTTATTCATGAAATTGATGAGGTTGTATTTAATGGCATAGGTTGTCAACTGAGTTAACTAAAATGGTGTAGTGTGGGCTCATTCACTATTCACTTACTCAAAACTCATGAGTGACTACTAGATGGCAGAAATATTAGTAGCTGACACATAGAGTATCTACATTCCAGACAGACTATTAAGTGTCTTGTATATTAAGGCATTTAATCCTCACAAGGAGTTTACGAAGTAGATTATTCTCCAAAATGTATATAATGGAAAAATGAGGCACAAAGAAGCTAAATAATTTGCACAATATTGCATGGCTAAGAAGTGTTAGAGCTGCGACTGGAAAAAGCAATTTGACATTAGAAGCATAACTCTTAAATAGTATGACATACTGAGTCTTCTATCTGAGTGATGAGCTGAGAACAAAATGGGGCCAAACCATATAGTTCCTGACCTAAATTCCATGACTATAGTACTCTTCATCATTTCATCATTTATTACTATTGTTATATCTTTTCTTGTGTAGTCTGTCCTCTAACTACAAATCCACCTTAGAGACATATTTCATAATCAAACAGGTAAAAAAGCTCTTCTAATACAGATATGATTTTTGTAATGAATTTATTATATAACAAGAATCATCAATTTCCAAGCCAAAGAAGACACTATTGTTTAGCTGGGTCTGCCCTCAAGAGTTTCATCTTCTAAAAGTAGAGATAAATAAGTGTGTAATTAAATCTAAGTTAACAGGCACTAAAATAATGAAACTGGCGATTCATAAATAGATAGCTATATCTACCTCTGTATGTATGTTCGTGTGTGTGTGTGTGTGTGCGTGTGTGTGTGCATGAACATGCACATTCATGCATTGTGGGAGACATGAGTATGCCTGCACAAGGAATTTAAAAAAAAATAATAAGAAGGAAGAAAAGTAAGGAAAGGAAACTATAGGAGATAAAAGTTAGAGTTAATTTTAAGCTCTCTTTATTTTCAAACATAAACAAAAATTTAATTAAATAAACCCTCATGTACCTCTCAGCCATCTCAAACATTTATAAGCAATTTTCTAGTTTCAAATCATATACCTCAGTCAATTAAAAAAACATTTTAAATTAAATACAGAACATCAGTCTATCTTTTTTACTTCTTGTTTATTTTTACTTTAGGAAGAACACTTAACTACTCTCAAAGCTTTAAGTACATAATAGAATAACATGAAGTCTAGTTACTGCATAGTACAACCGATCTCTACAACTTGCATAACCAGAACTTGTTACCCATTGAAGAGCAAACACAAGTCTATTTTTGACAGCTATAGCATTTGGCTTAGTCTTAAATATTGAGCACAGTTTAAAGAACTAGATATTGGGAAGAAACACCTTTTCTATTTTTGGCAATGATCTTGGGTAAGATCATTTTAACATCTTTCCAGTGTCCATTGGAATCAGATGGACATTTCTGGGTTTAACTTTGGAGAGAGCCATTATGGGGGCTTTCACTGGGCTGGAAGAATGGGATTTTTTTCTAACAGGGCTCTCAGGCCTGTTATCTATGTCTGTAGGTTATGCCCTGAAGAAGGCTCCTGGCTCAGGGAGCAAGTGTGAGCTGAAATCAAACAGAAGTGTCTCCCTTTGGAGCTCAGGAAGTGCATGGTTCCAATGTACAGGCATCTGAGTGGCCAGTGGTCCTGACTTCAGCAATTCCAACTCAAAGTTGTTTCATGGGCCTTCACATTGATTCTACATCAGATTTCTGCTTAGGAAAGAAAACATAATTTAATAACTTGAACTAAATTCTAAGAAATTTTTCTGCTATTGAAAGGTACTTGTGACAGAGTTTTAGTGCAAATATGTCATTGTGTAATGACTGTGCAAATTGTTTTTCTGTATGATTATCTTATATAATACAGATAGTACCATATGTGGTGTCAAAGGTTAAACTCGATATTTTTAATACTAAAATGAGTAAACACTAATCAGAATGCCAGCAGGTACAGTATCTGTGAATGAAAATACCACATTTGAACAGCTGTTGGTTTCCTTTTAAACATGGTCTGCATAGTTAGCATGATAAATATGAACAGAATTTTCATACTGACATTTAATTAAAATGAAATTACCTATCATTGTTACCCGCTACACAGGAGCTATTATTTATGTCGATATTATTCTAATACCATATTAGGCTGAGATTGCATTTGCATCAGTGTTTTTTATAAACTGAATTCTTTCTGATTATTCCATTTTTAAAAGAAAAGCCAAGGAGTAGCTGCTTCTGCCCTGTGCATAGATAAAACATATTTTTCTCTTCTTTGAAGAGTGAGAGGTAGAAATTGAGTAGTTTTCTATAACTCCAATTGCACAGTATCTTCTTGCTTTGTCCCTTTTGTCTTCCTTAGATGTTTTGTTGCTTTTAATGCATCCTGTGTTGATAAACAATTTAGTAGCAGATATATTACTGAGATCAATTTTTAACTATTACTATGCCCCTTTTTAGTTTTCTGTTATGTTACTACTATTGTGATTTTTTTTTTTTTTAGTGAGAAAGAGAGAGGGGAGAGAGGAAGAGCAAGACAAAAGTCAGATTTTTTTTTTTTTTTTGGAGAGGTTTTCACTGTAGGGCGCGTGCGCTCGCCAGACAGACAGAGAGAGACATAGAGACAGAAAGCGAGAAATCACCCCCCAGGGGGGATGGTCACGCCGCAATCCCTTCTCCTCCATTCTCCTCTCGGGATCCTGGGCACGCACGCACACGCGCCCGGCGTGAGTTTTAAGTCACCGGGTCCGGGACACGAACCACGGTCGACTACGTGGGAGTCCAGCGACATAGCCATTACGCTAACTGCTGGTTCCCGACAAAAGTCAGATTTTTGACAGTCTGGCTACACCACAATCCTCCTCTGCCCTGCCTCTCTTCCCTGAGAGGATTACAGGCACAATCACCATTCCCAGCAGGTCTAGGTTGGCCTGAGATCCAAACCTAGACCTTCCAGACAGCTCTAGCATCACACAGTGGTGCCTGACCACCCACACCACCATGGCTTGACTGTTTATTAGTTAATACAATCAGCGTAGCAATTCGCAGTTAGTATAGCAATGGTACATTCTGTCCATCCATCCATCCCTCCATCTCTCCAGCCGTCCATGATGTACTATAGATTAATGCTGAATCTAGCTGGAGTTAGCTATTGTATATCTCTACACTACCAATAGCAATAGAAACCTCTTAATGTGCAATTCAGAAATCCAAGATACCTTGGTATTTTGACAGGTGAATCTATTGCCTATTTCTAGACAGTGTAATGTTCTGTAAAATCACAGTGGCATAAATGTGTATTTATTTCTTAATTTTATTGCGAGATGCAGGTGAAAAAACATCCCCCAGTGGAGTGTGATCATGACGCAAGCCCTATTCTTTTATTTCTCCATCTTATAAGGACCCTGGGCACATATGCACACATACCTGTCATGTCCCCCATGTCACTGGGCTGAGACTGAACCATGGTGAGCCACGTGAGATCCAGTTCCTTGTACATAGAACCCAACCTCTGAGCTATGGAGCTGGCCTGTATTTAAGTTTTTGTTTTAAGAAAACACCAGAACCAGGAGATGATAGAGTTGTGGTGTCAATGGACTCCCAACATGGCTGACTACTGTTTGAGTCCTGGACCCAGTGGCTTGAAAATCACACCAGGCACGTGCTCAAGATCCTAAGAGGAGAATGGAGAAGGGATTGCAGTGTGGCCATTCCAACCCAGTGGTGATTTCTCACTTTCCCTCTCACTGTGTCATCTGTCTGTTTCTCTCTCTCTCTGGCTAACACACAAGCCCTAAGGCAAAAAAACTCAAAAAAAAAAAAGGACACACCAATTAGTATAAACAGAAAAAAATTGCTAGTGATTTATATTGTCCTCATATTTCTAAGTCAATTAATTATGATTTGAAGCTTTTTAATTTAGAAAAAATATTGTTATATTGATAACAAACAGAAACATAAGGCAATTTGGGTACTGCAATAAATGATTTTGAATTTTAAGAATAAACTTTTTCCCCTAAAAAATTATGCATATGCAAATGGAAGTGAAGCAAATATCTCTTTTCAAACCTGAGCTTAAGCACTGAAGTTTGGCTTTGCATAGCTCAGTTTAACTTGAAAACAACCAGTCAATTTCTCTATATGCAGCAAATAATTAAAACAGCAAATATTATTCATGAATTGAACTTTAGTTGAGTGGAATGACCAAATCATTGACTCCAGTGATTGCTTCCTGTGCCAAGTCAACACTGTTTAAAAAGTTGATTTTATAAGAAGGAGAGTACAGCACACAGATAATATGAAGTGTCCACCCTTTTGATGGCATGTACCCTCTGGGGAAGAAAAAAGAAAGACAGCCTATATTTATATATATATATGATATAGAGAGAGCTACCCCAGTACATTGATTGAAAGCTGGTTGATATGATCTGTTTTAAGTTCTTGTAAAGATCATCAATAAGAGAGGAGAGTATCATTCATGACACAGTTTATCTGGAAAAAGATGTGAACAAAAAATAAATTGCTGGCACTTTAAAATCACTTTGTTTGCCATCTTAAAATGTGCATGAAATCAAAAGAAGCTTTGATACAATCACTTTTAACCTCAGTGTCCTTGGGCAACTTCCTGAATTTTCTGACCTAGATTTACTGCAAAAGATATACATGAGAAGGTGGTTTTGAATGCTAGATACATGTAATTACAGATGAGGGGCAATTGAGGAGGGGGTTTAAATTGTTACTATCGCAGAATAACCAGTAACATGTGTTCTTGCAACATAACTTCATTTTACCGTTAGGTTTTTAATGTGTTGGGTATTTTTGCCTTGTGTTTATTTACATTTTGTTTCTACATTTGTTTTTAAATTAGGAATGCTATAATTCATGAATACTGCTTTACGCTATCAATTATGAGTAGCCTTAGGTTAATTGCTATATTTAATTTCCTATTACAGCTACAGTTTCCTGTGACTTAGAATTGCCTTAGAATGTAATAATTCTAGTAACAAAAGAAAATGGATTGAAATGTGCCAGACTGAAATTCATCTGTTCTTTCTTTTTATTAAAAAAAAAGTGTTTATAATTTGAAATATTGCTACCCATTTGTAGTAATAAACAGCCTCTAAGCTAAATATAACTGCATATTTCTTTAGGTTCTTTGAAACAAATCAAGTAAACTAGAGTCAGAAGATAAATGATTATTTGTCTCATGACTTAATTTTAGGCAAGGCCTTTTAATCTTTTGATTTCATTTTACGTTAAAGAGGCCATTTGCCTTCTGTAGTAATTGTTTGTGTTTATCAAGTGATCTGTAATTATTTGTAGATAACAATAATGCATTTTAAAAACAGCTTTTTTCTATATACCTTGTAACTTTATAACAATTTTATTATTTTTTTTCTCTTCAAGTAAAAGAAATGAAGCCTCGTGCTGTATTTTCTCGTCAGTTGTAGAAATTAAGGGAGAGAGAAAAGAGACTAAACAACTGGTTCATGGTCAGATTCAGAGTCTCGCTATAGCCTTTTATTTAAGTGCTCAAGCCTGTACTCTCAAACTGACATGTCACTGCTGGGACAGTGATAGGCCATGCAGAGACAAGGTAAAAGTAATGCCAGTTGTTTAGATAAAAGACCTGAACCCAAATGTAGTGCTGAGAATTAGGAATGCTAAAAGGTAGGGGGCAAAAAAATAAAGCAATTAAAAAAAAAAAAAAAGGAAATCTTGTCATATATCCACTCGTGGTAGGAGAGAACCTTCACATGGCTGTGTTTGGCTATGAAAAGTTGCTAGAGTTCACTGCGGAAAGGACTAATGGGATGTTATAGATGTGGCATTATTTCCTTTACAACAGAAATTATAACTATTCAGGAAAATGTTCATCACAAAAATTACTCACCCCCTCCACTGGATGGCTCCTCTAATCACTGTGCTTCTTCAGAACCTTAACTATAGCATTTCATCAAGGGTATCCTAGCTGCTCTTCTTCTGGTGTTTTATTTACCCATCTGGAAAGGAAATCAGAGAAAAGGTGCGTGGGGGTTTTATCCAAATGGGGATTCATTCATCAGAGATAGGTTCTGAGGAATATATTGTTAGATTTCATCATTGTGTAAACATCGTTGCTTGTGCCTACTGTACACCTACGCTACGTGGCATAGCCCACAGGTCCAAGGCTGTACCACATATGGGACCTCTGTCATATATGTGGTCCGTGGTTGACTGAAACATCATTGCATGACCCATGACTACATTACAAACCACTCAAAGAATAATCTCTTAATCAGAAAATGTTATGATTTATCACTTACCATTGTGGATAATACTTCACTTTTCTACCTCTGAGAGTTGTGAAGATGGACAAAAAGGTTTATTTTCTTAATTATTTTCCATGAACTCACATGAGTTTTAATGTTCATTTACTTATGTATTTTTTATCTGAGTGACAGAAACAGAGAAAGTGAGCACCTCAGTTAGGGTCTTAATGCCATGATCCACCCCAGGCTTCAGTTAGCTCTGAATCATGGGCAGACATGTCCACAGCCTGCTCAGGGAGGTCTCTGGGCCTGAGCTGGGAACCTTCCCATGTGGGATTGCCTCACAGCACATTAATTTTATCACTGTACCATCTGGTTCCTATTCACATAGATTTTAATATTTCATTTTCCGGATGTTTAAATATCCTGTGAGTATAAGCTTAGTAACAGATGCAATACATTAAAATTTAAAATCAGAATTGGCTTTTATAAAAGTGGCTAATAAAATATACAATTATTCAAACAACATAAGCTCTTATCTGAAAATGACTTTGTCATTATGAATGATCTTATTACCATACCAACAGTGGAAAAGCCATGCTATCTCATCATCAATAATTATCTAAGTAAAATAGATGAAAATACCAATTAAAAACATTTTAAAATTATAGCATGAGCTTCTGAAAAAAATCTCTATACACATGCTATAACTTTTCTTTCTATGAAATACAAACCGAGCTATTTCTCAATATTATACTAAGTTCTGATACATGATTCAAAGCAATATAAATCTGATATATTTCCCTCTTTTTTTTTGCAGAGGATCTTTGAGTAATTTAGCAGTAGTGTCAAGTCTAAAGAGAAAGAAATCCCTTTTTTCTGTCCGTTGTGTCTGAAAGTGCTGGTTTTTTTTTTTTTTTCTTTTTTTGTTCTTTTCCAGCACTCCTTGTGGATAGCTCTTTCAGCACCAGCAATTTATTCCAGTAAATAGATACTCATCACATGATCTAGAAAGTACCAATTTCTTAGCAATTTGCCACAAATATCATTAAGTATTTCTGTTTCCATGGTCAGCCACCTGTTTTCTGAAATCGAAAGTCTCTTTATTTCATCATTTTCTATAACTAGTATAAAACTAATTTGCTCTTCCTAATTGATTTTTATTTTTTGGTATTGGCCAAAAACATGCTATGTAATCACTAATGCTGTCATACGGACAGAGTTCCCAGACGTTCAAGCTCACATCACAAATGTCATCCTTCCTTGAAGAAGTACACAGTAGTAAGTTCACTTAAAACCATGTTACATTGTCCTTTGAGGTATTTTGTTCATGAAAAAGATTGAATTTAATGTTTTTCTTTATATGCTGCATGTAAAATGATGATTATGAATATTGTGAAATTTTAGCAAGATAAGATTTTCATTTTACATATTTAGCTCTACTCATTGTATTTTTCATATTAAAAAGAGCATATTAAAACTTTAAGAAGTTTACTAAAATGTTGAAATCATGAACTCTCATCTCAGAATGACCTTGTCATTATGGATGATTTTATTTCCACATCAACAATGGAAATGCCATACAATTTAACCATCAATAGTTATCCAGGAAACATAGATGAAATGTACCAATTAAATTCTTAAAAATTGTAGTACGATCTTTTGAAAATCTCTATATACATGCTATAACTTTTGTTTCTATGAAAAAAGCAGAGATAGTCTTCAATATTGGAATAATATTCAAGTTAATATAATGCCTTTTCATTCTAATCATAAAGTCTGTTTAGAAAATACATACTTTATGCAAATTGCAGGTATTTAGGAAAAGAATAAAGTGGTCTTATTTCAAGACAGAAGAGTGAAGAAAGCATTTCCATCAGTAAATCACAAAATTACATCAATGGTAGCAATGGTGGGAGAGGGGTATACATTTTTTTGTAACTTATTTGGGTGTACTTGAACACTTGTGTCTGTAAAGATGTGTATGCACACACATGAGTCTTCAAATACTTCTTGGAAAAATGGAGTTGAAGTGAGTATATTTTGGTATAAAAAATTAAAATCCATGCATAGTGTTTTTCATAATATGCATTTCCATTATTTAACTGTTGTTACTGCTTTGAAAATAAGCTAAGTTAGATCTTACGGCAGTCCTGACAGACAGGACTTCTGATATCTCATTTTACAGTTGAGGAACTGTGTCACGAAAGGTAAAATAACTGGCCTAAAGTCACAGGTCTAACGTGGAGGAGCTGGAACCTGAACCCAGGCAGCTCGATTCTAAGTGCACTGGTCTTGAATACCTCCCTCGGTTGCTTACCCTTAAGGTGTGGTGTCATAGAACAATCTTGATCCTCTAGGTGGCATACATTTTACTGATCTTAGGCATCTAATGTGTTTTTTGGTTACTTTAACAATTTTTTTCCTCTCAGTATGCATCTATTTTGAACACATCAAAGCGATTGTACTGTAAGTCATTTATATAGGTCCAGAGGAATAAACAAACTTTTAAAAATTACATCACAATTACATAATGAAAAGGGAATTCCATTGTACCATCAAATTTCATAGGTTATTATATTAATATAAAGTTAAACTATAGAAGTGAAAGTTTTCTTTTAAGTATATTTCATGAGCTACAGAGAGAAAGAGAAAGAGATAGCACACGCTCAACAGGGTCTCCTGCCACAGTTCACTCCTAGCCTCAGGGAGCCCCAAATCATGGGCATGTGATTACCTGGCCTACTCAGGGAGGTCTGGAGACATGAACCCAGAAACGTCCAGTGGGCCAGCCGCCTACAGCACTGAATTTTGCTGTTGTGCCGCTGGTAAGCCATGTGTCTGGATACGACTCTCATACAGCCAGAGATTTTAGTAGGTTTGGATATGGACTAGACAAACAAGTGTTAGAAAATAGTATTGAACCCCTAATCTACTCAACTCAGTTCTTCAGCACAGGGAGTTCAAAGTATGAGTTCGTCAGCTCAGCTGCACGGCAGGCATGGACTGCTGCAGCTCGGCAGACGGAGGCCAACGGGAGGCCCCGGTTAGAGTCCCAGCCTGTCCTAGAAGTTGGTTGCAGGGATGTGTGGTGGTGCCTGTGTCTACTTAGAAGACTGAGGCAGGAGAACTGACAGGGTGAGACTCACCTTTTAAAAAAAATGTATGTGTTGATATACGTATATGGCTCATAAATTCAGACTCTCATTATTTCACCTTCTTATACTCTTTGAAGCCAGATTTGACACATGAGTGTATATTTAGGATTTAGTTTCCTTCTAACATGAATTGATTATTCTGCTTGGTGTCTATTAACATTATGTAAGTGAGTGGGCACTGAATCTGATTTTATTTATCCTAGCATGTGTAATAAACACAGTTTTCTGTGTAGCCGATCTAACTCAGCTGGACAGCAGAATAGCAGTTTTCTGGGCTGTGTCTTTATTGCCATCGTTCAGCATGGCTATGCTGTCAGCTGCTGATTGAGTGACACCACGATTCCTGCCACATGAAGGGAGAAAGGGGCGAACCTATTCATTTGATTTTACACAGTAAAAGTTTTCATTTCTTCTACACATTTCATAGGTAGGAAAAATAATGTAACCACCCCCATAATTTTCATATGTAAATGATTACAAATTATAAGGACACAGACATTTGACTTAAGTTTGTCTTTTTTTTCCCCCTGTGCCCCAGTGTCAGTAGTGCAATGCTCTGCAATGCTGGAAGCCAAATGGGTGATCAGGGTTTGGTTTCTAGGTCACCAGTACATCTGGGCATGGATGCCCAGGCTTTAGCTGACTGAAAGGCTCAGGGGGTGGGGGTTACCGTGTGAGACACTGTTAAGAGTGCTTGTCTTTCTTTCTTGCTAAGTAAATACACATTTAAATTGAAAAAAAAAAAAAACGCCCCCTGTGAGTGCAGAAAAACATAAGTCACTGGGCATAAATTGCTTAAAATACTGATGAGAAATATACCCTAAAAAAAGTTTATAAAATGTTTCCAAGTTGTCATTGTAATAATCAATTTCTCTATATTTAATTTGAAAAATTTCCTGGTTATAGCTTGCTCTTTTCAGATACTGTACAGAACTATATCCTAATAGTTCTGTGGTTTTAGGTTTTGTTTCTATTTTGGGAGGTATTTGCCAATGTCTGTAATTAGATGTTTGAAATAAAGTTGTGAATGCAGAGAGATAATATATATATATATATATATATATATATATATATAGCATAAGAGGTATAAATGTCTCATTTCCTTTCATTCGGGAACAAGTTAGATACATTCAATTTTACATTGAGATGGAATGTTAGGCACAATTAGAAGAAAGTAACACTGGATTAGATCTTGTATTTATTTTGAGATGTTTTATTTATTTTTATGTTAAGGCTACAATGTGAATTGATCTTCCTTCCCTCCTGCCCCTAAGATCTGACTGTATGATCAGAACTTCCTTTTTCTTTTCCTTTGGGCATGCTGAAGATTTAGAGACTAGCTCATGTGATTTTTGAAGTGGTATACTGATTTAATTACCTAAGACTTGGCAGGTACTAGGCATCTGAACATACAAGTATAAAATAACATAAAGACAAATTTTCTGTTTCCACTCCAAGTCATTCAAGTGTCTGAGTTGGTGAGTTCAAACATTAGAGTTAAAAAGTTAACAATTAATAAATAAAATAGAAATTATCTTGACATGGCTTGATTTCTAGGGAACAGAGAAAAATATGATAATATAAGATTTTCTGACTTACTATAGATCTGATACCAATGAAGAAACTATTAAATTACACTTTTGTTCTATAGTTCTCATTAGAAGATTTACCAAGTTTTTTTGTGTTTACAGACTAACAGACCAACCTTAAAATAATTCTGAAAAACATACTAAAAGATATAGATATGGCAATATTTTAGGTAATAATGTTTTTGGCTCTAGGAGGCACAGTAGTTAAGCTGTCTGGATCATGAATGGCCAACTATGCAGCTCAAGTCCTGTACCCAGCAGGCTGAGATCACACTGGGTACATGTGAGTGCTTGCCCCAAATTCCAAGAGGCTAATGGAGAAGAGATTGTAGTGAGGTCATACCCCCAAGGACTGACTGCTTTCTCACTTTCTCTCCCTCTTTTTCTCTCTCTGGCAATTACACACACCAATGGCAAATTTAAAAAAAAAAAAGAAAAGAAAAGAAAAAAAGAAATAAAAAAAGAGAAATAGAGAAAGCAAAGAAAACAGAGAAAAACATGGAGTGGCCCAAGTGAAAACATAGATTATAAAACAAAATAAATCAAGCATCAAATACTAAATGAGGCATTATTTCCACTCGAGTGGTTTTATCATCACAGAATCAGATGTAAGTTTTGAAAAATGGGAAACTTTCTTATTGATTTTACTTTTTAGTGACCTAAGGTAAGTGCTATTCTGCCTGGTTCTGACTTCAAGAAGTCAGAATTTTCCTCTAACAGTTTGGAGAGGAGAAAATTTGCTGCCCAAAACTTGGGTCTCATTTTCTGTTTCCTAAGTACTTTCCGCACTTGACCCCCCCTTCCACACTGAGAACAAACTTAGGTTCCTGAAGCACCCGTTTCAGTTCTACGTAAAAGACTCCTTGAGATGAGAACAGAAGAACATGGTATTTTTTCCCCCTGTGCCCCAGTGTCAGTAGTGCAATGCTCTGCAATGCTGGAAGCCAAATGGGTGATCAGGGTTTGGTTTCTAGGTCACCAGTACATCTGGGCATGGATGCCCAGGCTTTAGCTGACTGAAAGGCTCAGGGGGTGGGGGTTACCGTGTGAGACACTGTTAAGAGTGCTTGTCTTTCTTTCTTGCTAAGTAAATACACATTTAAATTGAAAAAAAAAAAAAAACGCCCCCTGTGAGTGCAGAAAAACATAAGTCACTGGGCATAAATTGCTTAAAATACTGATGAGAAATATACCCTAAAAAAAGTTTATAAAATGTTTCCAAGTTGTCATTGTAATAATCAATTTCTCTATATTTAATTTGAAAAATTTCCTGGTTATAGCTTGCTCTTTTCAGATACTGTACAGAACTATATCC
>NW_006159440.1:2832216-2894716 GCF_000334495.1 Tupaia belangeri chinensis | reverse complement strand
AAGGCGGGGCCACACAAGAATAAGCTCCCAAGGAGGGATATGCTATAAAGGAAACGGAACCCAAAGATGAAAAGGAAGGCAGGAGGCAATTTTTGCTTTTTATTTTGCCCAGGGCCATTGCGATGGTTTTGACCCAGTGACATCTAAGCTACAGCACATTTTAGGGCTTGTCACTGATAGCTACCTGAAATATTCACAGGTCTTGATCACTAGGATTTCTTTCTTTTTGACAGCGCAGCACACAGCTCCAGGATGCCCTTTCCTGTGGCAGCACGCACCGTTAGATTTGAGTAAACCCAGTAGCCAAACTGGTGTTTGCACTGTCAGGTAAATGACATCACCCGCTTCACGGTCAATAATTTTCATTTCCAATTTTTCACGGGTTATCATATAACTAACTCTGATGTGTGAGTTTTGCTAGGATCTCAACTGGCCTATTAAAAAGATGCATGGTGGGGGGACTAGCAGTTAGCGTAATGGCTATGTCGCTGGACTCCCATGTAGTCGACTGCGGTTCGCATCCCAGACCCAGTGGCTTAAACTCACGCCGGGCGCGTGTGCGTGCATGCCCAAGATCCTGAGAGGAGAATGGAGGAGCAGGGATTGTGGTGTGGCTATCCCCCCTGGGGGGCGATTTCTCGCTTTCTGTCTCTCTGTCTCTCCCTGTCTGTCTAGTGAGCACACGTGCCCTATAGCAATAACCTCTCCAAAAAAAGATGCATGGGGACCCGCAGATGGCATAATGGTTACGTGCACCACAGTTCAAGTCCTAGACCCGGCAGGTAAAAATTCATGCTGGGCACATGTGAATGCATGCACAAGATCCTGAGAGAAGAATGGAGGAGAAGGGATTGTGGCACTGCCATCCCCTCAGGAGAGGGTATTTTTTTTTTTTTGAGAGGTTTTTGCTATAGGGTGCGTGAGCTCGCCAGAGAGAGACAGAGAGACAGAAAGTGAGAAATCACCTCCCCGGAGGAATGGCCATGCTGAAGTCCCTTCTCCTCTTGGGATCATGGGTACGCACAGACACACACACCCAGTGAGTTTAAGCCACTGGGTCTGGGACTTGAACCGCACTTGACTACATGGGAGTCCAGCAATGTAGCCATTATGCCAACTGCTGGTCCCAGGGAGTGATAATTTCTCTCTTCCTGTTTCTCTGCCTCACTTTCTCTCCAGTGAGTGTATAAGCCTAATAGCAAAAAATCTCTCTCTATAAAAAAAAAAAAAAGTAAGAAAATAGATGCATGATGTTTAAGGGCATTTTATGGTTTCTAGAAATGTGTGTGTACTGAAAGAGGACTTCTCCAAACAGTCAAGGAAGGTTTTCCTCCCTTCTAGGGCACCATTGTTAGTATTCTGAAATTATCTCATCCATGAGTGCTGTCTCAAAATGAAATATACAAATTTGTTTTTGGGAAATCTATTGGATCCTCTGATTTTCAGAGATGTTATTTTTCCTTTTGTGGATAATTTTAGACTATTGTATTCATCCTGTTTGTGCCTTGTGGCTGTGACACTAACAGACACAAAACAGGGCTTTACTCAATATTTGTTGAACGAGTAGATGAAAGCACAACGGAGAGAGAAAACAGCACAACACAAAGACAGACTCTAATAGAAGTGGCACTAATGACACTGTAGCTACAAATTGTTGAATTTGAAAAATAGAAAATTTGAGTCTAGTGGATAGTTAATGACATAATACACACAATGGGGTATGAATTGGAAATCAGAGGGTGTGAATTTGCTTTTATTAGTGTGGAAGAGAAGAGTTGATGAGCATTAGAAAGATAATGAAAATGAGCCAATTTTACATTTTCTTGGAAAATGTTACTTCTTGTCTTTTCAGATTCCTGATACTATTATAACATCATCATTTCTGGATGTTTAGAGCTAAAACAGTCTTATATACATATAATTAAGCTTTTTATGTCATATATGTTTGGAGAGACTTTGGGAAAATTCATGTGAGAAGTTTTTCTTCTTATGGGAAATAGATGAGATACAAACCTGATTACTCTTTTTAGGCAAAGTTTGCCACAGTTCACTCACATATAATCATGAAATGTTTAAAGGTCTTTCCATTGATTATATTTTGTCTCAAGGTTCTTTGTCAAAAGCCTGGCTAGCACTTGAAATTGTACTTGATTGGGAATAAAGGAAAATAAAATCTTTTGATCATTGTCTCTTGGTGTTATGGAATATCTTTATCTTTGAGATCAAAAGACTCAGAGTATAATGGAATAAAATGCTGAGCAGAGACGTTGAGCGCTGAGTTTCACAGAGCCCAATGGAAGAGTTTACTACTACACATGGATAAAAGTGGAAAAGCCAAAAATTGAAGTGTCGCAGTGCCTTTGAGCTAATTATTCTCATATCCATAGTAGCATAAATAGATCCATTAAAAATAGATCTATAAATAGGTCCAAAATATCACCTATAATACAAATTCATGATTGATCCATAAATAACATTGTCTAAGAGAGGAGATATTGCTCCCTTAAAGAGAAGCTATAGACCAAGCATGTTTCTAGAAGGCACTGAAATTTATTAAACATAAGCCTGAAGGAATGGCTTGTACCCATTCTAGCATTTAAAAGCTTCTGGAGAAAATTGGAATATTGAAAATATAGAATCCCTTATTTTATAATATTGCTACTCACTAAGTACTGAATCTGCACCCTATGGCAAATATTGAAGGATCTAAAGATATGATTGTTTAGATAAGTATAGATATCAGAGGCTGCTTTTTCCTATAAAAATTTTTTCTTTTTCTTATGATATCCTGAAATTTTGAAAAAATTCTTCTCTGTATCTTTTCCATAATGAACTCATTTCAGTAGGAAGAGGCACAAGAACATGTGGAAAGGTCATGAGGTATATGTATGTGTTAATACAAAAATATTATTTCAATTTAAAAAAAAAACAAATGTAGAAGACAATTAGGTACTGATATGCATGTTAGCATAATAAAATAAGAGATCAAAAGTCATTAACTACTATTCAATCAAAAATAATAAAAGTGGAAATACTCTTTTAATTCATAATGGGAAAAATTAAACATGAGATAACTAGAAAATTTTAAAACTTTGATGAGCTTAAATAAAAGATAATATTTGGGTGTTTTCTTGGAAAAAAAAGACCTGACATGTGAGACCAACAAAGCTTACAGAACACTGTCTTCCCTTAATGTTTTATATGTATTTTTATAACTCTTTGTATCATTTCTACTTAAAATTCCAGTTGAGAGTGTGAAGGAGGAGACAGACAGACAGGGCGAAAGAGAGACCCTGTGAGAACGAGGCAGTGAACATAACATAGGACCAGTGCTCAGGAAGCACGTGTTGAATCAGGTCCTTTTTCCTTATTGTCTTCTATCTTCCTTCCTTCCTGTCTGACACATGTTTTTAAATACATTTTATTTTTTTATACATCAATTTCTGTGTATCATTAGAGACTGCAAAACGAATTTTCCCAGCATGAGTGCACTGAAAATTAGTCCAGTTACAGATATTATCCTCCATGTTATCATCAATGAATAATTTTCCATTTTTTGACACATTTTTAATAAAAATTTCTAACATTTATATTGAGTTAATAAGATACAATATTTGAACACAATTCAGGTCATAAGGATTAACTATGACCAGATATGAAAATATTAGACTTTTTTATTAGAATGTTGTCTAGGGTCTAGATACTCATTTAGAAACAACTGAGCCTACTTTACCAGTTTTTAAAAATATTTATTTATTTACTTAATTAATTATAATTAGGACAGAGAGTCAGAAAGGGGGAAAGTGAGAAAGCAAACTGCCAGGTCAGGTACTGGAACTGCAGTCAGTTATGGGAGAGTCCAGTGCCTTAAGCAACATGCCACCATCTGGCGCCACCAATCTTTGAATGAATTCCTCAGACTAGAAAACCCTTGACATCATTTTCTATGTTTATGCTAATTAAACTCTGGAAGTCATAGTCTGGCTAAATAGTATTAAGAGCTGAACCAGTACTTCTTTGTACGATTATATATAGTTATGTACTGCTCCGCACATGCTCAGATATGACAGAATGAACAAATACCTTCGCTTTTCTGTTTCTCAAAATCCTGTTATTAAATATTCACACACACACACACACACACACACACACACACACACACCTGATGAAGAGAGAAAAATAGACATTTGTAATGACACAAGTGGCTGGACATGTACATTAATTTTTCACACATTTGCACATACATTATTCAGGAAATCAGAAAACTACCTTTTTTGTTATCTCAAAGAGAATTGCTGCAATCTTTCTCATAGTTCTGGAGCCGGCTTCGCACATCTCCACCAGGAATGCTCCTTCTTCTCTCTTGTCAGAGCTGTGATGAATCAGTTGCATGACAGAGGGTGTCATTTGCCGAGAGCAAATTAATTCAAACAGCCCTCAATCCATGTAGCACAAGCCTGCCATGTGCCTCCTGGTATTATTCCTTGTGTTATAAATTGAGGGATTTCAGCATTTAATATCCCATTACCGTTTTGTATATGCTGATGACACATCATAGCCACAAGGAGCTATGAAGGTACAGGTACATGCACAAATCAAACCTTAGCCACCAAAAAGCAAAAGCCCCAAGGGTTAGAAGAATGATGACTTTTTATATTTAACGTGTGACAGCTCTGGACAGCACCGTTGGCAGCCAGCTCACAGAACTATTTTACTACCTAAATTGTGAATGAACCAGCTTGCTCCAAACTGTGTTGCTCAAATACACAATAAATGATAAGTCTCAGATGTTGGTTAATTGCTGTCCAGTTTTCTTGTGAAAGGAGCATCGCATTCCATTGACTGTATTCTTTAGATATCAAGAATGTAGAATAAAATACTCCTCATCCTATATATACAAGTAATTTGATGTATCGTTTCTCACCCTGGGGAACAGTATAAAAAATAAAAAAAACTGCCCTGTACAATATTCAAGACTATGATGCCACTTATTTTATACTGCAAGTACTAAAATGTGACATGGTAATAATAAAGACAGTAAAAGCTCATTGGGATGAAGGGATCGAGGGAGAAATTACACTTCTCCCCTAAACTTAATTCTTCAAGGGTATTTGGAAAAAAACGCTGACGTTTAATATTTATAGGACTCCATGGTTACATTCCTCTGAGGCAAGTTTACACAGAATCTTGATTTAAGGGCAATATGAACTTGTCCAATAATAGAGGGTAGTATAAACAATGCGCTATATACCTTTTTGTACACAATGGAATAGCTGCATTGCTTAAACACTACATTTTGGAAAGTTTAGCATCAGGAGGATGGGAGAAGGCACCTCTTAAGTAATATAAACAATAGCTACTGAGTTGTAATAAAAACAGTGGTAGTAAAAATAATACTAGTCATTTGTACACAAAAACAAAGAAACTTTGATAAATACAAAGTCTTTCATATCCATTCTGCAATATTTCACAGTTATGACAATATAACTCCTGTGATACTTCA
This sequence comes from Tupaia belangeri chinensis, assembly GCF_000334495.1. NCBI lineage: Eukaryota > Metazoa > Chordata > Mammalia > Scandentia > Tupaiidae > Tupaia > Tupaia belangeri. The sequence goes on along the minus strand of NW_006159440.1, from coordinate 2,889,213 downwards.
AATGAAATTAAATTATAAAAACCACATCTTTGACAGTTTATCTACCAGCCCTTCACTCATCTTTTCATTGCTTATCAACAAATGAAAAAAGCTGTAAATGCTCAATGCATTTTGAAGGTCAATTTTTATGGTTGCATAATTTTAAACCAGCTTAATCCTCAGTGGCTTTTGTAATAAAAAGGAATGAATTAATGGCCTCTTAACTAAAGTGAACCTTTGATTCAGAAACAAAAAGAATATTAAGCATGCCTTGCCTTAAGTAAAAAGATTAAGAGCTTTATTCCATGAAATAAATTGGGCAGGACCTAAGATTCAAGACATCTACATTCGATATTAGAAAGGGTGATGTAAAGAGAGCTAGAGAATTTAACATTACTAGAAAATGGTGCAGAACAACAAGGTGTCTTTTTTTTTAAGTTTCTTTTTTCTTTTCTTTTTTTCCATAAGATACCTATGCTCGCAGGATTGGAACAGAGAAAGAGAGTGATGAGAGATAAAGTGAGAAGTCACCTCCCAAGGGGATGGCCACACCACAATCCCTTCTTCATTCTCCTCCTGGGATTTTGGGCACGCACACACATGTACCCGGCGTGATTTTAAAGCCACTGGGTCTGTGACTCAAACTGCGTTTGGCCATGTGGGAGTGCAGTGCCATAACCATTATCCCACCTGCTGGCCCCAACACAGTGTCTGTTAAAGACAGGATTTTCACTGTGGCTCACAGTATTCCCTAGGTGTGCACAGTACCAAAGTACTATCCTTGAACTAACCTATGCCTCCCAAGACATCACCACCTCAGCTTCATTAAAATATGACACATGTATACATTTAAGGTATTTAAGTTGATGTTCTGATGTATTTATACACTGTGAAAAGATTCTTACAGTCTAATTAACATATCCATAAACTATTATTTTTTGTGGTGAGAGCACTTGAAATGTATTCATGTAGAATATTTTAAATATGCAGTATATTCTTTTTAATGGCAGTCCTCATTCTATGCTCAGGTCTCCAGAACTTACACATTTTACATCTGAAAGTTTATATCCTTTGATCAATATTCTCTCTTTTCCCCACCCTTAGTGTCTCTTGTAATCATTATTTTAACTCTCTTTTTTTTATTTTTATTTTTTTAGATTTTGTATCTAAATGGGACCATGCAATGTTTATCTTTCTGTGCCTGGCTTATTTCACTTAGCATACTGTTCTTCAGGTTACTCATGTGGTTGCAAATGTTTGAATGTCCTTTTTTGTTGTTGCTAATATTTCATTGCCCATATATCCCATTTTCTTTGACTATTTACCTGCTGACAAACACTTAGGTTGTTTCTGGATCTTTGTCAATGATATTCTGGTCTCACTGAGATGAAAACAAACCATTCATATGCATGGTTACTGAACTTCTCTTTAAAGAGAGTAGATGTGATTGTTAAAGGAAAAGCAAATAGAGATGATAAAATGGCTTGGATTTGGGTTGTGGCAGTGAGTTGGGGGAAAATATTAACTACAGTTCCATGTTTTAATTCACCAATTAGTAAATGTGTGGTGGCAATATACTAAGTGTCTGGGCCAGTACTAGATTCTCATCCTCTGTTTTCAGTGAGCTCAAATGTTATTGTGCTGTAGATTTTTAGAGAAAAGTAATATTATGCTTTAATTAGTCTAAGGTTTGAAATATAATCAAACTGCTTATATGATATGACCAAAGATGGGAAAGTATAGTCGATTACCAAGTATCATAAAATTATTCTTGCCTTTATCATGTATTTCTTTATCCAACACTGAGATTCCTGGCTGCTCAGTTATTTAGTGTTTAGACTCAAACTGAGAGAAGGCAGAAAAGGCCTTTGAACCTCAGAGGGTAGTCAGGGCTGGAGGACCTACTCCCCCCAGGGGAATTAATCATTTCTAGGTCTGGTGACTCGCTGCTCTCTCACCTCCCTCCCTCACTGAGTAGCAATTCATCCTCCAGGGACCCTCCCTTTGGCTTGGAGTCTCTGTGGGATGGTGGGCTCTGAGCAGTCTCTTTCCTGCAAAGACAGTGACTTGCCTCGGAGTCACAGTTCCAAGAAACCTACAGAAACACTGCAGATTTCTGATGACCTCTTCTCAGATGTTCCCATCACCTGTGCTGCGTGGTGCTGGGAAACAGTTTCCAGGAACAGGAATTGCACTGTACCTGTCAATGGCAGGGTAGGAGAGAATGTGCAGCCATCTTCCAAGTCACACAGATAATATAGATTTTAATGCTAATACTACAGAATATACTAACGATGCCCATGAAGATGCTGTTCATGTTTATGAAAAAGTATTAAAATATATCCAAAGAGCTTTGCTAATTAATAAAACAGACTATCACATAGTTTTTTCCTCTGCCTCCCTATCTATCTATCTATCTATCTATCTATCATCTATCTATATACATACACACATAGAAGCATAAATCACTTATCAATAGGAATACACTCTAAGAAATGCATCATTAGGCAATTTCATCATTGTGTGAACATCACAGAGTGGGCCTACACAGAACTAGATGGTATAGCCTACTGTAGTACATCCTATTTTAAGCTTTGAGACCATCACCATATATCTGGTGCATCACTGACTGAAGTTCCCTTATGCGGTGAATAACTGGATACACTAGCATGTGTATTCAGCATGTGTGTGTGTATACCAGACTGTATGCGTATTTGTATAAGATACACACACACACACACACATACACACACACACACACACACACATATATATATATATACATATTCCACTGATAATAAACTTAAATTTCTAAAAATATAGTAATATTTGCATTACTAAATACCCCAAATAACTCATACTGTTAAAACATATAATCAAATGCACATTTTATCTTGGGATTACTTTATTTTTGAATTACTTTTTCAGAAAGTAAATAGAGAGAGGAAAATATTCATGAAATTCTCATGTATTCACATTGCTGATCTCTGCTAAAAAATACAACTGGAAACATCAGGAAATGGACCGCCTAAGGGAAAATTTAAATTAATTACAATGTCTCAAATATTTTGTGAGGAGTAATGAACCTGAAAATGTATGCCCTTTGTTGTAGTGACTTTGAGCCAACTGTTCTTTTCATTTAATAATTTCTTATTTATTTATCTATTCAATCAGAAATCAGCAGTTAGCCTTCAAAAGTGTCACATATTCAATTATCACAAGTGTGAATTATCCAGAGATCTCAGAACAATTTCTAAATGGGAAACTATAATTATGAAAGAGTCAACACGACTTGTGAAATAGGCTTTCGTCATCTGTTAAACAATGATCACTTGAAAATTAATTATTCACTAACATGTTCTATGTGTGAAGCAAACAATAAATATTATTAAACATGAAAATAATTATTTAGTTTACTTTCTTTGGATACAAGATTTTTTTTTAGAGGTTTTTATCTTAGGGCATGTGTGCTGGCAAGAGAGAGAGGGAGAGAGAGAGAGAGACAGAGACAGTGAGAAGAAAATTGAGAAATCACTCCCCACTGCCCCAAGGGATGACTCCTCTTCAACCCCTTCTCTTCCATTCTCCTCTTGGGATCTTGGGCACACACACACACACACACACACACACACACACCTGGTCTGATTTTCAAGCCACTAGGTCAGCCATGTGGGAGTCCAGACACATAACCACTATGCCATCTTCTAGACCTGATACAAGATTCTTGTTCCCTTTCTAAGAGATTTTTGCTATAGAGTATTTGTGCTCACTGGAGAGACAGAGATACAGAAGCTGAGAAATCATCACCCAGGGGGGATGGCAGGCCACAATCCCTTCTCCTCTATGCTCCTCTAGGAATTTTGGGCATGTATGCACATGCACCCGGCGTGAGTTTTAAGCCACCAGGTCTGAGACTTGAGCAGTGGTCGACTATATGGGAATTCAGTAACATAACCATTACACCATATGCTGGTCCTTCTTCTTTGATTTTTTTAGCTGGGAAACATATCCCTTGCTCAGCAAGTGTTCGTTGTATGCAGGATCAAATATACCATGATGGTAAATGAGGAATGAAATGAGATATTCTCAGAAGCACTAAGAAATGAAATTAATTTCTTCTTGTAAAAAATGAATTATATCAACCTGAAACTTCTTCAGAGTTGAGAGGATGCAGCCATCCTCCCAATATTGTTGGATGGTCAAGGTGATAACTGTGATTTACTTTTATATTTCCAAAGAGTTTTTTTGAGAGGTCTTTGCTATAGGGCACATGCACTCTCCAGAGAGACGGAGAGATAGAAAGTGAAAAATCTCCTCCCAGGCTGGATGGTCATGCCTCAATCCCTTCTCCTCCATTTTCCTCTTGGGATATGGACACACATGCACATGTGCCCGGTGTGTATTTTAAGTCATCAGGTGCAGGACTCAAACCTCAGCTGCGAACATGGGAGTCCAGTGACATAACTATTATGCCATCTGTTGGTCCCTTCATACAATTTTTGTAGACCTAAACTATAAATAAAGATGTATTTGCTCAGAGAAGTATGTTTCTACCAAAGAACATAGAATTTCAAAATGGAAACACACGCCTCACTTTCGATGTCCTGAAAAAAAAAAAATGCATGTGTTAAATATGCTATCTTCCTAGAAAATAATGCTCATTTAATTTCTTGCTGATATGTACAAGTTTTCCAGTGTCTCTTTCTGTATGAGGAAAGGAAAACTCCATTGTAAATCCAAGTCACATCTCTCTCATAGGGACCACATTATTCATATCAATTAGGAGGTATTTAAAAAATAAACCCATAAATGTGTCACAGCTCAAACACAATAGAAATAATTCCTTGCTTACTTGCAAAACTGGTACTCCTGGTGGGTGACTTCTTTCAAGGCAATAATTCAGAGACCCTGTTTCCTTTCTCCAGTGCTTATGCCATCCTCAACAGTGATCTCCGTGGTAATCTTTATTAGGCTTGTAGCAGCTGAAGAAGTGAGAATCATGTCAGGACAGTTTTCATGGGCCAGTCCTGCAAGAAATGCACTTAATTTAAGTTCAAATTCATGCCAAAGGAGAAGATAAAATGGGTGTGATGAACAGTTAGTCAGTCTGGCCACTGCAGAGAAAACCCATTTTTGTTTCTGATCCAGAAATCAACACAATGGAAACAATGAACAGAAGACAGAGAAAGCAGGTGGTCCTGCAGCAGGCTCATGGGAGCCTCTAACCAGGCCCCAAGCTTCAGAATGATTTGTTAGACTCATACAGAACAAAAATCTATCAAAAGTTAGTTTCCCATCTTGTCTCTCATGTCGCCTGAGAATTTGAAAAATGAAATACCATAAATAGTGTGTAATTTGTTCTCTGCTATATATATAAATTAAAAATGTAAGAATTAATTATGTAAGAAAAATATTATTTCTTTTAGTAGATACCATTGCTTTCTCTGAGAAATCCTCAAATCCCTGGACAACATACCACTCCACTCCTGGTCTTCTTCAAGAGCAGTGAGAAGGGGATTTTTCTCCTTAGTGGATTACTATTTGGAAGAATGGCAGTGGCACACTGTGGACCTGCCTATGCTCTGGAAATAATTGGAAATAATATTACTAACATTTCTCATTGCTTCTCCACATATGTAGATAAAGTCCTCCTTCACCTCTGTTCATATATTCCTTTCATACAGATAAAAAAATCATACGGACTCCAGCCCTCGCTGATTATATTCCAAACCACCACTATACCTCCAACTTCCATAGCAAATAGCATTATTGTCTCTGTCTCTGTTTCAGCCATAAGATTTTGACTTTCCACTAAAGTCACAGAGGACCGCATTTTCATCTTTGCAGTCCCTAGCCAAAGGCTGGAGAGTGGCAGGTGCCTGGAGTGTATCGTTAAAGTGTTTGAAGTCTTCTACAGACAACTCTGGCCTTCTATGCTAGAATTTCCATCAAACTCCTACTGTGAGAGTTTGAATCATGACATAAACGTACTATGTTCAATATCTCAGTGGTGACATTAGTCACAAGGGCATATATGTTTTCAAAACTCATGTATTTGTGCATTGAAAATACATACATTTTGGGAACCAGCAGTTAATGTAATGGCTATGTCGCTGGACTCCCACGTAGTTGACAGCGGTTCATGTCCCGGACCCGGTGGCTTAAAACTCACGTCGGGCGCGTGTGTGTGCGTGCCCAAGATCCCTAGAGGAGAATGGAGGAGAAGGGATTGTGGCGTGACCATCCCCACTGGGGGGTGATTTCTCGCTTTCTGTCTCTCTGTCTGTCTGGCGAGTGCACGCGCCCTATAGCAAAAACCTCTCAAAAAAAAAAAAAGAAAATACATACATTTTATTGTATATAAATTATACATCAATAAAATTAATGTTAAAAATAGGTACTGAAAAGATAAATTAGAGTGAAAAAAGAAAAGGTCCCTCCAGATCCTTGCTGTTGAGTGAATGACCAAAACCAGGCACTTGCCAGCTCTCTGCCCTCCTATGCACCTTTCAACATAAGAAGGAATCTTCCAGAATGGGTCTTTTTCTGAAGAACTGGTGTTGTCTGCAGAGCTGCTGCACAGTCTTTTATGACTCTGATTGTGACTGTTTCTGTCATCCTTTCTGGAGGAAGATCTAATTGAATAAAATAGTTTTCTGATTCTATCTTTTCTCACTCTTTTTCCTCTCTTAAAAAAGGAAAGGTAAGAAAAGAATAGAAAAGGTCTCTCTTCCAGTGTTCTAACCTAATTCTAGCTTCTCCCTGATGTGTTAGTCCCACGAGTGTTCACAGATGCATTAGTTATCATGGGCCACATCCATCTGAGTGTTCCTGACTTCATACTCGGAGTTAGCGATTGAAGCTTACACAGTGTTGCTGTGCGGATGGTGAGGTGAGAGAATATTCTCTAAGATAAAGGATACAAAATTAAAAATAGGAAATAAATTTATTTTGAAAAAAAAATTTGGAATGAGACAAGTTATCAAAACAAGTCCAAGGAGCTTTTCTCCTGAGAGTTTTAGGTAATTTTTCCAGAAGTGCTTACATGCTAATTACTCTTTGATTAAAAGATGGATATTCCCTTTTCACCTAGAGCTGTTTGTTACTTCTTATATGAAAAATAACTCAAGTTGACTGTAACATAAAGGATAAATATTACTTTTCAATGTTAGAACCACATGGAAGAGTGGGATTTGGATTCTGGATTGACGAGAAGTATGTCAGGTACTTGCATTCACACGCCTGCGATCCCAGCTGGCTAGAAGACTGAGAGAGAGTGCGGCAGGATGAAACTGTCAAAGTGTCTGTCTCATTCTCTCATAAGAGAAATAAAAGTAAATAAATAAATATTTAAGTAAATAAATCATAAATGTTATCATGTACACAAGTGGGTTATTGTTTTATTTCTGGGATATGTACAACTTTCAATTCTTTTAGTCTCTTTTACAAATATTACTAGTTTATTCTAACATAAGAAAGCTACTTATAGAACCTACGCAAAAATGAGAAGAAAATACTGTTAGTCTCAAGTACTAAATCCCAATCACTAAGTAGAAAACCAATTAAGACAAAAATCATTTTTAATTATATTATCTTAGAAAGTGCAAGGTTATTATTTTATTCATTACTTACAAATATTTAATGGAAGGAACAGTATCTTATTTGTCAATATGCATGTGTGCACACTGGTATCCCATGTTTAAGTGGCTTGAAATGATGATATCTACACTGTGAACTCTAAAGACAGTGATTTTGATACTTGGAAACAGAAATTAATAGTCAGGGACTTGTGCAAGATGGCAAGATATTTTCAGGTTAGCCCTATAGTATGAAGGATTTGTTTTACTATTAAAGCAAAAGTGTTTTTTTTTAACCATCTTACCCTCTCATTTGCTGAGAGGAGAGAAAGGATGGAAGGGACAAAGATAAAGATAGAGATAGATGAAATATATATATATATATATAGATATATATATATATGTGTGTGTGTGTGTGTGTGTGTGTGTGTGTACAGAGAGATTATGTTTTCTGGGACAAGCATACATACCTGTAACAGATGCCTGTCCCAAGTGGCACTTACAGTTGCACAGTTCTGAGATTTTCTGTCAAACTGGTTGATCAAAAATGAGAACCAAACATCGCTAGACTTTGGAACACACAGCTAACATAGACTGTATTTTCTGTGTGAATTTTTAGCTACTGTGGATAAAAATCTGCACAGATCTGAAGTTAACTTCAGTTCTAGTCAAAGAGCAAGTGTTCTGACATGCATCAGCACAGTATGCAAAGTTATCACCGAGCCCAGAGATCAAGAAATGATTATTTCTAGCTCAGGTAATTTTGGCAAAGATGAAAAGAGATATCTGCTGTGACATGAACGATCTCCTGTTTCTTTGCCTGGAAAGCTTTATCCTCTCTCTGCTTCAGCTCCACTGTCCTTGACCTGGTGAACACCCACTCACAACTCAGCTAGTGTATATTTAGGAGGTCTTGTCTATTCACTATGGGAAAGGGCCACTCTATTCTCTACACCCCAGAGTCTACGCAGAACTTCTGTTACAGAAACTTTCCTTCCTTCTCTCATTGTCTTTCTCCCTCTTCCTTATAACAAAGTTTCATAAAGAAAGAAATTTTAATTTATTTGTATTTACATTCATAAAAACTATTGCAATGTTGTGTGTATAGGTATATATGCACATAAATGTATATATACAAACATGCACATATACACTGTGCTTGCTTGTGGGAATAAATTCCTGGATTTAAGTTTCCTATTTAAAAGGTATTTGAGGAATTGGCAGGGGGCACAGTGATTAAGGTGCTGGATTCCCACATGGTCGACCATGGTTTGAGTCCCCGACTGGGCGGCTTACTTTCTTACTTTCCCTTTCTCTCTCTTTCTGTCTCTCTATAGTTAAATTAAATAATAATATAATAATAATAATAACAAATTAAATTTGAAAAAAAAAAAGGTAGCTGAGGTTCCAGTGGGTGGCATGGCGGTTGGGATGCTGGACTCCAACATGGCTGATCGGGTTTGAGTCCCAGACCTGGTGGCTTGCTTTCTCACATTCCCTCTCCCTCCCTGGTGAGCGCACACGACCTATAGGAAGCTGAATAATAAAAATTGATTAATGTAATTAAATTTATAATTCTTTAAAAATAAATTTGAAAATTCCCTCAAAATTTGGCACAATCAAAAGCTTTCCTTTACCTAAGATTTGATATTCTTTCAATGGCATGTGCAATTAGTCTTCAGTGTCACAATAAGATAATTTTTGTATTCTCAGAAAATGCTGCATGTGGATTTTTGAGAATTTTTGATAATAGTTACATGAATACTGAGTGAGTGTCTATTAAATTTGATATTAATATCACTTCTGGAACTATATGCAAATTAGAGTCATTTGATTGTAACAAGTTTGTTTTTTTTTTTTAGAATCGTGTAGTTGAAGGATATGTATTTAAATATATGTAACTAGAGCTACTAGCAGGAATCCTAGGAACATACAGAAATTGATTTTTTTAGAATTATTTTATTTAACTTTACTTATTCAATTAATTAATTTATTTTAATTTGATCAGAGAGGGACAGAGTGAAAGAGAGAGAGGGAGAGGGAAAGTGAGAGAGCAAGCCATCAGGTCCAGGACTTGAACTGCGGTTGGCCATGTGGGAGTCTAGAGCCCTTAACACCATGCCACCTGCCAGCCCCTATGTGGAAATTATAAATAAATAAAGATGGATGTGAACAAAGTCAAGAAATTACTATTTATAGAACATGAAACTCTTATTCAAGTTTTGATTAGAATCAGTCATAGATACAATGCTATTTTCCGTGCAGTGGTCCTCTAATGAAGCAAAAAATGCAAGAAACAAACAATAAAACCCTCTTAGAATAATTCATATAAGTGCAAAAAATAAAATTCATAGGGCAAAAGAGAGAACTAATAACACTGAAAGCTAATTCTAACTAGGGAAACTAGATTACTGGTTTTTTTTGTTGTTAAGCAAATTTGGCTTTTCTAATATGTCTAAGACTTCTCAAATTTGCCCTGTCTGTTTGCTGTTTATGAAAATTAAGTTAAAACAAAGGTTGATTTTTTTTCTGAGTAATTGTACATTATCTTATCTGCAAGATAAAAGGATGTTTCAGAAATTGAGAACACCAAAGCTAGAGCTAATAGATAACATATAAGACAGGATTTTCAAATATTAAATAAACAATGAATAAAACTAAGCATAAGTATTTTCCTAAAAAGTTATTTACTATTTACCTGAAATTCAAGTTTAAATGGATATTCTAGATTTTTGTTTGCCATGCCAATAAGTCTTGAAAACAAATCCATAGCAAATAAATTTTAGAATTCAAATTGTTGTGATTATGCCCCAAGGAAGTAGAATTGGGCCTACTTACATTCTCATTTTATTAATGCATGACAAATATTAACCTTATAGATCGGCTTCAGAGCTGTTCCTGTATGATGCTTTATGAATTTTAGGTAGGCAAATCTTTGCTGAAATAAGATTTAATTCTGGTCTTTAATGTTTTATTGATGATAATATAAAAGTGTAATAAAATAATGCCTCGTTTTTGCAAAAGGCAATTGAAGATCCTGACTTGTATTTTACCCGAAAACCTGCTTAGATTTTAGTGTCAAGAAGAAAATATCTCTTTCAAGATTTTCCTATTGAATTTCCTTTTCCAGCAAGAAAAGCATAATGCACATTTGCTCTTGCCTTTCTGCAAGAGGCTAGGAGTTCAGTTTGTTGTGCTCAATAGTGGTGGAAATTTACTTACCTGTCCTTCTGTTTAAGCACTTTTAGAAATGTCACCATTTTATTTTCATTTTATCTGTTCTACTTTTTCCACATTCAATACTTTATCAATTTTTTACAAAGTGATCAGGTTAAAAGTTATAAGTGAAATAACCCTAATTTAAATAATAGTGAAAATGTGAAATTTAGAGTAAGAAATTTTACAAGAAATTTAATAGATCATGCAGAAATTACAGGTCTTAATTCTAACATCTCTAATCAAATTATTTTAATACTTATTTTTCTTATAATTAAAAGATTGAGTAAAGATTATAAATGCATTTTATGATATTAAACACTTGGGGCAAGTTCTAATTAGCAGACATATTAGCACAAATGTCATAGTGATGTATGTATCATACCAGTACATTGAATGTAAGGAAGATAGAAGAAGAGTTGAGGCATGTCAGTCAATGGCATGGTGGTTAAGAGGGCTAGATTGCACATGGACATCTGTATGGTTCAAGTTCCAGACCTACCCGCTTGAAAAACATGTAGGGCAAGTTGCCCCTAATCCCAAAAATTTGTGAGAAAAAAGCAGGAGGTTTTGCAGCTTCATCATTTCCCATGGAAATGTTTTCTCACTTTCTCTCTCTCTCTCTCTTTCTGTCTCTCTCCAGCAAGTATATATACCCTCTATTTATTAAAAAAAAAAAAAAGAGAAGAAAAAAAGAAAGAAAGAAAAAAAAGAGTCGAGACAATGTGGTACAGTAATACCATGATGTTGATATACAAGCAAAACAATTATTATCCCAGATAATAATAATGCCTATACATTGCTAGAAAAACAGAATTTTGACAATAGATTTTCTCGAAAGGGTAGGAAAACAATTTATAAAAATAAGAAGCGTTAGGATTTAATTCTAGTGTTAATTTGAAAAACAAAAAAGAAACAAAAAAATTACTAACTTGCCTAATAAATACTTATTTTTAGGGTACTATGTACTGTATAGTGTTTCATAATTTAACATTTTATGCACTCACTTGATTTCATTTTGATTCTCAAAGCATCTTTTGTAGTAGGTGTGGCAGATAATATTGTCCATTTCTTCAAGGGCTGAAAATAATTTTTCAAAAATTATTACAGTACTTTATTAAAAATTCTATATTTCAGATAATTCTTATATCTGTAACACATTGAATTTATTGATTCTAAGACAAATGTTTTCTCCAGATTACTTACTAATAAAGGAATCAAAAAATCATGGCCACTCAATCACATTTATGCTGGCTATTACCTATGCAAGTGCAAACCTCAAAACTCCAGCATTAGGGCTTGCAGAGTAAGTGTTTCTGTAATGACACTTCCCAGAAACAGAGTGGAATATTCTCCAACTTCTTTTTTTCTTTTTCTTTAATTGGTCAGAGAGTATGTGTTCTCATCTGAAAGAGACAGACAGAAAGAGGGAGAGGCAGCAAGAACTCCCCTATGGGGCATGGTCATGCCACAATCCCTTCTCTCTTTCTCCATCTGGTGGGGATTTGGAGGCACTCATGCATATGTTCCCAGTGTATTTTTCAAGTCACTGGGTCCAGGATTTGAACTGAATGGTTGACCATGTAGTGTCTGGTGCTCTTTTATCACTAGGTCACGAGGCTGGCTTAGTGAGGCACTCTTCTAAATCCAAGGAACTAAATGGTTGGAGTAATATTGGGAGTAGTTGGTGAATACAGTGTATTTACCAACACGCTACAAGTTGAACTCAAAAGATGACTAACCCTAAATAATTCCAAAATCAGATTTCAGATGCCAGTGTCAAAAGTTACTCTTCAGAAATATCACATAATGAAAACTACAGCCCAGGGAATGACACTGTGTGGAAAAGCACACACATCAATAACTGAGAAGACAAATCAAAATATTTTGTTTATATATTCTTATGTACAAGCATGATATAAATTTACCATTAAGCATAAATAAATTTTTCAATATACATAATATAAACATTCCATGTTCAAAAAATAATTTAATTAGCTAGATTTTTTTCCTTTTAGGTATTATCTGGTGTGAAATACTCAGTACCCTGAATCTTGGTTTAGAGTATTTTGTTCTTTTGTCAGTCTGTCAGTTCTTGTGCTTAGTGCCACAGCATTTCCATTGTTTGGAAGCACATACTAATGTTTTAGGATGAAATATTACTTCCCCTTACTTTTACTTCTCATTGGTAAAATTCTTTTGGCTATTCTTTCTTGTTACGTTTTCAAAGTTAACTTCAGAATTACTATATTAAATCTCTTCCACGTAGTTCTACATCTCACAAAAAATTAAACTTTATTAAAGTCATGGATAATTGGCACTTCCCAATCCTGAGATCTAGAAACATAAGATATCTTCACGTTTTTTCAAATTTTATTTTATCTTTTGCTAAGGAACTTTTTTTCTTCTTCCTATGGGTGATGTCTTTTTCTTGTCAAGTTTTCTTCCTAACAGATTATTTCCTCTACTAATCATTAAAAGAAATCCATTAATTTCATGAATATTTTTATAAAAATAACAGGCTTAGAATTGTGGTTTACAAAATGTTAGCCTTTGTTTACCTGGAAAACACAGGCTACGGGACCCCCAACTCTAATCAGACTTGAACTCTAAGGTCTAGGCAGGAAGTAATACATGATTTAATCTCACACTTGTTTTTATCTTTTTTTGTAAAGGAAAGAATCCTCAGTATATTACATTTGGTTCCTGTCAGATTTAAAATCCTGAATAGAGAATGTCTGACTTATCTGATAAATTCAGTCTTTGTTGCAATGACCTTTAACAGAGCAAAAATAACTATACTCACACAGTAGAGTCATCCATGCAAACTCTTTAAAGTGTCTTAAAATTTTAAGAAAATCACCAACTATGATCAATTTTTTGAGAGACAAAAGTTTTACAGTCATATTTGAAATACTTAAGCTGGCGACTTCTGAAAATATGTTTTTAAGAGGAAAAATGTATCTCTGATTGAGATAATCCAAGGTAAACAAATTATTATAAATTGTCTGAGAGGCAATTTAGAATTTTAAACTTATCAATGTATTAGGAAATGGCTTTTTTTTGACAGTATGGAAAAAGGTAAGGTATATATTTCAGACCAATAATAGTTCTTGCATGTATCTGTATGTAATTGCAAAATAGGAATAAATGCCTTAAATATTTAATGAAAGTATATAGACTCTTAAAAAGTGAAAAATCCAAAAGGAAAGGAAATTATGATGTTAAATAAATTTTGCAAGTAATTCTAATGAAATTATGGACAATGTCATTTTTTTATATTTCTCTATAGTTTTTTTTTTTTTGGAGAGGTTTTTGCTAGAGGGTGCATGCGCTCGCCAGACAGAGAGAAAAACATAGAGACAGAAAGTAAGAAATCACCCCCTAGTGGGGATGGTCACGCCACAATCCCTTCTCTTCCATTTTCCTCTCGGGATCTTGGGCACGCACGCACACTCGCTCGGTGTGAGTTTTAAGCCACCGGGTCCGGGACGCAAGCCACAGTCGACTATGTGGGAGTCCAGCGACATAGCCATTACGTTAACTGCTGGTTCCCCATATTTCTCTTTAGTTTTCAAAACATCATTTCTGTGGGTGTATTTCTTTTCTAATATTAAATTAAAAATGAAGAATATTAGAGAGAAAGGGATGAAAAAGTTGCTCTGCATGAAATTTGAGGAGCAATATTTTTTGCTATTGGATTTTCAAACTCTAAAAAATGATCTCCTGTGCTATAATTCTCCACAATAATACCGTAATTCTGAAAAGAATGTTTTCAGACTTTCATATGGACACATTAGCATAGCCAGAGACCAATCAGAAACTGGATCTAAATCATCTTTACTGGAATGCAAATTCCTGTATATTATCTTTACCTAAATAAATTGTCCCCATTATGATAAATATTTGATATTCTAAGAGACAGTCTAGAAACATGCAGCTAAGAGACAGTTTAGAAACATGTAGCTAATCTATTTAAGAAAAACAATTGATATAAAATCAATTCCTAATATGTATCATAAGCTGGTGTTTCAAACAAACCTCCTTATGCAAGGCTGGTATCTTTAAATTCTGCAGTTCCTGTCATTGGACTTGTATGTACTGGAATCTTACCTTCGCCTGGCTGCTAAACAACTCAGGCTAGTACTTATCCTAAGAGTATTTAGAAAAGCAATAAAATTACTAAAAATTTAAGCCAAAATAATACCCATGATTAGAAATGTGGAAGTTTGGCATTAATTAACTTGAAAATAAGATGCTGAATCACCTGGAGAGTCATCGTTATGCAACGTTCTAATGCAAGGTCAGTGAACAGCTGGATCTCCATTTTTACTGTTAACACTACTAATGGAATAGATTTAAAATTTAGCAAAGACCCTGAGTTCTTTAAGTGTAGACTGACAAGAAAGGTGCATATGGGGCAGGCAGTGGCATGGGGGTACTACAACTGCACACATGGGAAAGGTCCTCAGTTTGTACCCCAGGACGTTCCTGAGGACACTGGCAGAGGCCCATGATCTTGGCTGGTGCTGGATTTCTTGGGGTTGCTGCTCTTTCTGTCTCTCTCTCTCATAGAAGAAATAAATTAATACACTTTTGAAAAAATAATTTTTTAAGGAAGACATACATTTACTGTGTATAACTTACTGTAGTTGTGCCTGAACATTATGGACCTGATACGGCCCAGATACTAAGATCTAGCATTGTAAATGGGCCATCATGACCCAGTAATGGTACTCTTAGTTTTTTGAAGGTCTCTGCATGACTTGAAATGTTTTTTTTTTTTTTTTCCCACTCACATGTTCTAACCAGTTTGCATTTTTACCTCCTGTACTTTGTAGGATTTAAAAGGTGAAGTGAAAAGAAGGGTCTGGAACAAAGGAATTGCTCTTAAGGGCAGTTGTGACGTTGACATCTCTTCCCCATCTTAGTCCTTAGGCCAAGGCAGATAGAGCTTTTCTGCTGTCTTTATAGCACAAACTGCCACACTAGAGGGATACACACAAACTCATACTTACACCCACACACAACCTAAGAAGTCCAAGATGCCAAGAGCCACACAGTTTGAGGCTGACATGGCCAGTATGGTGTCTTAGAACCAGTACTTGTTTTTCCCACTCCAAAACACTTTCAATAAGCAATTTCAAACATCATGGTTTTTACCAACAGAGTTTCACAAAATGTCCACTTAGTGCCATGTGTACAAAAGGGAAAAATGTCGCATTTTGCTTATGACACTAAAGAAATTCAGAGGGTAAATGAAACTATTATAACAGTATGTCAGAGGGAGAGAAGGAGGACACAGAACAATAGGTAAGACATAAACTAGTCCCCAGCCCCATAGTTCTTCCTAAAAGGGAGCTGGGTCTAGCAGATGACCTCATGCACCGCCATGAATTATAAATAAAATCATATTTATTGAGTACTTATGAAGAGCTCCGCAACGTCCTGTCTCTGTAAATATGAGTGAGAGACAAGCAGTTTTCTCAGAAGGGGCTTATAGAGGATCTGGGGTAACATATTAATACATGATTCCAATAACAGGGAGAAACTCATAGCAAAGCCAATTAAGATACATGAGTTAGTTCGGAGGACTGATAAGGTATGGCTATTCATTTATGTCACAAGAGAACTTTTTTTCCCCTGAAACATCTTCTTGGGATGGAGTAAAGAGATATAAAAAGATGCCATAGTACAAAAAACCTTGACTAAATGGTGGGGGTGGATACTTGCGCTCCTACAGTTGGCAAGAAGCCACATTTGGTGCACTTTGGCAGGTAACAATGGAAAGCCAGTGTAGCGTGGTTCAAGATTCAGACTCAACAAAACCTGCCTTGTTTACTCGGCATGCTTATTTCAACCCTTTTGAATGCTATAAAAATAAAGGATGAGTGAGAAAAAAAATATTTCAAACCTGAGAAAAAAATATGTCCAGACAAAGATAGAGTGCTTGAACCAGATACTAGAAGCAGAGGCCCTAGCAACTGGAAGTCAGTAGAGGTCACCTGTCAGGCTTCCAATTCTTTGTTATCTCGTGGCTCGTAGCGATGGGTTGTTTTTTGGATTCTCTCTCCTGGAATGGAGATTCAGAGTTCTTCCAAATGCTTTCTGTAAGTTGTCTCTGTTGAGTTTCTCAGTCAGCACTGGCTTTTCTTTGTTGTTTTGCAGTGGACCATTACCTATTCACAATAAGAAATTCTTTAAACTTAAACTTCAGAGATACTAGGTCTACATCTGCAGCACTTATCACCAGATGGCAGACTTTTATTCACTATTTTTTGAGAATAAGCAAAAATCTGTGGTCCTTCAGAGTTAGTTCCAAAAACTGGGAACGAGATGAGTCACAATTACTAAAAACATAAACTTATTAGCATAAAATAGCATTATTTGGTTTTGTACTTGTTTTTAATAGCTATGATTAAAGAACTATTGATTAAAGTAAAATTCTCATGCATAATCTTAGTTAAAATTAAAATCATCAAGAATTTTAAGTATTCTAACATATCTTTTGATATTCCTTCAAATGTAAATTAATTTAGAATTTAGATGATTCAGAAGTTTTTTTAAAACTTTGCTGGCATGTATTTCTTATGTATGATAAGTGTCGTGGTATTTATTAAAGTCACATACCTTTAGAATTATGAGTTTGTTTTCACTTTCAAACACTTTTGGTATATTAAAATCATTTGCTTTTTACCCACTATAATTGGGAATATTAACAGAGTGGGTTGTACAACTTACCTTGTTAGAGCCAAACAAAATGGGTGTTAACCAGGATTTAAAAAAATTCTTTGTTCTGGGATCAGCAGATGGTATACTGGTTAAGTCACTGGACTCCCACGTAGTCGACCATGGTTTGAGTCCCAGACCCAGCAGTTTCAAACTCATGCTGTGTGAGTGTGTTTGTGTGCTCTAAATCCTGAGAAGAGATTAGAGGAGAAGGGACTGTGGCATGGCTATCCACTCTGGGCAGTGATTTCTTGCTTTCTGTCTTTCTCTGTCTCTCCGGCAAGTACACATGCCCTATAGCAAAAATCTCTCTAAAAAAAATTATTTGTTCTCATAAATACATACACACATATGTACTGGGTCATTGGAAAAGTTATAATGCATTTTTTCCATAGAAAAACAGAAAAATATGTCATGAAGTCTCCAACTTTCTATCTATCTATCTATCAAATGTGATATTCAGATACAGAAAAAAAATGGAATAGAATTCATCTCTATGTATCCATCAATTAGTTTCAAATAATCTTGAATCTGTCCCCTCCACTTTTCATTGTTTTTTTTTTTTTTTAAGAGGTTTTCGCTATAGGGCGCGTGCGCTCGCCAGACAGAGAGAGACAGAGAGACAGAAAGCGAGAAATCACCCCCCAGGGAGGCGAGGTGGTTACGCCGCAATCCCTTCTCCATTCTCCTCTTGGGATCTTGGGCACGCACGCACACACGCCTGGCGTGAGTTTTAAGCCACCGGGTCCGGGACACAAACCACGGTCGACTACGTGGGAGTCCAGCGACATAGCCATTACGCTAACTGCTGGTTCCCTCATTGTTATTTTTGATAGAGAAATTTAAGTATAGCATAATTTAAAATCAGAGTGTATTAGTCTTCTGTTGTACATAACAAGTTACCACAAGGCCTGGATCTTTACTTAAAGAGTTTGCCTGATTAGTTTAAGTGTATTTTGGATAATCTATCCCTTCATTAATTCTGAGTCAGCTGAGGAACATTCCTAAATACTTCTAAAAATTTCCTTTTCTTTTGCCAAATTCGATTCTCTAGAAGTAAGTCACTAGTTCTAACACCACCCAAGGTAGAAAGTAGGTGAGGAACAAAGGGATTATGCATTAGGTATGGAAACCATGGGGTGACAATATGGATGTTATCAGAGAGTCCTCTGTATCACAGTGACTGAGTACCTTAACACCAGCCTTTGGCCCCAAAGAGTATCTTTTATTTCTGGGGCCAGCAGGTGGTGTGGTGGTTAAGGGTGCTCAACTCCCATGTGACCGATCATGGTTCTAGTCCCGGACCTGGCAGCCTGCTTTCTCACTTTCTCTCTCTCCCTCTCTCTCTACCCACTCCCGGGTCAAATAAAATAAATAAAATAAAATAAAAGTCAATAAAATAATTTAAAAGAGAGTATCTTTTATTTCTAATTGGGTTCCTTTCTGAAATGCATGCCACATGATTAAGAAGAAAAAGCAAAACTAATCATAAGCTTCACATGTATGAAAACTATCAAGTATCTAAAAGAAGGACTCGGGATCAAGAGAGCTGAGAAATTAAAGTAAGTTTTCTTGCAAAGAAGTTGCAAAAAAATTTGATTTCAGAAGGGATGATCCATTAAATAAAAAGGCAACGAGGCTACCTAGTTTATATTGGTTTGTTTGATGGCTTCTTATGTTTGCATTTAAAAAAAAATCAACTCATAAGAAATTCAAAGCATTACCGATGCTTCACATTCAACTTAAATTAACAGCAACTGAATGATGCCTCTTTACTCATTAGGTAAAAATACTTATGAAGTATATTTAGTTTCCTGGCCTAGCCACAGTGGTTAGGAAGTAGTACACTGGTTTGTGATAATGTAGCCACATGAAAGGCCCGGATCTGGATCCTGGACCAACCTAAATACAAAGGGCAGGAGGTGTGGGCCTGTAATCCTAGCAATCTAGGATTATGTAGGAGGCTGGGGCAGGAGGAGAGTGGCTAAGTGAGAGCCCTTTTCTCTCCCATTAAAACAAAGAACTCAAGTCCTGAGTTAACTCGGGTCCTGGAGCTGATGGAGGCATATTTACACTCAGTTCAGTACCCCTGCAGACCTAGGAGAACTACTTCTGTGCTGCATTTATACAACTATTCTGGTAGAGAAAAGCCCAGCTACAGGAGTCAGGAAAACTTGTTCCTTTTCAGGTTTTGCCACTTACTATTTATGTGGCCTTGGAAAAGCCATTTATCCACTGTGAACTTCAGAGTCTATAAATGACAATAACTTGAACTACCTTGTAGGGTTTTATCAGATTTAATGATAACCTGTACTTCAAAAATATTTAAATATAAACAAAGCATTGTGATTATAAATGTAATACAGACATATTTTGTTCCTCAGTTTCTGTTTTTGGCCTTTTTTTTAAGAGTTTTTGTCATAGGGTACGTGTGCTGGCCAGAGAGAGACTGAGATAGAGAGAGGGTAAGTAAGAAATCACCCACCCGCCAGGGAGGATGGCCTAGCTGCAATCCCTTTTTCTCCATTTTCCTCTCAGGTTTGTGGGCACATACACATATGTGACTGAAGTGATGTCGAAGCCACTGGGTCCAGAACTCAGTACGTACTCTGCCATGTGGGAGTCCAGTGACTTAACCACACTACACCGCCTGCTGGCCCCGATTATTAGCCTTTTACAGGACCACAGAGTGTTCTTAAATTAAGTGAGCAACTAGGTCTCTTCTGAAGATACAATTTCAGATCATTGAGGAGAAATATCTATTTCAGTTACATTAGATAAAATAAAATGTGGCCTGATTTTCAGTGGGCTAAGGGGAGAAATACAAAGCACGTCAGTGGCATAAATTGTATTTGGAATGGCACGATGGGCAAAGGGATTGGCAATAGCTACAGGCTTCGCTGCACTGTCAGTGAAGTCCACGTATAGCCTCTATGTGGCAGTTCTGTTGCATATTCAAATATATGGTACAAAATGAGTCTCGGAGGACATGCATGATTTCTAAAAATAAGTAAAAATGTGCTCCTGGTTTCAAACATTTTTCTTCCTTTCTTCAGACTCTATCCACATCAAATCAACATTTTCAGTTATTTTTTAATACATTCTTGAGTTCTTTTTTACTCATAATGAAGAAGTCAGAGTATATTTTACATCATCAAGTTGAACAAGATGAAAATTTAAATATGAAAAAGCTTAATGTAAGCCATAGTGAGTACATAAAATTCATTTTTGTTTAATAGATTTATGTCTAATTAACTAGCCAACAGGGGGTAATGCTAATAGAGCCAGATATCTGAAGTAAATGTTATTTACCAGCATGAGGTTCCAATAACACAGGAACACCTTCAATGCATTATTTCATCCACATCCATGAAGGCCCCTGGAGTGGCGGCACTGTGTTATTCAAAACAGGCACATCATGTCCTCATGGGTCTTGGACAGCTTGCAGAATGGTCTCTGGTGATTATCTATTTGTCTCTGCATTGTCACATACATCTCTTTCATAATCTGGACAATTAATGGAAATAATCTTTAAAGATTCTAGAAGAAAGAATGCAAGCGGGCCAGTCAGTGGTGTGGTAGTTAAAGCAGCGGGGTCCCACATGGTCAACACTGAGGTTCAAATTCTGGACCTTGTGACTTGAAAAACACTCCAGGTAAATCTGTGTGCCTGTCCAAAATCCTGAAAGGAGACTGGAGGCGAAGTTGTGGTACCACCAATACCTGCATGGAAGGTGCTATCTCAGTTTCTCTCTCTGTCTCTGTGTGTCTCTCTCTCCTCAACGAGTGTGTGTGCCCTCTAGCAAATTATTTTTTAAAGAGAAAAAAAAAAAATGCAGGGAAACTTTGTTCCCTCTCTAAACCCCATTTAAATACAATTAGGTTCTATAATTATATTAACTCACATAGCCAATACTTTTGTCAAACATCTTTTGATTTTACTATATGTACATATATAGTAAACCTATCTATAGTAAATATATAAATATGTTTACGCTATATATTGTGTGTATATAATATATATTTAGACACCGTATATTGCTCTTTTCTTAATCAGGCAGTTTTTAACTTTGGGTGTATTAGCTGGTGGAGTGACTGAAGATGAGAACTATTTGTTTATCACACGGGTGCTTTTTCCAGGTTTTTCATTCTTCCATTGGCTGTCTTGAGTACTCTGTTTTACCTCATCTTTGCACACTGCAGTGACAGGGCTATATACATATTCTTGCAAATACAACAGAGTCAAAACTGATGCCTTGGTTTAACTGCATAATTGAAACAAGAAAAACATCCCTCTCTAGCCCAAAATCTCCATCAGGGAAGAAGTATACATACAAACACATATGCACACAGACACACTATCTGGGTTGTGCAAACTCAAATGGCATCCAATTTTCTAGGCAGCTATATAGGTACCAGAGGTGGACTCTTCAGTCTTGCTTGAAGATTTTGAACTTGGAACCTAACTGAAGTTACAATTCTTATCATCTTTGTACTTTTTATGCAAGTTCCTGACCTCTAACTATCCAATGCTGGTTACTACTCTCTAGCCTGCTTCTGACAGAGCCCTGAAGTTGTATTTCCATCTATTTTCAAGTCTCTGTTGCTCACTAATTAATAGCTTCAAGTTTCCACTAAACATAATTAGCCTCTGGGTGCTTCCTTCTTCATGAGGGAGGTGTTGGCTTCCTGTTTCTTTTCATGAACAGAAACATTCAGCCTCAAATATATTCACAGAAAAAAGAAAAAGAAGAAGAAGGCAGAGGAGTGGGGAATGACTATGAGGTATACCTGAGCAAGGTGATATAAAAGACATGACATCAATAGTAGCTGCTTTTAAATCAATAAGCTAATGAAAGTCAATACATAATGTACTCTTTTTTAAAAAAAGAAAAATAACTTTATTTATTTATTTGTGGGAGTCCAGTACCCTTAACCACCATGCCACATGCTGGCCCCCATAATGTACTCTTTGACCTCTCATTTAAATGAGAAAAAGATGAAATAATCTTTAGTAAGGGAGAAAATTGGGCAAAATGGATGTGTCATTTTCATTTTTATTATTTCATTTCTTTCATTGTAGCTGAGCAGTTAAGATATTCTCTGTAGAGTATGGACATGAAAACAGAGCCACTGTTTTGGAGTCAAATGAGTTGTAAACTTCACTGGATCTTGACATGGTCTCCTCCTTCTCCTCCTTCTCTCAAACACACACACGCGCACACACACACACAGAGTCTTCAAAACATTTTACCTTTGATGTGTCTTCAAGCTCTTAAGAATGTAAATGTAAGCCCGTTTCCTCTAGGTCAATGCTTATGGCTACGGTTCCTGCACAGAAAACAGTTCTGCCAGGTTTTCCTTCATCTCACTCGCTCAGCTTCCTCTCTGCAAAAACAAGAGCATCCCACTTACAACTACTGAGGTCACTGTAACATCTTGCTCCATGTAATAAAAAGTGAGTTCCTCAGCACACTGACTAGAGAGCAGGTGCTCAGGCTGAGTTTGGGAAAGGAATCCTCTCACAGGGTTACAGATCTGTTATGTCTAATGAAAGAAAAAGGGAAAGAAATTATGACAAGTGGATTAAGAACAATGAGAAAAGATAACATGTATAAAGTTTTGATAATAGGAGACTAAAGATTATTGGTTGGAATTTATTATTCTAAAGCGAGTTACCAGTTTTTAAAAAGTGGTCTCTTATTTTGAATCTGCCTTCCTCGCAAGAGAAGCAGTCCAAAATAATGTGCTTCAATTAAACACTGAAGTTAGGATACAGATAACTCAATGATTTTTTTTTAACTTCCAGAGGGTATGTGTACTCACCAGAAAGAGACAGAGAGAGAGGGAGAACATATCCCCACAATGGGACATGGTCACATCAGAATCTCTTTTCTTCCATTTCTCCATTTGTTCGGGATATGGACACACACGCATAAGCACCTAATATGTTTTTAAAGCCGCTAGGCCAGGATTTGAACCAGGATTGGGCATGTGGGATCTGGCTCCTTTAACTACCAGGCTATGGGGTCAGTCATTGAAGTGATTTTAGGTTAAGGAATGGTCTCTACAAATGAATGAACAGAAGCCAGTGGTTTGCTCTCCTGCTTCCCTGCAATATGAGACTTGGGGTGGGGTGGGACATTTGATAATGTTTCCACAGCTGAGGGCACTCAGGTACTCTGTGTTTCCTGCTAAGGACATGCTCACAAAAGTGCTGAGTCACTAAATTGTGCCTGGAAAGCAGCTGTTGCCATTTTCTTTTGTTGCTGTGGATTTCAATGAAAAAGACTATTTTATAGGGACCAACAGTCAGCATAATGGCTATGTCTCTGGACTCCCATGTAGTCGACCGTGGTTCGAGTCCCAGAACTAGCAGCTTAAACTCACGCCAGGCACGTGTGCGTGCATGCCCAAGATCCCGAGAGGAGAAGGGATTGCAGTGTGGCCATCCCCCCTAGGGGGCGATTTCTCCCTTTCTGTCTCTTTCTTTCTGGCAAGTGCACATACCCTATAGCAAAATACCTCTCTGGAAAAAAAATAAAAAAGAAATATTCATGAACTATTTGGAGAACTTCACAGGTTTTTTTTTTTTTAAAGACTATTTTACAGTAAATAGAAGCTGTCATCTCATTTATTTTGATTAATACTACAAAAAAATCATAAAATATGAGACATGACCCCATAGAAAGAATAGGGATTTCCAGAAGTAAATGTGCTTGGGCACAATTAGATTGTAATTCAGCAAAAGACACAGAAATGCTTCTAAGTAGTACACAGGTCTTTTTTTGTTTGTTTGTTTGCTTGTATATATATATATATATATATATGGTGAGTCTGAGCAGCTGACAAAAATGTCTCACCTTCCAAAGCTTTCTCCTCCGCACTCATGGAGTAGATTCTGGGGACTCGGAGCAAGTTACTCTCGTGCTTGAGACCTCAGTCACCTCAACTATGGAGACAGGATGTTGAGTTCCATGATCTCTGAGGTCTATCCACTATGCTGTAATTCAAGCTCTTGAATTTTCTGTAACCACAGAGCATTCTAATGAACAAACATCTTGTCGGTGATTACCCTAGGGCAAGCTCCTGTTCTCTGGCAGATTGCTATGACTAATCATAGCTGCCATTCAATCGAATTTAATACTGCTCTATTTCATGTATTTTGGTAAGGCTGTAGAATATATCATCTCTATGAATAGCTCAATATTGTAGTTTGCAAAAATATTCTGAATTATCAGGGTCTAAAAAACACCTAACTGTTAATCTTACTGTAAGGTAATAGCATGTATTACTTATTTAAATTCTTCTAAAAAATATCCTGGTGGCCTTATACGAGACATTCTCTGTGAGTGTATATGCATGTCTGTGCACATCCACACAGGTGAGCACAGTAGGTTTTGCAACAGTGATAGAAGTTGTAATGATACCTCAAAGAAGTTCAGTGACTTCAATATTTTTCCCCTATAATTCAGAGTAAAGTACTACAGTCTGAGTGATCTCTTTGATTTACAAATCTGAAAAGACTTTTCCTTGCCTAAGGGTGCCAAATTATCTTAGGATAAAGTGCAAAATTCTTACTACGGAACACCAGAATTCTGTTGGCTTCTACAAGCTCTGTACACGTTATGTGCACCGTTTCTCTCCCAGACTCAATCTAAGCTCCAGCCATTCTGACCTACTTTCAAGAGCCCGAATTCTCTATTTCCTGTGTTAAGCCTTTACAGAGCCTGTCTCCTTTGACAGAAGCACCCTTCCCTGCTTTCTTGTCAGTGAACTCCTCTTCGTGTTACAGCTGTGTAAATGTGACCTTCAGTGAAGAGGATTATAATCATTTCATAATATTGGTTCTGCATCTGACCACTGAGAAAGAGCCTAAGACTGTAATTAATTAATTAGTATTTATTGAGCACCTGCTACTGTTGTGTAAAAATGCCACAGAGGCTTATACATATGAGCAAGATACAGATTGCTTAAAGAAGAAACGAGGACACTGCACACATATCGTATGGGAAATCCATGTGCTACGGAGGTTTAACAGAGAAGTAGCTCACATTTTGTTGAATTGGAGAAAGCAGATTCATTTTGAAATTATTGTATCTAACAGTTTACAAACCATATTTTCAAGGATCTTTAGTTCTGAAAATACCTCTCAGGTTACTCTTGAGTGATTGATGAAGAATTGAGCAAATAGATCTTTGCGTCCCAAATGCCAACTCAATGAGAACAGCTCTGGTGTTTTCTGTAATTAAAAGAAAAAAAAATTGAGTTAGCCTGTGGCAAGGTGGTGAAGACAGCTGGATCCCACATGAAAATAGGACAGTTCCAGTCCCAGACCCGGTGCCTTAGAAATATGTCAGGTGCCATGTGCACATGCCCAAAATCCTGAGAAGAGGGAAATGGAGGGGGAGGGATTGCAGCATGCCTGTCTCTCACAGGAGGTGCTTCTCGCTCTCTCCCACCCCTCCATCACTCCTTAGCAAGTGCACATGACCTCTGGCAAAAGTAAAAATAATAATGATAATAACAATAATAAATTTAAAAATGGAAAGCCAGGGGGTGTTTCTTAGTGAAATAATGTATTTTGGAATTAACAGATATCCTAAAGGTGATTTTTGCTTTCAAAGAAATTGGTGGGTAACAAATGTATCTCCCAGTTTGTAGTGCCACTTACTGCCTAGTTCACAGAAGGGCAGTCGTGATGCATCATTCTGCGACCATGTCAAGGGCCGCTCACGACCTCACCAGGTGTATCCACTGTTCTTTTTCTTTTGCTTTTAGTCAAATAACACAAAACTAGGAATCTTCAACAAGTTAATAGAAGATGTATTCCATTTAAAAAGGTACATGATTTTTTTGCACCAAAAAATCATATTTCAACCCCTTTTTCCACAAACATTTTGAAATTCACTCATCTTTGTTAAAAATTACCAGATAGCATTGCCATCTTTAAGAATGGTGCGATGACCTGTGTTAACTGCAAATGTGTCAAGATTTTTCTGTAGGAATGCTGCTTTTGGAAAGGAAAAAGAATATTGACTTTAAGGACTATAAATTTATGAAACACCTGTGGAAGCAAAATGAAAACTATAGTATGTTTTTCTTTTGCTTGAATACATATTATAGTACATGATTTAAGCTACTTTCTATTTCTATCTTAATCCTATTTTGTTTTCAGCTAAACTAAGTATACTTCTCTAAGATTCAAGTGTTCACTGCATGAGGTAAATTAACTCTTCCAGTGCCCTTGGGTACCAATTAATGCCCAAGAGGAGGTAAATTACTAAATGGTGCCCTGCTGCTTTAGAAGACTGAATCCGCCTCAAATGGTTCCTTTCTCTCTGCTAGAGAGTAGATTACTCCCAGTGGCTCTCTGTTGGACAGGATCCATTTTCAAAATGGAAATTAGATTCCATCTGATCAGCAAGTTAAAGCATCTGAAATATGTAAAGCAATAGTTATTAGATTATCAGTAGCTACAAATGTCTGTAATGACCACTTGAAAAAGATACTAAGTAAATATGAGGACATAAAACAGAATATTGGACAGTACTGCATATTTAAAATTGTGTGTGTGTGTGTATATATACATATGAAACCATGAAATTTGAATTTTGTTATTAAAGTGGAATGTTCTATAATTATATAGAACATGGACTGTTATGCTGCACAAACACATCACAATCTGTATTCACCCCTTTCCTTATTAATTAAAAATATAGAAATAAATACACAAAAATATAGATTTTTCACTCTAGCATCTTTAAGCCTGAATATTTTGTGGTATTTGAATATTTTCATAGTTTTTATGAATTTTTTAATGGCTCTATCATTGAAGTTAAAAACAACTTTTCTATATCTTCATTTGCCCATTATTGTACAAAGAGTTTTGAGAGTCTATTAAATGTGAGGCACTCCACAGGGAAAGGAAAAAATCTTCTTTAACTTTATTTTAAAAAATTTTATTGGGGCTGGCAAGTGGCATGGTGGTTAAAGGTGCTGGACTCCCACAGGGCCGACCATCGTTCAAGTCTCGGACCTGGTGGCTTGCTTTCTCATTTCCTCTCTCTGTCTCTCTCTGTCTCTCTCTGATCAAACAGGAAAATAATAATGATAATAATAAATAAGAGTTAAATAAAATAATTCTTTAAAAAATTATTTATTATCATAATCTTGTTTATATTACATTGAATCACATATAAAGATACAGTGTATTACATTTCTTTTTCCAGAAGGAATACCATGCATATCAGTCAAGACAAAGACATTACTGTCCACATCATCATCAACAAATAGTTTTTTATCATTTTTTTCCAGATTACTATTGTTATTTTATTCTATTTTTTTAAAAAAAACTTTCAATCACTATATATCATTTTGCTTATAAAAAGAATTTACCCAACATGAAATACTTCTCAGTCCAGTCCCATTGAGAATAGTATACATGTCATCATCAACAGGTAATAAACCATTTCTGTGTCCCACTTATTCCATGCCTCTCTATGAATACTCTTGCTATCGTTCTCTTTCTCTTTCCTTCTTCAGCCCCATTCCACACTGTCTTCAGCATCCTTAACTATTTTCACTGCTTTTACGCCCTCCAATATCTTGATCTCTATGATAAAGTGTGGATAGTCGGTTTATATTAAGTGGATACATACAAAATTTTTCTTTCATATCCTGGCTTGCTTCACTCAGCAATAGATGCTCCTTTTCTGACCACTTTCTATCAAATACCTTCTTTTACTTTACTTTCTATCAGAGAAGAACAAAATCAAACATTGATTATTAAATTGGAAAAGTGCTACGAGGGAAACAAGTATGGGCCGAAGGCAGACAATCACTAGAGTAGGAGAGGGAGGAGGGAAGCAGCCACAGGTAAAATAGCCACTGTACACTTCCTTCGTAGAAAGACACTCCTGCCCTGAATCCTGATGAGGTGGCAGTGCAGTCTATGAAAAGCAGAATGGTTTAGGGAAAATATCTGCAAAATAGTCTGTGACAATAAAGATGTGTTCATACCTGAAGAACTTTGAAAAGACCCCTGTGAGTAGAACAGGCGTGGTGATAGAGGTGGTAATGTGGTTGTAATATGAACTGAGACTAAAGGAAAAGTTAGATCACGCAAGGCCTTATCAGCTAATAAAAGAAATTAAATTTTATCCCAAGTATAATGAAAGGAGGGATTTAGAATGGGGAATGAATAATCTGTAATGCAAAAAATAAAAATAGCAATGACATTAAGTATTTACATACCACATTTTATGTGCCAGACATTTTTCTAAGAACATAATATTTATTAATTTTTCTAATAATTTTATGAAATAGAATGAAAGAAAGCTAGAGAGGTCACATGAATTGTCCAAAGGTGTGTAGTTTGATCTTCCAAAACCAGGATTCAAGCCTGGTCAGTCACATGCCCTAAAGTGTCTAGCTAGCTAGCCATCAATCAATCAATCTATCTATCTATCTATCTATCTATCTATCTATCTATCTCTATATCTATCTTTCACTTATCTATGTCTCCTGCTATCTCTTTTTTCTATCACCTATACATCTAGACTATCTTTATGTATAATCACCATAAAAATGGTACCATTCTCAAATTCATGAAATTGATGATATTTTTAGGAACAGAGTTTTTAGAGAAAAGAAGAAAAGAAGAACCAGGACTGAGCACTGAGTGACCTCAGGTAGAAAGAAATGAGCAAAGGAGACAGAATCAATGAACTGCTAAAGGGGTAATAATAGGAAAGTTGGGAGGGACAGGTAACAGGATTAAAGATCAGGGACAGACATTGAAACAAAAATGTTGTCAATTCAGCTGAACATTGCTGAGAGGTAAGTAAAATGGCCTAGAAATCTTTGCTGACTTGCAACATGGGAGGTGTTCATAGCCATAGAAAGAGAAATGTTCAGGAGAGGAGATGGCATAATGGCTACGTTGCTGGACTCCCATGTAGCTGACTGCAGTTCATGTCCTGGACCCGGTGGCTTAAACTCACGCTGGGCACATGAGCGTGCATGCCCACGACTCTGAGAGAAGGGACTGCAGTGTGGTCAAACCCCCTGGAGGGTGATTTCTTGCTTTCTGTCTCTCTGTCTCTCTCTCTCTTTCTGGTGAGCACATGTGCCGTATAGCAAAAAAAATGAAAAAAGAAAAGAAAAGGAAAGAAAAAGAAAAAGAAATAGAAAAAGAAAATGTTCATGGGATGGTACCACAGAGAGCCAACAAGTGGGCTCAAGAGTGAATACGCGGTAAAGCCAAATAGAACACATAGACAGCTCTTTTTAATTTTGTGTGATGATAGAAAAAAAAATGCTGGAGAAGGAGTAACACATGCACAGTTAGGGACAGAAAAATAGAACATATGTTTATGCAGATAATAGAAGAGGGAGGAATTGGGATGTAAGAAAGAAGAGATACTAAAAATGACCTCTTTGAGGAGGCAAAGTAAGAGAGGATGCTGAAAAGAACCCGGAGAGCCAGCCTTTGTTGCCAGAGGAACTTTCCAAGCTGATCATAGAACAGAAGAGGCAAGCAAGAGGCATCAAGAACTTTGAACAACAGGTTCTTAGTGCATCTGAAAAAGGGCAAATAATAGAAAGCTCTAATGGTGTCTATAATGAGCCACACTTGATGCTAAATGTTTTCACCTAAGATATGTCAAAATAATTCTCAGGCCAGTACTATGGTATGGTGGTGAAGCACTGCTCGAAAGTTGGGTCCCACATGGTAACCACTGTTCGAATTTCAGACCTGGTCCATCTCAAAACCTGCTGGGTACACATGTGCGTACTCATGATCTGAAGGGCTGAAGGACTGGAGGAAGAGGGTTGTGGCATGATCAGACCCTGTAGAGGGTGCTCCTCTCACTCTCATGTGTGTGTGCACACAGTCTACCATAAATAAGGAGAAAAAGGATTTCTTTTTAAAGACTAGAATAATTATCCATAAATTCAGAATCAGTATTTTTAATTTTTAATTAACAACCAATAGAATTCAAGCTCAGAGGATTTAAGTAAATTGTTCCAAATCCCAAGTCTGCTAATTGCTGGAGCTGAAGAATGAAGGCAGTCCGATTGACAACGAAACCTGATTCTAGAGCCAGATTTGAACTTAATTATTCACAAGTGCGTGGTGAGGCTCAGAGGATAAACTCGGCCTTCCCTGGTATATGCACCATGCTGCTGTCAGGGCTCGTTTAGAATATGGGTCCCAAGTCTAGTGCTCTCTTCTCCATACTTGATTTTCTTGATTGTTTGAGAGGCAGGAGGCATTTTAAAGTAAAAATGTATGAGTATTGATTTTAAGCTTTATTCACTTGAAAATACAACTGAAAATTAGGTGGAAAACTATAATCATTAAACTTATGAGAATCAGGTATAATTGTTTTTCCAGAGAGAAAAAAAATAATTCAGAGTACTCTTGGCATGACCACTATAAATTTTCCTAACAAGATCTCCAAGCATATACAATTAGTGTTTAGAATTTTCCCAGTGCATGATTAACTTTTAATCAGGATGCTGAGGTGATTAGACCCAGTCTTATTATGCAAGGAAAAATGTAATGAAGGACAATGATCTGTTTTTCTAAACACGCATACACTACAGAAACCTTCATAAAGCAATTTAGAAATTTAAAAGTCTTCTTTTAACAAATCTGATAAAAAAATACCAGAGATAATTTTGCAAACGTTACATGTATTTTCATTAAATATTTCTCCCCATAAACCAAATGGAAATTTGTAATCTTTAACTGTTTTCCAATGAAATGCCTGTCAAATTTGTAAGTTATTACCATAAAATACCTAGAGCACTTTTTAATTCCATATTATTAGGAAACTACTGTCTATGTTTTCCATTTAATCTTATTTAGCATTTAGGTTTGGTCTAGTCATGTCCTGGTGGCATCCTGAAGATTTTTTGTTTGTTGATTTTCTTTTTTTCCCAACTGCTTCCAATACATCACTTCATATCAACATTTTTTACTCCAGCCATTGCGTGTCATGGTAACCAATTTCGCACAGAGTTTAAACAGCTTAGAACAGGTGCGATGGGGGAGGGGGGTACCTCAGCTCAAAGTCTGCACACTCTACTCTCTGAGGCTCCTCCAGAAGTCCAGGGATTAAACAACTTCCTCAAAATGGTGGACAGCTCGACAGCATAGCTGGTTTCCCTTCTTTCTCTTCATTCCTTTTCCTCACTGAGTGGTTGTGTTCTTTGGCATAGTGTTCCAAATGAATGAGGTGTATGACTTAAACACTGACAATAATTAAGTTTCTATCTGCAAAGGCATAAAAGAGCAGATACATCTGTCTTTAATTTTTATATCCAAGCACTAAAACTTGGCATGACCACTATAAATACACACACACACACAAACACACACACACACACTGAATTTCAGTTCAGTGGTCTTCAACTACTTCTCAAGGTTTGTGGTTTTATAAAATAAATATTTTAGGCTGCTTAATATCTGGGAATTTCCCTCATACTGACAAACATTTTTTTTTAAATGAACTGCAATATGGTAACAAGAGTCAGTGGTGTTTTCTTGTCTAAGTCACGTAACCAATTGCAATTCAGTAGAGACTGAAGAAATTTCTTTGTGACATCTAAAATTAGATAAGAAGAAATATCTGTTAATTTAACAAGCCAACATGAAGTCAAATGGGCTGATTTCATTTGAAGTAGAAATGAGAAAAAATTTCAAAATAATTGTTTGGTTGGGATGAAAATAAACAATGAATTCATCACTGTTTAATACTACCTACTAAACATCTTCCTATCCCTTTTCTTTTATTAAGTATCCAGGGGCAATTCCTAATTATACTAAATGGAAGAATTCTTACCTACATCAATGCTATATCTTAACATGAACATTGGGACTTATGATATCTATAATTATGGATTATTTATTTACATATTTATATGTTTATGTATTTTTAGTTCTGCTACAGGGTGTTTGTACTTGCCAGAGAGAGAGACAGAGAAAAAGTGAGACATCACTCCCCAGGGTAGACAGTCATGCAATTATTTCTTCTCTATTCTCATCTTGGGATTTGGGGCATGCATGACACAAGTATTTTATAAGCTGCCAGGTTCCTCTGAGACTTAAACCATGAGGCTGGCCATGTAAAATCCACTGTTTGTCCTCAGATATCCTTATTTTTAATTCACTTTTCTTCTCATCATGAAATTATGTTTGACCCAGAAGGATAACCAGGTAGCTAGCTAGCTAGCAAGTATGTACGAATATAGAAATATGCATTAAAAGCAGATATGGATGTAGAATGTATAAATATACATGATTTACATACATAAAATATGACAATGTGTATTCTGTTAGATTTGATGGTTTTCTCATAATTCTATGACATAGTAAAAATTTAGAACTAAGAATTTTTTCCATAAAAAAATCTTTGCCTATAATAGTCTAGAATTTTCTAGATGTCAACGTAATGAATTGGTTTTGATTTTTACCATGCAAAAATATTAGTACATATGGTACTATTTCCTAACAAGATCTCCAAGCATATACAATTAGTGTTTAGAATTTTCCCAGTGCATGATTAACTTTTAATCAGGATGCTGAGGTGATTAGACCCAGTCTTATTATGCAAGGAAAAATGTAATGAAGGACAATGATCTGTTTTTCTAAACACGCATACACTACAGAAACCTTCATAAAGCAATTTAGAAATTTAAAAGTCTTCTTTTAACAAATCTGATAAAAAAATACCAGAGATAATTTTGCAAACGTTACATGTATTTTCATTAAATATTTCTCCCCATAAACCAAATGGAAATTTGTAATCTTTAACTGTTTTCCAATGAAATGCCTGTCAAATTTGTAAGTTATTACCATAAAATACCTAGAGCACTTTTTAATTCCATATTATTAGGAAACTACTGTCTATGTTTTCCATTTAATCTTATTTAGCATTTAGGTTTGGTCTAGTCATGTCCTGGTGGCATCCTGAAGATTTTTTGTTTGTTGATTTTCTTTTTTTCCCAACTGCTTCCAATACATCACTTCATATCAACATTTTTTACTCCAGCCATTGCGTGTCATGGTAACCAATTTCGCACAGAGTTTAAACAGCTTAGAACAGGTGCGATGGGGGAGGGGGGTACCTCAGCTCAAAGTCTGCACACTCTACTCTCTGAGGCTCCTCCAGAAGTCCAGGGATTAAACAACTTCCTCAAAATGGTGGACAGCTCGACAGCATAGCTGGTTTCCCTTCTTTCTCTTCATTCCTTTTCCTCACTGAGTGGTTGTGTTCTTTGGCATAGTGTTCCAAATGAATGAGGTGTATGACTTAAACACTGACAATAATTAAGTTTCTATCTGCAAAGGCATAAAAGAGCAGATACATCTGTCTTTAATTTTTATATCCAAGCACTAAAATGAGTCTTAGTCAAAACATACACACACACACACACAAACACACACACACACACTGAATTTCAGTTCAGTGGTCTTCAACTACTTCTCAAGGTTTGTGGTTTTATAAAATAAATATTTTAGGCTGCTTAATATCTGGGAATTTCCCTCATACTGACAAACATTTTTTTTTAAATGAACTGCAATATGGTAACAAGAGTCAGTGGTGTTTTCTTGTCTAAGTCACGTAACCAATTGCAATTCAGTAGAGACTGAAGAAATTTCTTTGTGACATCTAAAATTAGATAAGAAGAAATATCTGTTAATTTAACAAGCCAACATGAAGTCAAATGGGCTGATTTCATTTGAAGTAGAAATGAGAAAAAATTTCAAAATAATTGTTTGGTTGGGATGAAAATAAACAATGAATTCATCACTGTTTAATACTACCTACTAAACATCTTCCTATCCCTTTTCTTTTATTAAGTATCCAGGGGCAATTCCTAATTATACTAAATGGAAGAATTCTTACCTACATCAATGCTATATCTTAACATGAACATTGGGACTTATGATATCTATAATTATGGATTATTTATTTACATATTTATATGTTTATGTATTTTTAGTTCTGCTACAGGGTGTTTGTACTTGCCAGAGAGAGAGACAGAGAAAAAGTGAGACATCACTCCCCAGGGTAGACAGTCATGCAATTATTTCTTCTCTATTCTCATCTTGGGATTTGGGGCATGCATGACACAAGTATTTTATAAGCTGCCAGGTTCCTCTGAGACTTAAACCATGAGGCTGGCCATGTAAAATCCACTGTTTGTCCTCAGATATCCTTATTTTTAATTCACTTTTCTTCTCATCATGAAATTATGTTTGACCCAGAAGGATAACCAGGTAGCTAGCTAGCTAGCAAGTATGTACGAATATAGAAATATGCATTAAAAGCAGATATGGATGTAGAATGTATAAATATACATGATTTACATACATAAAATATGACAATGTGTATTCTGTTAGATTTGATGGTTTTCTCATAATTCTATGACATAGTAAAAATTTAGAACTAAGAATTTTTTCCATAAAAAAATCTTTGCCTATAATAGTCTAGAATTTTCTAGATGTCAACGTAATGAATTGGTTTTGATTTTTACCATGCAAAAATATTAGCACCAACATGGTACTAGTTTTTTGATCAAGTATATGTTATTAAAGTATTCAATGTGTTAATAATTATGTTATTAAAAACTCGTATTCTGGGCAAGGTAAGTCAGTCACTTTGGATCCACAGGAAAGGAATCGTGTATCACATTACTGTTCAGACAATAAGAAGAAATAAATCTACAAATACCACTAAGCCTCAAAGAAAACTCTTCTACAAAAGGAATTTTTTATATCAAATGATGGGCCCAACAAGACCAAAGGGATTTAGGATGTATGCTCAAAATCAGCCTTTCATGTGTGTTTGCGTATTCAGCGTATACATCCTCCAAGAACTCCACCTGTCTTGGAGATGTTGCCCATCATTTATTCATCTGCAAAGAGACTGGAGCCTGAATCGATCTTCATTTCAATCATGTAAGAATTGTGAAAAGCAATTTGGAGCCTAGAAGCATCCTTTTTCTGAGAGAGAAGATGTACTTTATGGGGATCTAGAGTCTTGCAGCTCAGATCTACTTCTGTAGAATAACATAAAGTTTGAAGGAAATCCCCTAATCCCTTTTAAGACAGATGTGGACATTTTGTTGCATCAAATCATGGAATGAAATGTGACATAAGTTTTTTCAATTGCATTATTTTTCTTAAAAAATTAATAATAGTTCATTTCAAAATATAAAGTATATAAAAATACTGTCTTTGAGAATTGTCAGTTAAACTATACATTGTGTAATAGCCAATGGATAAAGTGACTATTTTCATTTCTGCCAAAATGTTCAAGGCAAGTTCATGAGTTCTTCCTAACGTCAAGGTAATTAACTGATGGCGACTAACACAGATACAGACATTCTTAGAAAGTGTGCTCTTCACCACATTTTATGCTATGTGCTTTGTTTGAATGATATAATTTAGTCCTCATAGGAATGCCATGGAATAATTAGTGTTTAACCTGTTTTAGGTTAGGTAATCTACTCATTTAACCTGTAAATGACTGTCCCAATTATACATTTCATTCTATGCCTGTATGATTCAAAAAGAAAGGAAAAAAAATATGTAAACCTTTAGTATACCTATATATCTAAAAGTATTTTTTATAAAACTGGAGTTTAAAAGGTGGTGAATGATACTTACTGTAGATAAAGTGATGCTTTATGGAAGACAGACGATGGAAAACACTTTTTTTTCACAATTAGGAAGTTTGTAATCTAGTACTGTAATGGAGACAAAACAAGATGTGCAGATTCTAGTGATTCTTATCTGTAAGGCTTAGGACTTTACAGAGTTTTCAGAGATTTTTATTTAATTTCATTGTATAAATTTTTCATGACATCCTTCACAATTATAGTCCATTCTGTACATAACTAAATTACCACCTTCTCTCTCTAAAGAAGTCTAATCAAAACTTTAAATTAATTTAGATCACATCTACCTCCTTAACACTAATAAAAGTTTATACATACTATATATGAATATATACATAGGTGACTATATCAATAAAATATATGATGGAATAAATAAATGTATCATACACTTGTGGTTCATTATAATCTAAACATTACTTTAGTATGGGTCTTTTATATATATATTTTTTTCAAGATTTTTGCCATAGAGTGCATGCTTTCACAGGAAAGAGACGGAGACAGTGAGAAGGAAAGTGAGAAACCACTCCAAGGGGCAGATGGCCACATCTCAGTCCCTCCCCTTCCATTCTCTTCTTGGAATTTTGGGCACACACGCACATGTGTCTGGTGTGATTTTCAAACCACCAGGTTCAAGGATCAACCACAGGCAGTGTACGAGTTCAGCACCTTAACCACTATGCCACTTGCTGGCTTCTAATGCAGGTCTTTTTAAAAGTGATTATTATTATTAGTTTAATTCTATTTATTACAATTATTCTTTCATTTGACCAGAGAAAGACAGAAAGAAAGCAAGCTGCCAGGTCTGGGACGCGAACCGAGGTTTGCCATGTGGGAGTCCAGTGCCATAACCACTACGCTACCTGCCAGCCCCACTAGTGCAGGTCTTTTAATGAAGGCAAAGAAAGGACTCACTTGCCAAAGTGACTCTACTACCAATTCTGCCTGTCTACTTTTCTCTCATGTGAGACAAGTTTCTTCCATCAAAGGCTGAATGTTCCATTTTATTTTTCCCCAAATCCTCTCTTGCTTTGGGTCTCGGGTACATATATTTATCAGATTTCATCTACATTTCTCATCTACATATTCACTAGCTCCCTTTTCCCCCACTGGTATACACATACACTGTATCCTTACATATCTTTGTGTGTGTGTGTGTATACATATGGATGTGGATTTGTGCATATGTGTTTATGTGTATATCAATCCATGTATCACATACGTGTGTATATGTGTGCATTTTCTCCCTTGATCCCATATTTTTATCCACCAGTTATTCTCTTTGTATGCAAAATCCCAACCTAGTTAAAAAAAAAAGGAAAGATACCTGAAAACATAAGTGAATTAACTGTTATTTGTATTTTTTTAATTTTTATTTTCATTATAATCTTCTTTATATTACATTGGATTACATATAACTTTACAGTGTATTACATTGCTTTTTTCAAAAGGGAATGTCATGCATGTCAGTCAATACAGAGACATTAATCTCCCCACTTCAACATTCAATATCTTTTCTATGTATTCCCCAATAATTGTTAATTGTATTTGAAGTAAGAAACATATATATCAAAGAAAACGCATGGAAAAATATATGCAATGAAGTCAGTAAATTAGCAGATGAGAACAAAGGGCCAGATACAGTATCAAAAGGGCCCCGTGTTTAGAACTGACTCTGTTATTCACCAATACCTTTGATATCGACCAAATCAGATGATATGAGTTTCTTCAACAAAATCCCTTACTACTCAGAACTACTGCTTCAATAAAAACTAAAACGTCAATTTATGTTAGAGAGCTTTATAAACTGTGTGAATCTTACATGATTATAATGCCAGACGGTGTTGTCTATCATTGAGGTAAATGCCCTGGTGAGTCTTCCATTTTCATAAACAAGTCATTCTACTTTTCCCAGTTTTGCTGATCTGTGCAGCTCTGCATTTACCTGGGACAAGAAATGCAATATTCCAAGTAATGTCAGGGAGTATAATATAAATTCACCAAAGTTTAATTCTTCATTTGAGAAAAGTAATACCCATGTATGCTTTCCTGAATGATAAACCATTCTTCCAAACTTGTAGAGACTCTAAATTGTGTTACTGGAAGAAGCTACAGTCAGAATGTCTGAAATCCATCAGTCTAGTCCCCAATAGGATATATTTAAAAAATTTTTAAATAAGCTTTGACTTTGGAGTAATAAAGAAATCCATTTTTTTTTTATTTTGAGAGAGATTTTTGCTATAGGGCATGTGCACTTGCCAGAGAGACAAGGGAGAGAAAGTAAGAAATCACTCCCCAGGGGGGATGGCCACTAGCAATCCCTTCTCCATTCTTCTCTTGGGATTTTGGGCACGCATACACGTGTGCCCAGTGTGAGTTTTAAACTGCCGGGTCTGGGCCTCAAACCATGACTGACAAAATGGGAGTCCAACAATGTAACCATTATGCCACCTGGCCCCAATAACATCATTTATAAAAAGAGCTTTCTGTAAATTATATTTTGTTCTAATGTAACAATATCGTTAAGTGTATGAAGCACCATCAACTCCAACTGAAAGACCTCAGTGTCATAAACAGTTGTGATTCCTTCAGAAATTTACTATCCTTTCAAATCTTATTATCACTGATTTTTATAATTGGTCATGACTTATTACATTAAAGGCATATATGTATTCCACCACTTGGAAATATATACACTTCATGGAATAAATACAGTGAGAAATCTCCCTGGATCTACTTTTCCACAGAAAATCATATGGATCTACTGGTACTATTAAGTTATTCTTTTAGATGAACATTTAGACATTTTCTGATAAAATAATTAAAGTTGCAAGAAATGAAATACACTTCTTTGCAAGTGTATCTGTGGAAATGTCTTTACAAATTAAAGACTGGTGACAATGAGCATTTTTTTTTATCTTGACAGATGATGGAGAATTATCTATTCTCTAACAAGTAATAGGAATTTGTTTTCACTCAAAATGTGTAGTAGCTCCTATTTCCATACTCTTTTCCCAAAGTGAACTTTTTTGATTTTTATGCATCTGAATGCTGAAAAATAGTAAGTTGTATCTTACATTATTATTTACCTTCAGATGTGCATAGTGGAACAATGAATGTAGGTTTATAAGCTATTTGTATTTCTTTATCTGTAATCCATTCTGTGCTCATTTTCTTTATTGGCTGTTGGCTATTTCTTTATTGATTTTGAAGCCCTTGTTAGGAAAATAGATTTTTGTAATATTTAAAATTTATCATGTTAAAGTTTATCTTAGCCTTTTTAAAATAGAATTTTGACAAGCACGAATTGTTAATAGGAATCAGTTTTATCAATATTGTCCTCCTTTTTATTGGTTGGATTTGGGATGATGCTTAGGAAAATTTATTTTAAACAAAAAAATTGTGCAATTATTAATTATCATTTCTAATACTTTGTCCAAGCTGGGATTTATTCTGGAGTAAAAATGATGCAGAGCTCTGACTTTGTCTTATTTTGTTTTGTCATTCTTTTAAATCTAGATTGTTATCCAGTTGTGTTAAGTCCTCCTACTGAAAAGCCCATGTTGCTTAATAATTTTTCATCATTATTACTCATTAAATAAATATTTGTGCATTTTATCATATTTTGGGAACTTAACTTTTTTGTCGTGTGTTTGTCTATTCAGAAACCAATTCTAAGTGTGAATTAATAAAATCTTCAGATAAGCTTAAGTATGTAGTAGAACTAATCACCGTTATTGATCTCCTTTTCTCTGGTTTTTGAATGTAATGTTTCCATGTGAATTTTAATACTGGGTCATTAGAAAATGCATAGCATATTATCCTATGCAAAAAATGCATCATGACTTTTTGACAACCCAATATAAGTTTGCCTCATCCCAGAGCAAAATGAAAATAAAAAGTACAAAAATAAGTGAAAAAAATTCCCCAATATTTGTAAGGAAGATGTGTAAATTTGTAAAAAAATTTCTATTTTTAATATTAAGTCTTATCCAAAATGTACAAATTTCCACTTTATTTTTCATATTTACCTCAGTAACATTTAAAATTTTTTAAATATCAACCTAGCATATTTTTTAATTTTAAAGTTTGATAGTGCAACTATACTGTAAATAGTATTTTTGCAGAAGTACTGAGTGTTGCTTGTAGCAATAACTAACTATTTTTTGTTTAAATTTTCTATTAAGCATTCATATTCGATTGTCTTGTAAGATGTAACAACGATCTGTTCTCTTGGGTTCTCTGAGTAGGTAATCATAGTCTTATCATTATCCTTTCCTTTCTCTTATGCATCTGCTATTTCATCCTTTTGCCTATTTGCATCTACTACCCACAACACAATACAGAAAAAGAGTGGAGGTAGTGGACTTTTTTCTTTTTTAATTGTCAGAGGTCATGAGCACTAGTCAGAAAGAGATAGAGATGAAAAAAAAAAAAGAGGGAGAGGAAGAAGAGAGGGCACAGCCTAACAGGAAATGGTCATGTTACAATCCTTTCTCTTCCATTTCTCCATCCTGCTGGGAATTTTGGCACACACTCACATGCAACTTGTGTATTTTTCATGCTGCCAAGGCCAGGATTGTCACGTGGGATCTGACTCCCCTAACCACTAGACTGTGAGGTTTATCCAGTGGTGGACTTCTGTATAGCAAGCTTTTGCTACTTTGAACAAATTCAAATGTATTGACAAAATTCATCTCAATGAAAAATTCTGTCTTGGGACCAGCAGTTGGCATAATGGCTGTCACTGGATTCCCATGTAGTTTGAGTCCCAATCCAGTGGTTTAACTCACACCAGGCATATTTGCATGTGTGCCCAAGATCCCAAGAGGATAATGGAGGAGAAGAGATTGTGACATGGCTATCCCCCCAGGGGGTGATTTCTCGCTTCTGTCTCTTTGTCTCTGTCTTTCTGGTGAGCGCACACACCCTATAGCAAAAAACTGTCAAAAAGAAAAAGAGAAAGAAAGAAAGAAAGAAAGAAAAAAAGAAAGAAAGAAAGAAAGAAAGAAAGAAAGAAAGAAAGAAAGAAAGATAGATAGATTGATTCTGTCTTTTGCTAATATTAAAATTAGGTGGGAAAAAGTTGAGGTGATTTTCCATAAAGTAGAACAATACATAAATGATGGTATAGAAAGGACTTTAAAGCATTTCTGGAAAAATTGAGTTTCTTTTGGTTTACAAATTCTGAAATTCATACATAGTTCTTTCATGACATGCTTTTTCTATGATTTATTTTCCCCTAGAGGACATGTGTACTCACTGGGAATGCATTCTGTGCTCATTTTCTTTATTGGCTGTTGGCTATTTCTTTATTGATTTTGAAGCCCTTGTTAGGAAAATAGATTTTTGTAATATTTAAAATTTATCATGTTAAAGTTTATCTTAGCCTTTTTAAAATAGAATTTTGACAAGCACGAATTGTTAATAGGAATCAGTTTTATCAATATTGTCCTCCTTTTTATTGGTTGGATTTGGGATGATGCTTAGGAAAATTTATTTTAAACAAAAAAATTGTGCAATTATTAATTATCATTTCTAATACTTTGTCCAAGCTGGGATTTATTCTGGAGTAAAAATGATGCAGAGCTCTGACTTTGTCTTATTTTGTTTTGTCATTCTTTTAAATCTAGATTGTTATCCAGTTGTGTTAAGTCCTCCTACTGAAAAGCCCATGTTGCTTAATAATTTTTCATCATTATTACTCATTAAATAAATATTTGTGCATTTTATCATATTTTGGGAACTTAACTTTTTTGTCGTGTGTTTGTCTATTCAGAAACCAATTCTAAGTGTGAATTAATAAAATCTTCAGATAAGCTTAAGTATGTAGTAGAACTAATCACCGTTATTGATCTCCTTTTCTCTGGTTTTTGAATGTAATGTTTCCATGTGAATTTTAATACTGGGTCATTAGAAAATGCATAGCATATTATCCTATGCAAAAAATGCATCATGACTTTTTGACAACCCAATATAAGTTTGCCTCATCCCAGAGCAAAATGAAAATAAAAAGTACAAAAATAAGTGAAAAAAATTCCCCAATATTTGTAAGGAAGATGTGTAAATTTGTAAAAAAATTTCTATTTTTAATATTAAGTCTTATCCAAAATGTACAAATTTCCACTTTATTTTTCATATTTACCTCAGTAACATTTAAAATTTTTTAAATATCAACCTAGCATATTTTTTAATTTTAAAGTTT
The DNA here is from genome assembly GCF_000334495.1 of Tupaia belangeri chinensis. Taxonomy (NCBI): domain Eukaryota; kingdom Metazoa; phylum Chordata; class Mammalia; order Scandentia; family Tupaiidae; genus Tupaia; species Tupaia belangeri. Next base: position 2,846,811 of record NW_006159440.1, on the reverse strand, counting down.
GATAGTGCAACTATACTGTAAATAGTATTTTTGCAGCAGTACTGAGTGTTGCTTGTAGCAATAACTAACTATTTTTTGTTTAAATTTTCTATTAAGCATTCATATTCGATTGTCTTGTAAGATGTAACAACGATCTGTTCTCTTGGGTTCTCTGAGTAGGTAATCATAGTCTTATCATTATCCTTTCCTTTCTCTTATGCATCTGCTATTTCATCCTTTTGCCTATTTGCATCTACTACCCACAACACAATACAGAAAAAGAGTGGAGGTAGTGGACTTTTTTCTTTTTTAATTGTCAGAGGTCATGAGCACTAGTCAGAAAGAGATAGAGATGAAAAAAAAAAAGAGGGAGAGGAAGAAGAGAGGGCACAGCCTAACAGGAAATGGTCATGTTACAATCCTTTCTCTTCCATTTCTCCATCCTGCTGGGAATTTTGGCACACACTCACATGCAACTTGTGTATTTTTCATGCTGCCAAGGCCAGGATTGTCACGTGGGATCTGACTCCCCTAACCACTAGACTGTGAGGTTTATCCAGTGGTGGACTTCTGTATAGCAAGCTTTTGCTACTTTGAACAAATTCAAATGTATTGACAAAATTCATCTCAATGAAAAATTCTGTCTTGGGACCAGCAGTTGGCATAATGGCTGTCACTGGATTCCCATGTAGTTTGAGTCCCAATCCAGTGGTTTAACTCACACCAGGCATATTTGCATGTGTGCCCAAGATCCCAAGAGGATAATGGAGGAGAAGAGATTGTGACATGGCTATCCCCCCAGGGGGTGATTTCTCGCTTCTGTCTCTTTGTCTCTGTCTTTCTGGTGAGCGCACACACCCTATAGCAAAAAACTGTCAAAAAGAAAAAGAGAAAGAAAGAAAGAAAGAAAGAAAAAAAGAAAGAAAGAAAGAAAGAAAGAAAGATAGATAGATAGATAGATTGATTCTGTCTTTTGCTAATATTAAAATTAGGTGGGAAAAAGTTGAGGTGATTTTCCATAAAGTAGAACAATACATAAATGATGGTATAGAAAGGACTTTAAAGCATTTCTGGAAAAATTGAGTTTCTTTTGGTTTACAAATTCTGAAATTCATACATAGTTCTTTCATGACATGCTTTTTCTATGATTTATTTTCCCCTAGAGGACATGTGTACTCACTGGGGAGAGACAGGGAGAGACAGAGAGGGAAAGTGAGAAAATAGGTATGGTCACGCCACAATCCCTTACCCTCCATCTTCTCTTTTGGGGATTATAGGCCCTTCTGCGCCTATGTTGAGCATGTTTTTCAGGCCAGCAGGTCCAAGACTCAAGCCTCACAATGGGCCAGGTGAGAACTAGCTGCCTTAACCACCATACCATTTGCTGGCCCTCAATGAACTTTTTCTTTTTAGAATTGCCAGAGTGCAAGTGCATTCACTAAAGCAAACAAGAGAGAGAGAAAGCACCTCCAATGGGGCACAGTCACACTCCAATCCCTTCTCCTCTGTCTCTGTATCTTATTAGCACTAGGCAAACACACATGCACTCTATATAGGTGTCTTCATAGCTGCTGGAGCCAGGACTCAAACCACAGTTCGCCATGTGTGATATGGTCCCCCTCGCATGGTTCCTAACTGCTACCCTGCAGGACCAGCCCCCTCCATGAACTTTTTCAAGATGTCTCATATATGAACAATAGGAAACTTGGAGTGACAACCCAAGAAATCCAAAATCCATGTCACAGAATCTCAGAAGAGAACAGAGAATATGGTAGAGAGAAATTGTCATAAATATGACAGAGAAAATATCCCCAATCTGAAAAACATGAGTCTTCAGATGTAAAACATTATTGAGAAGTTTTATAATTCTGGGGAATAAAGGGAAGTTTCAGAAAAGCTTTCAGAAATAAAAAGTGCTACAGAAAGTATATGATATTGCATCAGAAACATCATCCTGAAAATTGGAAGCAAGTGGAGAAAAGCTTTCAAAATTTTGAAGGGAAATGATTTTCAATCACATTACTAAACAAGTATGCGAGTGTGTTAAAAAACATTTTCAATCACGCAGTTAAAAAAATGTGTACACACTTTCTCTTGTTTGAGGATGTACTTCGTTTAAAAGGGAGTGTAAACCAAGAAAGAGGAAGATAAATAAAATAGTTGAATGGTTGCCTTGGGGTAGCAAATTAGAAAAAGGGAAGCGAGAGAAAGCCAGAGCTTACCTCTGTTGGTCTGTGTGTTTATAATCCAACTTGACTTAAAAGGTTTTGTGCATGACTATGGAAAAAGTTAACTTGGGTTAAAAATTTTAAAAAAAGATGAAGTTAGTTAAAAATGTTTGAAAGATGGTACATAGCTTCTAAATTTAAAACATCTATAAAGTGCATACTTTTTTTCCAGAACCTCATTCACAAATATTAGCAGTCTCCATGGCCACAGAAGTATTTAATGTCTTCTCACTAAATTTGCTGTATCTCGTTACTGTTAAAAGATCAAATTATTTTTATACATACATAAATATGCTACAAAAGTTGAGAGAAGAGGATGGCAAGAAAGATATTCACGAGAGGCCACGTTATCATTAAAAATTCACTTTAGCTGTGAGGAAAGATTTAAGGGAAGAGCATGTCCTTAGCGTGAGGCCTTTGAAGTAGCTGAATAAATGTGTAAGTGATGTGACCAGAACCTTTTTAATTGATGCTTACAATAAAAGCAAATATTCTGGGCTCTTCATCAGGGTCAGAGGGGATGTGGGAAATTAAATAATGTGTTTTAGCTTTTCCTAAAGCATATAAAAATGATCAAACAGAGGCATATTTTTAAGTCTGTTTGTCAGTGGTGCCCTTTATGTGGATTAAAGTAGCTAAGACTTCAATACATGTGGTTTTGGCTTATTTTAAGGGTCTTTTAACAGTATTGTAATGCTTAAATGGAATATACAATCAAGTAGGTTTATGTTTAACTGCAGAATTTATTTTAAATTTTAGGAAGTTTTACTATCAGATATTAAAGCTAATTAGAAAGTGCTTAGCCCTAGAGAAAATATATTACAGAGTTATTTCAGATACTATTTCAGCTACTGATAGAAACATAGAGACATATTTTTTTGTTCATATTTCCTTTAAAAAAACAAACACAAATTCTAGTTTTGAAACTTTGCCTCATTGTTCATAACAATCAAAAGGTTTTTAAAGCCATTTTGTTTCTCATATTTATTTTTTCAAAATAATACATTTATTAGTAAACTGTTTCTTTGTATCCAGACTATCTCTTAACAATTTGGTCAGCTGCTGATTTTACTTCTCTGGCTTAAAGGAAATCCTTCAGCTCTGTTCCTGCACTAGTTACCACTCATTCATCCTGTGGACTCCAGCAAGATTAAGCCCCAACGACATTTGAGGAGACCTGTGGAGACCAAAGCAGACTCACCCATACAATCACCAATAATCTTCTTGCAGCAAAAACCACACACTGGGCCCAAGCATCAGCCCTGCCAAGGAGGGGATTAGTGAGTGTCTTTTGTTGTATGTGGTGTGAATTACATTCTTCTCATGGGAGGCTAAGTCAACTCCTGGTTTATGGTTCTCAGATGAAAAAATAATGAAAAATTGTAGGCATAAAGCATCTAACAGTTTCCATTCTCCAAAAGAATAAAATAAAGTCAATTATTATTACAGTTAGTTTTTTTTTCCAACAGATTTTGCCATGTATTCACAGAAAACTCAGAAGACTTTCATAAAGCAAACCAAACATAAAATAAATACTTTTCCTGTTTGTTTATTTTAACTGTTTGGAATATGTACACTTGATTTTATTTGTGACCTACCTAATGTACATCTCTGAATGAAAACAAGTAAGATCTTCTGGTGAGATTCTTATTAAGATCCTCTTGTTTACTTTCATGCAAATTCCCTCAAGTCTATTAATCCTTTCTTCTCCATTCTGCTTACTTGGGGAAAGTTCCCATAGGTTAAACCCAGCTCTTCCTACCTTCTTTGGGCTTTGCACAAACAGATGAATGTTGCTGAAGTCATACAGCCAGCTGGCTGATTTTACTTCAAAATTATGAGCAACCCAACCTGACACTCAACATCAAAAAGATGGAATTCCTACACTCTTAGTTTATTGCTTCTTGATCATTTTAATAAAAACAATTAAAACTATACGGAGCAACCATCATCACCTTCCCACAGTAATTTAATAATTTATTGGTACACATATCCATAATCTTGGCCTTTTACCTCTAGACACAATGGGTGGGAATGAGAGTCACTGCTTCTCTTTTTAAGTTCAATTGCTAACTAAGGCTGTGTGTCTCTTACTTTCCTGTGGTGTTAAAGATTTAATCTATTTGTACTTTCTGTTCTTTTTCTTCATCATTCACCCCCCCTTTTATAAAATCAAGTAAGTGGTTAAGTCGCAAGGGCTCTGTCCTCTTAAATGGGACCCAAATAAAAGGGCTCAAGAAAACTAGCTTGGCACTCTTGCCCTTCTGCCTCTTCCACCATGAGAGGACACCGTGTTTATCCTCTTTAGAGGACATGTTTTTGGTACCACCTTGGAAGCAGAGGTTTAGGTCTCATCAGACACCAATGAACCGGCACTTTGATCTTGGACTTGCCAGCCTCCAGAACTGTGAGGAAGTAATTTGAATTCTCTATAAATTACCCACTCTTGGGTATTCTGTGATAGGAGAACAAAGAGACTAAGACACACTTCAGTAGAGTAATGAAACTCTAGGATAAACTTCTGGGCTCTCTACTTAGTCTGACATCTGTTTCATCTCAGTATGGACTCTGCATTTAACCTTTTTTGTGATGTTTCTAGTTGCCAAATCCAACAGACAGTGAGGTGTTCTCATGTAACTTTGTACCATCTCATACTGGTGAGCATTCTCTCCTACAAATATTCTTCTGTGTTAGGTCTGATGGTTCCATGCTCTTTGCATTTTCCTTTATTTGTATTGGCATAGCTACTCAGAGTCTTTTGTCTTCTGCTATTTACATGCCTCACTACCTAGGACCAGGTTCCTATCATTCTCCATTTACCCTCTTCTTCAAATATGTCATATGACTTTAAATACTGCCTACATATTGATATATCCAAGTGTATATCTCTAACTCTGATGGCTCCCCAGAACTCTTGGGTCATATATCCAACTGCATGCTTGAAAGTTTCATTGAGTTGTCTAATAAGAGTCTGAAATATACCTTGTCCAAAACACAACTCTAGTTCCTACCTAATCATTATTTGTCAACCTCCACAATCACCCTCTCAATGTTTTCTCTTACCATCTTCTACCTCTCAATAAATATTGTGTCCATACTCTCACTTGTTCAAATTAAAAGCCTAGAAGAAGAGTTTCTATGCTAAATTATATTAATATATACCGTACTCTTTATAGAAAATCATATGTCTAAGATTTGCTTTGGAGTAATTAAGAAGGGATTATTAAAGAAACATTTGCCACAAATTGATAATTGTTTAAGTTGTGTTATGGGTAACATGAAGTGAACACTCTTATTCAGTAGGCCTAAGACAGGGAGGCCCAAGATTCTGCACTACAAACAAGCTACCAGCTGATGAGATGAAAGAAACAGAAGCTTTCTTTCACTGTTAGGTTTTCAGACTCCCTCTACCTCATCCACAAGTACCTATGTCATGATACTCTTTATTTTCTTAATGGAAATTTTATGAAACTTACCTGTCTTTACTATTCAGTATTTTTGTTAACTGCCTGCCTTCTCTACTATAAGGAAAAGTATCTTACTTGTCTAACAACACTATGTCCCAAAGCCAGGTCAGTTCTGGGAGAGTAGGTGCTTCATAACCATGTCTAACAGAATAGTAGGGAGGGAAATATGGATGATCATAATGGTGAATAATAGAGATGAAGAATAGATATAATAAAAACAGATGTTATAGTAGCTGTACATAATAGAGCAGTGACATAAAACTGAATTTTGTAATCTTGATTGCAAGATTGCAATTTTTTGGTATTTGGGTCGCATCACTCAAATTTTGCTTTAGTTTTTTTTTTTTTTTTTTTTTTTTTTTTTTTTTTTTTTTTTTTTTTTTTTTTTTTTTCTCTTTTTGGAGAGGGTTTTGCTATAGGGCATGTGCACTCGCCAGACAGAGAGAGAAAGAGAGACAGAAAGTGAGCAATCACCCCCCAGGGGTATGGTCACACCGCAGTCCCTTCTCCTCCATTCTCCTCTTGGGATCTTGGGCACATGCTCACATTCTCCCAGCGTGAGTTTTAAGCCACCGGGTCTGGGACGCGAACCGCGGTCGACTATGCGGGAGTCCAGCGACATAGCCATTACGCTAACTGCTGGTCCCTTTGCTTTAGTTTTTTTTGACATGGTGCTACCTTTTGCAAAGCTCCATATTAGTTCTAATTTACTACTAAGATTAAAAATCCCTGCCTTAGATAGTGATGATGTTAATGATAATTTCAACCACAACCACTCTCTACTGTGCTATTTGTAAATATTCATGGCATTTGATACGTATAGCCTTCCTTTATAAGAATCCTCTGAAGTATCTTTATTTTACAACTGAGGCACAGAAATTATACACAGCTTTCTTAAGATCAACCAACACATTCATCATGAAGTCAGTATAAATCAAGGCAATGTGACTCTGAGCTCTTAACCATTGACATACAATGACAGTCAGCAATGGACTATAAGTAAACATAGCATTTTGTAGATACTGTTTCTAAAATATCATTGACCCACATGAAATGAACATACAACTCAAATACAGCAAATGAAGGAGTAAGCTTCATTCAGAGGAAGCAAATATGTAAATATTCTGAAGTAATCCTTCTAGGGGAACCAAGAAAGCAGGGAGGGGTGGAGATGGAAATCCAAACAGATGAGTTATCAATAGATCAACCATTACTGTGCTTAGATTGAGCAACCAGACCAGCTAACATAGACATGCTCCTTGTAGAGCCTGTTTGGACCCTCTCTGGCTCTCCTTTGTGTGCACCCCATGTGGCACAGGGTGCAAGGGGCCTGGGAGTTCCATCTATCTTGTGCCTGTTCCTCCATGCCCTTTTTTCACACTATGCTCTGTTTAACCAGAACCTTGGTAACGCCTACCAAATGGGATGCATCCAACCTACAGAGATTGTGCGCATCTCCTATAAATAGGTTCTGTCAGGGATGACTCTGAGTCATCAGTTGTTAGGAAATGGGGTGTAATTGTAACTTGGACCAATCAGCTGAGTACCTGTGTGCATGCATGAGAGGCCAATGAGGTGTATGTATGTGAGGGAGGATATCATGAAAAAGACTAGAGGACAGACCTGGGACACCTACTTCTATTTTCACCTAATGGATGTACCTGAGGTCTAATTCTAATTCCAAAGATAAGATTCAGGCATTAATCTTGAGAAAGCAAAGGGTTCATCTTGAATTGGAGGTAAGACCTTAAAAGTACTTTGTCGTCTTAGAATATTTAACCAATGGCAACACCACACTGTTTCCGTTTTCAGACTTCCTGAGAAATTTCACCAAAAAAAGTTAAACTGTTCATTTCATGTTGCTTTAAGGTGGTAAAAGGGTTTCTATTTTCACTCTACCTGAGTTGAGAGAAGACCTAAGACTGAATTTGGCCTTTCTCTGGACACTACACCTCACTTGCCCTTGCGAACTGTTTGATCTGAAGACTGACCATAAACATTTTTTCCAAAGATTATTTGGAGTCTTTCTTTATATAGGTGCTTGAAGTTATAATTTGGGTCACATCTTGAGAGTCTGAATAAATTTCAAAAACAGTGAGTCAACCTTGAAAAAGGGAGACACATTCATAATGGGACTTTTATTTTTTTTCAGCTTTCAAATTTAGCCAAGCATTTGTTTCCTACTGAATAATCAACACTTACAGAGAGCCTGAAGTTATAAATGTAAGCTGTTTTTAAATTATGTACAGACTTTCTTCAGTTCTTTTTTCTAGAACAAGAAAGTGCATTCTCTTTTCTTTTCAGGTAACTTAAAAAGAGCTGAATATGTTGAACTTAATGTGCTTTCTGAGAATGCTGACTTCTTGAATGAGAATAAAAAATATTAAATCTCTCCTTAGAAAATGTTGAGACCAATCAGTCTTATAATGATTTTGCTTTTTAACTGAGCTTAGGCCTGTAGACTGCAAAAAAAAAAAAAAAAAAAAAAAAAAAAACACACTCAAATTGCCTATAGCTACCATAAAAGGTAATGATGCAGAGCACTTAATTACTGTTTAGTAGTGCTTTTTATTAGAGTATTTCAAAGTATTAGCAAAAGTGTTAAATCTCATATTTCTATAGAGCACTTAAATAAAAATCAGGCAAATGGAGATTAGTTAAATGAGAATTTCAGAACTAGAAGTGCTCCCCCCCAAAAAAATGATGTATGTCATCTTCTCTGAAAAAAGGAAGATGAATAAAATTACCATAAAAAGCATCTGTGCTTTTGTGTCTTCTTAATTCTTGGATCATTTACCAAAGAGTTTTTAAAAAGTCTGACCATTGGGAACCAGCAGTTAGCGTAATGGCTATGTCGCTGAACTCCCACGTAGTCGACCGTGGTTCGTGTCTCGGACCCGGTGGCTTAAAACTCATGCCGGGTGCGTGTGCGTGCGTGCCCAAGATCCCAAGAGGAGAATGGAGGAGAAGGGATGATGTCTCGCTGTGTAGACTAAAAAAAAAAAAAAAAAAAAAAAAAAACACACTCAAATTGCCTATAGCTACCATAAAAGGTAATGATGCAGAGCACTTAATTACTGTTTAGTAGTGCTTTTTATTAGAGTATTTCAAAGTATTAGCAAAAGTGTTAAATCTCATATTTCTATAGAGCACTTAAATAAAAATCAGGCAAATGGAGATTAGTTAAATGAGAATTTCAGAACTAGAAGTGCTCCCCCCCAAAAAAATGATGTATGTCATCTTCTCTGAAAAAAGGAAGATGAATAAAATTACCATAAAAAGCATCTGTGCTTTTGTGTCTTCTTAATTCTTGGATCATTTACCAAAGAGTTTTTAAAAAGTCTGACCATTGGGAACCAGCAGTTAGCGTAATGGCTATGTCGCTGAACTCCCACGTAGTCGACCGTGGTTCGTGTCTCGGACCCGGTGGCTTAAAACTCATGCCGGGTGCGTGTGCGTGCGTGCCCAAGATCCCAAGAGGAGAATGGAGGAGAAGGGATTGCTGCATGACCATGCCCCCCTGGGGGGTGATTTCTTGCTTTCTGTCTCTTTGTCTCTCTCTGTCTGTCTGGCGAGTGCACGTGCCCTATAGTGAAAACCTCTCCAAAAATAAATAAATAAATAAAAGCCTGACCATTGGGCTGACTCCATACTCAGTGGTAAAGGAACAGAGCTGGATCCCACATGGCCAATGAGGAGTTCAAATCCTGGCCCCAGTGACTTGAAAAACATGTCAGGTACACATATACGTGCATGATTAAAAAACTGATAGAAAACAGGAATGAAGGGAAAATTAGTATAGTGTGACAATGTCCCATTAGGGAATAAATTTTCTTCCTTCCTCTCTCTTTTTGGTGAGTACATGTGCTCTCTCATAATAAAAAGTAATAATAATAAAAAAGCTTGGCCATTTCTCTTATCTTGAATCATTATTTTAAAAACTCTGGCATATTAAACACACCAAAATATTTTCCAAAGTTTTTTTCTTAGTTATCTGTTTTACATTTCTCATTACTCTACTGTGTGTATCATAGTGATGAACAGTTACCAATACCATTCATTTGCATCATTTTATTGTATTTACCTGTATTTATTTTATTAATTTCAAAAAACCATGACTTTGGATATGGCCGTGCTGCTTTGGCCAATGGGACATCAGCAAACGTGTCCCAAGCAGAGATTTGATGAGTTCTTGCACACTGAGATACGTGTTTTTCATCATTGATCTGAGATTGCCATGGAGAGAATATCAAATCAATATGGTTTTGCTTACAAATTTGAGCACAAACCCATACTTGGGATGAGTAAGGATCTATTGCAGTATTATGGTGAAGTTAACAATAGTCATCAAAATTACATTACTTTATTTGTTCAATTTAATGAGACCACCTATCTTGGAGAGAGACAGCCTTCCTTAGACTCTAGCTTCAGCTCTTATCAGACATATGACCTCAGGCAAATCAGTTAATCTGTGCCTGTTTCTTCATTTATAATTTGCTGAAAATAAGAGGACCCACCTCCTGGGTTTTTATGAGGAATTAAATGAATTAATATTTTATAATGTTTCGAGTGTCAGGATCCAGGTGGTGGCACAGCGGCAAAATGTAGCACTCTGAAAGGTTTAACTGTATGGGTAGGTTCCAGGTTCTCATTAAGATATTTCCCTGAATGTACAGGACACACACTTGCCCATGACTCAGGGTTGGCTCAGGCTGCAAGTGGATTGTGGACTTGTGGAGTTGTGGTGTGTTTCTTCAGGTTGCCTTTGTGGAAGCATCAAAGTTTCCTTGAAAATATGCAGAGACTTTTCTGGCTAACTGAAGGGAGAGGTTGTCAGGTTACCTGTTGGAAACTTAATGACACAGTGGTACACAGAGTAAAGGGTAGACTGAAAGAATGTGAGGCAGGGAGGGGCTAAGGGATACACTTAGGAACAAGTGGTGTCACCTAGACTTCCCGCTGTTTGTGGCATTTACATTTCAGTCAGGTGCAAAGAGAAAAACAAGAGTGAATAGTACATAAAAGAAGGATGTGGTAACCTTCCTGGGGAAATGGGGAAATGGAAGGATGAAATGATTTGTAGAGGGATTGAAGAAGAGACAAGGTAAAGTAGTAGAAGGGAAAGTGCTTCTCTTGGGCATGTTTTCCTATGCTATTTCATTTATACCTATTTTTGACAGCAAAGTTTGTTTGAAAACATAGTAATTTCTTATGTTTTTCTGAAAACGATACCAGATTTTATTAGGCTACACCAATCTTACTATCAATAAAATTGCATAATTACTCTTCAAGTACATATAATTACTTTTCAGGGAGCTTTATCTAGTAATTTACCAAACAAAATAGATAAAGAACATTTAAAAATTTTGAACCCAACCTGCCTATGGAACTGCAGAGAGTTCTATAAGAAAATATCCATCACATAAACCAGAGGTGACAATCCAATCTCCCCATATCAGGTTCTGCTCAAATAAATAATGTTAGCAATTCTCATTAGTGAAGTGAACTGCATTTTGATGATTTCAGAACTATCCTGCAACAGTTACGATAAACCTGGAAAGATGTGTCCTGTAGCCAAACAGATACAAAAGAAAATTAAAAAAAAAAAAAAATTGTAGCAAAGCAGAGGTGAAGAATCTGAAACGACTGCATAAAATCTTTGAATTTAACTTCGAAAATGTAATTTTCCCCTTCACTGATAATTTTCTTCAAAAATCTCTTTTATTCTTTTGAAATTCCGATGTAGCCATCAGGGCAACTGGCTTAGCTGATGTGTTCACTGAACTTACTGATTATTTAATGTCAGAGCAACAATGAGAATGGGTATGAAATACTGGCACGTCGATAAAATCATGACACATTTTTGCACAGAAAAATACTCATAACTTTTCCAATGACCCAATAGTTCCGCATTGTTGGAAAAATTGGTGTACTTTATTCTGAAATGTAAAAATTAAGGCCACACAACACCAATTTTAAGGAAGGGATGAGTAGCTTGCAGTAACTAATTCTGTATATCCTTGACATGCTAAAATGTGCTCATCCAATCAAATTTAATCTAATTAATAAAAATTATTAACTGGATGTTGGTAACTATTTAACATTGGTTCTGCAGTGTGGATTCCCATATATCATTTAATGAGCAGAATGACAGACCAGAAGGACCCTCCAAGTTGGACTCCTGAATGCAGGTTTTGATTTCATTTCTGATAAAAATTAGCCAGCTGGAAACTCTGGGTCACTTGTTTTAATTTAGCTATTATTAATTTAATAAAAATAAGTAAATTATACAATTTCTAAGAACTCTATGCTTTTTAAATCATAGATTATTTGATGTAGATTCATTTCTCGGTATGACATAATCAACCTGATCTATTTAATTACTAGTTATAAACTTTATGCTTACTTTAAATTTAGTATTGTTTAATGATGAGAAATATTTTTGTTTTTAAAATTTTCCCTTACCTTTGATACCTTGGGCCCCTATACAGTCTGAATCAAAGTGCAATATATCATTTGGAAAATAATCTTTTTTTTTGAAGAGGTTTTTTATTATAGGGCGTGTATACTCGCCAGACAGACAGAGACAGACAGAGAGACAAAAGGTGAGAAATCACCCCCCAGCGGGGATGGCCACGCCGCCGCAATCCCTTCTCCTCCATTCTCCTCTGGAGATCTTGGGCACGCAGGCACACGCGCCCGGCGTGAGTTTTAAGTCACCGGGTCCAGAATGCAAACCATGGTCGACTATGTGGAAGTCCAGTGACATAGCCATTACGCCAACTGCTGGTCCCTTCAAGAGAGATTTTTGCTACAGGCACATGTGCTTGCCAGAAAGACAGAGAAAGAGAGAAAGAGCAAAAAAAGACAGAAAGCGAGAAATCACTCCCCAGGGGGACATAGCCATCCACAATCTCTTCTCCACCCTTCTCCTCTCGGGCTCTTGGACACACACACACACATGCACCCAGAGTGAGTTTTAAGCCACTGAGTCTAAGACTCGAACAGCAACTGACTACATGAAAGTCTAGCGACCTAACCATTATGCCATTTGCTAGTCGCATAGTTTTCATCTTTTTATGTTAAATTTTATGCACTATGAAGGTGGAAATATTTTTCTGGGATGAATGATCACATCTGGAATTATTTTTTAAGGCTTTTATTTATTCTCATGATAGAGAGACAAAATAGAGATACAGTAGGGTGCCCCCAATAGGATCTTCATGCCATGATTTACCTGTTCTCACTCAGCGTGCATCACTGAAGTGTACAGCTGAGACCTTGCGACGTGAACCTGGGCCTTCTTATGTGGGTTCAGCATTACACCATGTTGTGTTTTTACTGTACTACCACCCGACCCTTCTTATGACTTTCAGTACGTGTTAGTCTCAGCAAGATATTTGGTAACACACTAAGTATCAATGAGTTAGGTCATTTCTTTCTTAAAAATTGGAAATCCTGGGTGGGCCCCATGGCCTAGTGATTAAGAGAGCCATACCTCAATGGCTGACTGTATGGTTTGAATTCCAGTCCTGGTGGCTTTGAAAGCATGCTGGCCATGTGTGTCCCAAATCCTGACAGCATGGAGAAATGGAGGAGTAAGGATGGTGGCATGACCAAGTGCTATTGGAGGAGGGTGCCTTTTCCCTACCACTTTGTCTGTCTGTGTCTGGTAAACAAACAAACAAACAAACAAAAACGGCAAAATAGTTAAACCTACCTTCAGCCTCTTTGATGGCTGGAATGGGAAGGAGCATCACTGAGTTCATAAAGAGCTGCTTCTCCCTCTCAGATGGCTCTTACAGATGGGCCAAAGCAGGGCTGTAGCATCCACAGGCTCCCGCTGAGAGAGGAACAAACAGAACTTTCTGAAATTCATTGAGCTTCTAAAGAAAAATAACCAAGATAATACATCAGGGGAAAAAAAAAAAAGAGAGAGAAAAACAATGCAAATACAAAATATAAATTAATTGTGTGTTCCTTTTCTCAGGATAATTAACAAAGTTAATGCCTTTCTAAATCTACTTGTATTGTTAGAACTATCACAGTATAGAAATTATTTCTGCTTACTGAAATATAAAGTTCAATGGAGCACAAGGCTCCCAGCTTGAAACATTTAATCAAGCAGTAAAGACATCCAGCATGTCATGAAATGAGAAGCCTAACCCAAGCTGCAGGAGTTGGGTGCTTTTAGCCTTTTCTGAGTCATCAAAGACAATAAATACTTATTAACTGAATTGTAAGATACGATTATTTAAGGTCTTCAGATTTCAGGTTGAGCTATTGGGTTGTCAGGAAAGTCATAACACATTGTTGCATAGAAAAACAGAAAAATAAGTCATGACTTTCCCAACGACCTCATACTTTCCTCTTCATTCTTTATTCTCTATGTAGTTTTGAATCAAGTCACCCTGCACAATCCTGTGTAGAAAAAGATGCTTAATTGATAAGCTGTTTATTATTAAGCAAAATTTTATTAACAACAAATAGCCAAGTATAACATAAATATATATGTGTGTGTGTACATATAAATTCCACTGTCAAAAAATGGGATTGGGTCTGAAAACAGGGACTGTGCTTTTGTCCATAGGTTCCCTCAGCAACTTGCTTGTGTTAAGTATCTTTTCAATGTAGTCACAGAGAAATTTTACCTCCTTCATAATCTCATACACTTTAATAGTTGTTTATTCTCCTCTTTGGCTGTAATAATTATTGGGGGTGGAAAATGTGATTTTATTTTTTCCACTACTTTAGCACTAGTGTTTGGAGCAAGTCAAAAACACAGCTGACCTTGTGTTCTTTGTGAATATATGTCCCTGTTTCTGCAGCCTCTACACTAGATGCTGAAATGGAAGTTGCCCAATAAAGGCTGGTTTAAGCAGTTAGCGTAATGGTTATATTGCTGAACTCCCACGTAGTCA
>NW_006159440.1:2818007-2826298 GCF_000334495.1 Tupaia belangeri chinensis | reverse complement strand
ATGTCAGGTACACATATACGTGCATGATTAAAAAACTGATAGAAAACAGGAATGAAGGGAAAATTAGTATAGTGTGACAATGTCCCATTAGGGAATACTTTTTCTTCCTTCCTCTCTCTTTTTGGTGAGTACATGTGCTCTCTCATAATAAAAAGTAATAATAATAAAAAAGCTTGGCCATTTCTCTTATCTTGAATCATTATTTTAAAAACTCTGGCATATTAAACACACCAAAATATTTTCCAAAGTTTTTTTCTTAGTTATCTGTTTTACATTTCTCATTACTCTACTGTGTGTATCATAGTGATGAACAGTTACCAATACCATTCATTTGCATCATTTTATTGTATTTACCTGTATTTATTTTATTAATTTCAAAAAACCATGACTTTGGATATGGCCGTGCTGCTTTGGCCAATGGGACATCAGCAAACGTGTCCCAAGCAGAGATTTGATGAGTTCTTGCACACTGAGATACGTGTTTTTCATCATTGATCTGAGATTGCCATGGAGAGAATATCAAATCAATATGGTTTTGCTTACAAATTTGAGCACAAACCCATACTTGGGATGAGTAAGGATCTATTGCAGTATTATGGTGAAGTTAACAATAGTCATCAAAATTACATTACTTTATTTGTTCAATTTAATGAGACCACCTATCTTGGAGAGAGACAGCCTTCCTTAGACTCTAGCTTCAGCTCTTATCAGACATATGACCTCAGGCAAATCAGTTAATCTGTGCCTGTTTCTTCATTTATAATTTGCTGAAAATAAGAGGACCCACCTCCTGGGTTTTTATGAGGAATTAAATGAATTAATATTTTATAATGTTTCGAGTGTCAGGATCCAGGTGGTGGCACAGCGGCAAAATGTAGCACTCTGAAAGGTTTAACTGTATGGGTAGGTTCCAGGTTCTCATTAAGATATTTCCCTGAATGTACAGGACACACACTTGCCCATGACTCAGGGTTGGCTCAGGCTGCAAGTGGATTGTGGACTTGTGGAGTTGTGGTGTGTTTCTTCAGGTTGCCTTTGTGGAAGCATCAAAGTTTCCTTGAAAATATGCAGAGACTTTTCTGGCTAACTGAAGGGAGAGGTTGTCAGGTTACCTGTTGGAAACTTAATGACACAGTGGTACACAGAGTAAAGGGGAGACTGAAAGAATGTGAGGCAGGGAGGGGCTTAGGGATAACAAGTGGTGTCACCTAGACTTCCCGCTGTTTGTGGCATTTACATTTCAGTCAGGTGCAAAGAGAAAAACAAGAGTGAATAGTACATAAAAGAAGGATGTGGTAACCTTCCTGGGGAAATGGGGAAATGGAAGGATGAAATGATTTGTAGAGGGATTGAAGAAGAGACAAGGTAAAGTAGTAGAAGGGAAAGTGCTTCTCTTGGGCATGTTTTCCTATGCTATTTCATTTATACCTATTTTTGACAGCAAAGTTTGTTTGAAAACATAGTAATTTCTTATGTTTTTCTGAAAACGATACCAGATTTTATTAGGCTACACCAATCTTACTATCAATAAAATTGCATAATTACTCTTCAAGTACATATAATTACTTTTCAGGGAGCTTTATCTAGTAATTTACCAAACAAAATAGATAAAGAACATTTAAAAATTTTGAACCCAACCTGCCTATGGAACTGCAGAGAGTTCTATAAGAAAATATCCATCACATAAACCAGAGGTGACAATCCAATCTCCCCATATCAGGTTCTGCTCAAATAAATAATGTTAGCAATTCTCATTAGTGAAGTGAACTGCATTTTGATGATTTCAGAACTATCCTGCAACAGTTACGATAAACCTGGAAAGATGTGTCCTGTAGCCAAACAGATACAAAAGAAAATTAAAAAAAAAAAAATTGTAGCAAAGCAGAGGTGAAGAATCTGAAACGACTGCATAAAATCTTTGAATTTAACTTCGAAAATGTAATTTTCCCCTTCACTGATAATTTTCTTCAAAAATCTCTTTTATTCTTTTGAAATTCCGATGTAGCTATCAGGGCAACTGGCTTAGCTGATGTGTTCACTGAACTTACTGATTATTTAATGTCAGAGCAACAATGAGAATGGGTATGAAATACTGGCACGTCGATAAAATCATGACACATTTTTGCACAGAAAAATACTCATAACTTTTCCAATGACCCAATAGTTCCGCATTGTTGGAAAAATTGGTGTACTTTATTCTGAAATGTAAAAATTAAGGCCACACAACACCAATTTTAAGGAAGGGATGAGTAGCTTGCAGTAACTAATTCTGTATATCCTTGACATGCTAAAATGTGCTCATCCAATCAAATTTAATCTAATTAATAAAAATTATTAACTGGATGTTGGTAACTATTTAACATTGGTTCTGCAGTGTGGATTCCCATATATCATTTAATGAGCAGAATGACAGACCAGAAGGACCCTCCAAGTTGGACTCCTGAATGCAGGTTTTGATTTCATTTCTGATAAAAATTAGCCAGCTGGAAACTCTGGGTCACTTGTTTTAATTTAGCTATTATTAATTTAATAAAAATAAGTAAATTATACAATTTCTAAGAACTCTATGCTTTTTAAATCATAGATTATTTGATGTAGATTCATTTCTCGGTATGACATAATCAACCTGATCTATTTAATTCATAGTTATAAACTTTATGCTTACTTTAAATTTAGTATTGTTTAATGATGAGAAATATTTTTGTTTTTAAAATTTTCCCTTACCTTTGATACCTTGGGCCCCTATACAGTCTGAATCAAAGTGCAATATATCATTTGGAAAATAATCTTTTTTTTTGAAGAGGTTTTTTATTATAGGGCGTGTATACGGCCCAGACAGACAGAGACAGACAGAGAGACAAAAGGTGAGAAATCCCCCCCCAGCGGGGATGGCCACGCCGCCGCAATCCCTTCTCCTCCATTCTCCTCTGGAGATCTTGGGCACGCAGGCACACGCGCCCGGCGTGAGTTTTAAGTCACCGGGTCCAGAATGCAAACCATGGTCGACTATGTGGAAGTCCAGTGACATAGCCATTACGCCAACTGCTGGTCCCTTCAAGAGAGATTTTTGCTACAGGCACATGTGCTTGCCAGAAAGACAGAGAAAGAGAGAAAGAGCAAAAAAAGACAGAAAGCGAGAAATCACTCCCCAGGGGGACATAGCCATCCACAATCTCTTCTCCACCCTTCTCCTCTCGGGCTCTTGGACACACACACACACATGCACCCAGAGTGAGTTTTAAGCCACTGAGTCTAAGACTCGAACAGCAACTGACTACATGAAAGTCTAGCGACCTAACCATTATGCCATTTGCTAGTCGCATAGTTTTCATCTTTTTATGTTAAATTTTATGCACTATGAAGGTGGAAATATTTTTCTGGGATGAATGATCACATCTGGAATTATTTTTTAAGGCTTTTATTTATTCTCATGATAGAGAGACAAAATAGAGATACAGTAGGGTGCCCCCAATAGGATCTTCATGCCATGATTTACCTGTTCTCACTCAGCGTGCATCACTGAAGTGTACAGCTGAGACCTTGCGACGTGAACCTGGGCCTTCTTATGTGGGTTCAGCATTACACCATGTTGTGTTTTTACTGTACTACCACCCGACCCTTCTTATGACTTTCAGTACGTGTTAGTCTCAGCAAGATATTTGGTAACACACTAAGTATCAATGAGTTAGGTCATTTCTTTCTTAAAAATTGGAAATCCTGGGTGGGCCCCATGGCCTAGTGATTAAGAGAGCCATACCTCAATGGCTGACTGTATGGTTTGAATTCCAGTCCTGGTGGCTTTGAAAGCATGCTGGCCATGTGTGTCCCAAATCCTGACAGCATGGAGAAATGGAGGAGTAAGGATGGTGGCATGACCAAGTGCTATTGGAGGAGGGTGCCTTTTCCCTACCACTTTGTCTGTCTGTGTCTGGTAAACAAACAAACAAACAAACAAAAACGGCAAAATAGTTAAACCTACCTTCAGCCTCTTTGATGGCTGGAATGGGAAGGAGCATCACTGAGTTCATAAAGAGCTGCTTCTCCCTCTCAGATGGCTCTTACAGATGGGCCAAAGCAGGGCTGTAGCATCCACAGGCTCCCGCTGAGAGAGGAACAAACAGAACTTTCTGAAATTCATTGAGCTTCTAAAGAAAAATAACCAAGATAATACATCAGGGGAAAAAAAAAAAAGAGAGAGAAAAACAATGCAAATACAAAATATAAATTAATTGTGTGTTCCTTTTCTCAGGATAATTAACAAAGTTAATGCCTTTCTAAATCTACTTGTATTGTTAGAACTATCACAGTATAGAAATTATTTCTGCTTACTGAAATATAAAGTTCAATGGAGCACAAGGCTCCCAGCTTGAAACATTTAATCAAGCAGTAAAGACATCCAGCATGTCATGAAATGAGAAGCCTAACCCAAGCTGCAGGAGTTGGGTGCTTTTAGCCTTTTCTGAGTCATCAAAGACAATAAATACTTATTAACTGAATTGTAAGATATGATTATTTAAGGTCTTCAGATTTCATGTTGAGCTATTGGGTTGTCAGGAAAGTCATAACACATTGTTGCATAGAAAAACAGAAAAATAAGTCATGACTTTCCCAACGACCTCATACTTTCCTCTTCATTCTTTATTCTCTATGTAGTTTTGAATCAAGTCACCCTGCACAATCCTGTGTAGAAAAAGATGCTTAATTGATAAGCTGTTTATTATTAAGCAAAATTTTATTAACAACAAATAGCCAAGTATAACATAAATATATATGTGTGTGTGTACATATAAATTCCACTGTCAAAAAATGGGATTGGGTCTGAAAACAGGGACTGTGCTTTTGTCCATAGGTTCCCTCAGCAACTTGCTTGTGTTAAGTATCTTTTCAATGTAGTCACAGAGAAATTTTACCTCCTTCATAATCTCATACACTTTAATAGTTGTTTATTCTCCTCTTTGGCTGTAATAATTATTGGGGGTGGAAAATGTGATTTTATTTTTTCCACTACTTTAGCACTAGTGTTTGGAGCAAGTCAAAAACACAGCTGACCTTGTGTTCTTTGTGAATATATGTCCCTGTTTCTGCAGCCTCTACACTAGATGCTGAAATGGAAGTTGCCCAATAAAGGCTGGTTTAAGCAGTTAGCGTAATGGTTATATTGCTGAACTCCCACGTAGTCAACTGCGGTTCGAGTCCTGGACCCGGTGGATTAAACTCACGCCGGGCACATGTGCGTGCGTGCCCAAGATCCCAAGAGGAGGATGGAGGAGAAGGGATTGCAGTGCGGCCATCCCCCCAGGGGGGTGATTTCTCACTTTCTGTCTCTCTCTGTCTGTCTCTGTCTGTCTGGCAAGCACACGCTCCCTATAGCAAAAACCTCTCCAAAAAAAGAAAAATAAATAAATAAATAAATGCTGGTTTAGCTGAACACAACTGTTCATTGGTACTATTTGTATTATACCTTCTTGAATCAGCAAGTCTTATTTTTCCATCTCTAGTTTTCCTTAATTCTACAGATATTAATTATTCATAATTTCTATTGCTTGTAATCCCATGGTTTTTCCAAAATTAGAGAAGTCCTAAAGGACTTGCCTAAGAATTAAGGTTTTTTTTTTCCCAACAGTATTTCCATTAGTACAGAGTTGAGTGCTTGAGTGCTGCTAATCCCCAGGGATGATCTTGGTTTTGCCTTGGTTTTAAAATTGTCAACTAAAAAACACGTCTTGGAACACAGACACTGCTAAAGTAATATATTTGAATGTTTGTTTATACTCATCTAAGAACAGTTCACCCATATCATGCATCATAATCAAGTACAACCATTGAAAAATATGAAACAAAACAAAAGACAGGTTAAACCCAAGCTAGTGATCTCTTTTCTGTGGTATGTTAGATAGGATTTATCTAGACTCTTCTGGCATTCCACTTAGAATTGGGATGCTCCTGCCATTCTGCTCTGAGAGCAAAGGGCAGGAATTCTTCTGGTTACCCATCCCTGGGGTTTTAGAGCAACCTGTCTTCTCATCACAGACGATTTAAAATTGTTTTCTCTCTGCTGCAAAAACATATTTTTTAACAAATGTTTGCCACAAAGAGCTTTAGTCTGTTCCTTCTTGAATTAGTTTTCTAGAGTAAGCTGTCACTGTATTTCAGTTTTTTTAAAAGTTTTTGCCACAGGGTGTGTGAACTCCCTGGAGGGAGACAGACAGACAGTGAAAGGGAAGGTGAAACATTATCCCCTGTTGGGGGTGAGGGTGGCCACCACCTTGCAATCACTGCTCTATTCTCCTCCCGGGATTTAGGACATACATGCACATGCATCCAGCATGATTTTCAAGCTGCCAGGTACGAGACTCAACCCATGGTAAGCCATGCGGGAGTCCAGTGCCTTAAGCACTATGCCATCTGCTGGTCCCAGTATTTCAGCTATTTAAAAAAAGAAATGAACAAAAATAAACCATGATCCAGGGAGTAAAAGAGCTAATATTACATTCCAATTGAATTTTTATCATCATATCACATACAGGGAGTTTGAAAATCAAGTAGCCCCACAACCAGACTCACAGTCGAAAACACTATAGCTTCCTCTCTGCAGCCTGTGAGTCACTGCCAGGAGCCATCGGGTTCACCCTCCTAATTGTTTCTTCTAACATTTACTTTCATATATGCTAATATATAAAGTTTGTTTTGTTTATTTCCTTCATGAGCATGAAAGACAGAGAGAGGGAGAGAGCAAGAGAGAAGACAGAGAGATAACACCCCGACAGGGTCCTGACACAGTGATTCATCCCTAATCTCATCCAGCTCAGATAACAGACACACCTGGCATGTACAGGAAAGCCACTGGATGCAAATCTAGAACCATTTCACTGGGGTCAGCCTTGTAGGGCATCATGTTTTACCCCTATGGCACTGTTTGGCCCAAACACTTATATTTATAAACATAATATTGTTAGCAGTGTGTCTCAATAAATACATTTTTATGTTTATTTCAAATAACATATTGAACTGCATACCCTTTTTTAAAATAACTTTTAGGTTTTTTCTGGTGTTAATAATGGCCCCATTTTTATATTTGCTCTTTTTTTTCTCCATATCATCAGTTTTTTCCTAAATTTCCAACAGAACCATAAAATACATCCATCTCCCCATTTATAGTCTAGAGAAGTATTTTTGTTTTGAAACAGTGTGTCCTTCAAATGTCTTTACATTTCCCCTTGAGTTTATGGACTACTAGTCTAGGCTTGGGAGAGTGAGAAGCCTGATCCAGGCCCTTGTTTGCCTTCAAGAACTCATGGAGTGGACGGTGAATGCCCCTAAGAAGAAGTCATAGGCACCAACCCCAACTCACAAAAACACTCTTAAATCAAGAATTTAGTCATTATTCGCCCTTTTGGGAAAGGGGGATTTGAGATCAATGTCCCCTAAATGTAATTTACCTGCCCTTGACCTTTGAGGAGGATGAGGAGCTAATAATCCCCATGCGTTTTTCTCACTTCCTCACAGAAAGGTTTTCCGGCTTTAGGGTTTCCCTGATTTTATTCCCAGAACACCTGCAGCGGAGGTTATAGTCACAGCAGGAACTATTCTCCCCAAAGAGATGCAACAGATCAGATATTGCAAGCCCTTGTTTCCCCACAGCCTGTTCAAGCCCTCCTTTCCTGAATACCTCACAGAAACACACTTAGAACAGCCTACTCCCCTCCATCTTGAATTCCGGTAGTTCCTCTTGGTTGGTAGACCCTGGAAAAGGATGCATGTATTCTAAGTAACGTATCATCTTGGTAGGACAAACCGTCAAATTCATCTGGGTTCTTGGGTCTTCCTTATTTCTTGAAGAGTTGAATCCTGAAGACTTTTCTAGTGTGTTCAAAATATATTTCATTCCCTCACCCCCCCACCAGGCTCACTGCATCATGGTATGACCTTATTTTCCCTTCAGGCTGTGAACGTTCTTTTCCTTGTTACTTATATTAGATCCCCTGTGTATTAACATCTATGTTTCCAGTTGTTTTATTTTTTTATTTTGGTGAAGCAGTTTTCTGAGAAAGCGTACAGAGGAGACAAAATTTTGAGACTTGAATGCCAAAGAATGCCTGGAGTTGACCTTTACATTTAATTAATTTGACCAACTCACAGTCTCAGAAGAAAATTAATTTTCTTTCAAGATGGTAAAGGCATTTATCCTACAATCTTCTAACCTCTTATTTTTAGGACACTCTTCTAATTTTGAGATCTGATTCTTTCATGAGGGGTCTTCAAGAAGTTTGCGGAAAATACATAATATAAAC
>NW_006159440.1:2804928-2817940 GCF_000334495.1 Tupaia belangeri chinensis | reverse complement strand
ACACACACATACACACAGACACGCACATATACACACACAATGTGTGTGTGTTTCTTTGTTTTTGAATTGTCTGCAACCTTTTAGTACCTTCTTTTTATCTATGGTACTTAAAATTATGTGGGTGTGTAACTTGATGTGTCTCCCTTCAATCTGTTCTCAAAATAGGATAAAGGAACAAGCACCTAGAAGGGAAAATTACACGGAATGCAGGAATTGAACCTCAGAAGGACTATCTTGCCAAACAAATAAATGATACATGAGTTTTAAAGGGCAAGACCAAACCAAAACTGGGTGATTTCCAGATTTCCAAGTTTAACTCATCTATTCATGTTGGAAAAATAGCAGCTTCCTCATGTGATTATCATATTCACAAAGGGCCTGAGTTATTTTCAGGCATCAATATAGCAAAACTCAGGCACAGAACTGTTTTTATTAGGGAGCCAGTTATGGAAAATATTCAAGAATCGATTATAACAAACTTACTTCTTTAGGTTGATCTGGGGGTATGGGGTGAAATAGGTGCAAATGTATATTTTTTGAGGATAGGATATGACGTACTTTGGCACTGGAAACAAGGCTATTTTTGTTTCAAAACTAGAAGTTCTGAAGCATTTTTGTTAATTTTTCTTCTCAGTATCATCCCAATCATTTTCTCAATTCTTTTTGTAATTCATGGACCTACTCTCTATTTTCCTTACGATTTTTTGCCTCTGTCTTCTTGCTATTCTTTCTGAAATTTGTTCTTAAATATTGTCCAATTCATCTCAACTTTTTATTTTTAATTTAAAATACCATGATTTTAATTTCAATCTAAGAGTATGTTGTTTATTCTACCCCTCCCCCTTTTTACAATACTAGCTGTTATATTTTTATAGATGAACTTTTTAAAGTGTCTTTGATATTATTTAAGGCTTTAATATTCCTAAGGTTCATGCATTATATTTTATCTGTGAAATATTTATTTTAGTTTTGTCTCTGCCTCTCATATTATTGAAGTGATCTCCAAACCATTTAAATAACATGTGTATTAGGAACAAAACTATGCATGTATTTCAAAAAATTTTTGCACCAAAATAAACTAGTATTTTCATTCCATTTTCCTGTGAACTTTTTGAAATTTCCTCATATACTTGTCTCACCAGCACTTCTCAATTGATTTTCACTCTTTTTTTTCTTCTTTTTTTTTAACTTTTAAGTGCTAGGCATTGCAGGTTGCCACCTTAACTGTCGTCACCAAAAAAAGGGGACCAATTGGCATGATGGAATGTCTGATGAGACACATTGGAGCACAAAAAAATCACTGTGTGACCTGAATTTAATCATGAGGGAACAATCAGACACATCCAGATTGTGATGAATTCTATAAAGCAACAGGCCTGGACTTCAGTGTATCAGCCATGAAATAAATAATAATAATAAAAAGTCTAAGGTTGATTAGGACTGTACTGGAATTAAGGAGACACAAGTATATTCAATACGTAAGTACTGATTGATCCTAGGAAAAAAGTGAGTTGAGGAATATGATCCAGGGTACGTAGCTAATAATCCCAGCTTCTCTCCAGTCTCCATGTCCAGTGCAGTTCTACAGGAAGAAAGGCTTGCTCTTTGCCAGGCCAGCAGAAGCAACTTTGGCCCTTAGATGATTTGAGCTTTTCTGCCACCATTCATCTGCTATCTATCTTTAAAAAATGATCCATCATGTTTTATCTACTGCCTCCCAATGTTTTTTTTTTTTCCTTGTGGGTTTATAATACTTTATTCCTATAATATTTATAAGGGACAGCAAGAGGGAGAAGAGATGTATACTTATGCTCAAAAGACCCTATTAAAGGAAGTGCAAGTTGTTTTTCTTTTTTTGAAAAATTTAACTTATTTTCCCTGTACTCAACTTTGATCATTCACTTGAACCATACATTTAAACTAATTCTAGTTTATATCAAATAATTGCTCAAATGACTGTCACTCACTATGACTATAAAAGTCAAAAGAATTCTAACAAATCTAACTGTTTATATTAATTTAGGTAGGTAAAATAAACTGAGGGGAATAAAATTTCTCTAAATCTCACAAAGACAGAAAACTTCACTAAACCTGAGAAGTCATATGTATTTCTATGATAATGGTTAAATACTTTGGTATGGGTGTGTTACCATAACCTATAGTAATAAGAATAACCTAAAGCCTTACACCTTAGTTAAGAGTCCACCTTAGAAATTATCAAAGATGAAAGCTTCAGTTTCCCAACTTTTAAATGGCATTAATAATAATAAGGTATACTTCATAGTCCTAGTGAGAATTAAAGGATACATGTTAATGACTTAATATAGTGTTGATTTTTATCATTGACTTAATAATTATTATCATGAACACAACACTGAGAAGTATAAGAAAGTATGAGATTAGTTCACAAGCAAATAAAACCAAGAAAGTGGGATTGTACATTATAATGATGTAAAAGATAAAGGAGAAATCCAAATAAATTACAAATAATCTTCTAACGAATGAAGAATAAATCTGAATTTATATTTATGCTTCATCTAAATCCTGCTGTTTTTGCATTGAAAGCACAGAGATAGAAATGGAGATCTTGGATATTTGAGAACATGGTTGTGATTTATTGGGTTGTCAGGAAAGTCATGATGCGGTTTTGCACAGATAAACAAAAATATGTCATGACTTTCCTGACAACCTAATATGTCAACCTGGATAAGGCTGGACCTTTTTGGCTCTCAGGGTCTTCTTTGTAGGTTAATATTTCTCTTTTGTAATAAAACTTAAAATCACATAATGGTATTTTCCTCTACTTTTATTTCTGTTTATAGAAAAATTTTGTAATATTTACACAATAATGTTATTTGAGGTACAGATATTACACCCTAAAAGTGATATGACTTTGGGGTGTTTTTAGTTGTGGGGATGCACTAATTGTGCCCCACAAAAGATTAGAAAACTGCACCAGGCTAGTATTTCCAATCATCTTCAAATCTTCTTTTGGACGACAGTAACTGCTGAAAAGTCATTAGCACTCAGATGGAGTTTTGCAAAACATTAAAGGTTTAGGGGACAAAAAGTGTCTAGTACAACTGGCAACCATTGAACTCAGAGAAAGGATAAGCAGGTGAGCTGTTGTTGTGCTCACCTTCCAACCTCCAAATTACAGAACTTCAATGAACTAAAGAAGAAAATGTTACTTTCTGCAATTATATCCTAATAACAGCTATAGCAGGTGTTAGAATTTTCCCACACAATGGTTTGTGTTAACCATGTAGGATGACAGTACCTATACAAAGTGAATGATATTCAGGTGCTTACATATTTTCTACTGAATTTTCCCATCGGCAAAGTTCTTTAGTATCCTTCCCACTAGAAACAAGGATTTCCTCATAGTTTTCACTTTCAATGAGGTATTGGGCATGATATGGTAGATGCGTCATTCCAATTTAGAGTAGTAAAATAAATAACTTCACCTGGGACAGACATTTATACTGACTTTTGGAGATTTTTCTGTGGCATTAGAGACCTTGATAAAGCAAATTTAGTATATATAGCCATGATAGTATCTTCCCTCCTTATATTTCTGACATAAATAATAGGACCAATTATTGGGAAGGACTCTTGTTTGGCCTTTACACCATTACATGCTAATTTGCTGAAACAGATCAGAAACAATGCGTCTATTTACTCTGGTAACTATCTAGTGGAACGTTCCTAGCACAATCTACCCAGGGTAGCTACTCCTCCCGTAGATCTGACAGCCCCGCGCAAGGACCTCTTTGTTTAGTTCATTATCTCTAGATACACACCTACTTTTCGTGTAGATGTGACTGTCAAGAAATGTCATTTAATTAATGGTTTTTTTTTTTTTTTTTCTGGATGACCTTATAGAAAGTGAATACTTTTTGGATGACTAATACCTGAAACTTGACCAAATAAAAACTGCATAAACATCTAAACATAGAACAATTACTAGGAGCCGTCAATATATCAGTATAGACTCAGAATTTTTGGGCAGAAGTGTGTAAACACTCAGTGCAGGCTAATTTTATGTTACATTTGTTTCAAAGGAACAAAATTTATTGCTAACAGGTATTCTATGATACAGTTGTCAGTCAGTGACTTTTTCTTTTTCAGATCTTTTCAAAGCCTGTTTATTGTCACTTTATTCAAAGGGGTTGATAGATGTGTCTGAGCCAATCTGGCTGACCCATAGCAATTTGTGTTTGGAGGAATGAGATTTAGGGCCAGGGAGAGTATGTTTGTGGATTGCCATGGGCACTTGGATGGCATTTCTTAGATTAGTCAGGTGTAGATAAGCTTATCTGAAATTGCATCTGGATTACCTGACTAAAGGAAAGAAAAGCAGAGATCTGCTCTGGAAGTAGTCATGGAATAAAGTACTGCTAGAGGAGAGAGAGGCAAGTAACTAAAAGCTAGTTTTTAAATAATGTTATACCAGACTTAGAAGATACACAGAGGATAAAAGAGGACATGAGAATTTCTTAGCAAGCGCGTTGGACTGTAAGAGAAGAACTTCAATCTATCTTTTATTACCTGATTCAGAGCACAAGACTAATGTCTGCATTTTATAATACAATTACAGACTTTCCTGGAGCCTAAGATGTCTGATAGAATGCTTCATTTCTTATTACTGTCTACAGCTGCAATGTATGACCTTGACCTGTATAAACTTTTATGAGAGGTTTAGTATGGTTGAAGAAGGTAAATGAATAGTATTTAAGCTCAAAAGTTTCTTGGACCTGCAGTTTATATATTTAGTGTCTTATTTTCCCATCAAGAATAATATAAGACATCTGATAGATTAGTTCTTCAAAGATAACACTGCAATGTATTAAATGACATTTCTCCACCTCAGGCATCAAGAAAAGCAATGCTTATCCAGTCAACATTTATGTCTTGTTAAAATATTTAAAAATAGCTCATAAAATATATGTTATTTTTCTTTCAGGAAATATATTTCTTCATTTATATTTTAATTATATTATTTATTTATAAATATTATATCTAGATAAGTAAAAGCATTTAAGTAATTTTTCTAACTTGCATACTTCATTTTTCTATTGTTTCATAGAATAAAATTGTTAAATTCAATTACACAGTATTTTAAAATAAGATATTAAGCAAAAAATAAACATCTGTTATTCCTTTTTTTTTAATGAACCATGTGGTTTTTATTTTTAAAATTTAATTAGTATTAGCAAATCATTAATTCCAGGTTAGAATTATAAATCATTATCAAAAGTATGCACAACATACTGC
This sequence comes from Tupaia belangeri chinensis, assembly GCF_000334495.1. Lineage (NCBI taxonomy): Eukaryota > Metazoa > Chordata > Mammalia > Scandentia > Tupaiidae > Tupaia > Tupaia belangeri. The sequence goes on along the minus strand of NW_006159440.1, from coordinate 2,812,663 downwards.
AATTAGGATTTACTTGATTAAGTAATTATAAGACAATGAGTATTTAACTTTTTTCTACGTGAACAATGAAGTCTGTTAAAATGCTTTGTGGAGCTAATGTGATAGTAGCAATGTGATAGTTGCAAAATTATAGGTAGCATTAGTATTTATTAGTCAACAATTTTTGTTAAATTTTGCAAATTCTTTACAGAAATTCTAGCTGTTCTAGACATATATATGGATGAATAAATAAATATAGATATAAGTAAATTTATATCTAAGATATAAATACAAAATATTTTAAAAATATAAACATATTTTTACATACATATTCTGTAAAATATAGGCCTGGACCAACCCAGTAGCACATCCATTTTAGTGCTGTGCAAAGGATGCTCTTTCCCACACCTGGCCAACCAGGGTCTGACACCTGGCCCTAGTGACTTGAAAACACGTCCAGTCTGCATGTAGCCCAGGATTCTGATGAGAAAGACAATTGGAGGAAAAAAGAATTTTGGTATGACTAGACCCCATTGTTCTCTCTTTCTCTCTCATTCTCTTGTGTGTGTGTGTCTTCACTCTCTAGCATTAAAATTAAATATGAATTTTATAAAATTAGGTGTATCTCTTAGGTCAGTGGTGGCAGGAAAAATATTTTATCTCTTACAGATATGTTAAGCAATTGGAATTTCTGAGCATGAACCAGGAGAGAAGGTATTCATTTGTTTAATTTGGATATTTATAAAATAAAATTTAATTTCTACAATATTCATTTGATTCATTCATAAATAAGAAAGTAAGCTTTCCAATTTTTCTCTATAAAAACATAGCAATCTACTTTTTAAAAATTTAGTAACTGATTGCATTTTTTATTAATGTGGTACATTATATCTCACAATTTATAATAGACTCCTAATAATCTTGGTCTTTGAACCTTTATTTGAATGATGTCAATGATTTCACATTTCTACTAGAATGAATAAATTATAGATTATTATTATGTGGATTAATAAATATGGATTATGATTATAGTTCACTGTCAAGCAGCTTTACTCTGAAAATTTTAGACTTGATGGCTTTAATAACATATTAAACTGATTCTATATCCACTTTCTCATGGGTAGATATTTGCAGATGTCATGGGGAAGGTTTGACTCTTCTGCTCTTTGTTAAGCAGATTCTTTTGCAGATTTACACAAATTTATTTCCTGGAGACAATATTTAGAACATATTCTGATGATAACAGTGATCCTTGGGCATTTCACATACTGTAGTTACATGCCATTCAGGAGAATCTTGTTGACTACCATCATTCCTACGGCCTAGATGTTATTCAAAGAGAGATTTATTATGTCAATGCATAAAAATCTGAAACATTAAGGTCTATTCACCCATCAGGGCCACAGGATGAGTCAAGTTCAAGTGAAAGCTTCAATGCTTTTTATAAAAATGATCATGAATGTCAATGAAGAAGGAAGTTGTTAGGAGTGACCAGCTGCAGAGTTGGGATTAGCTACTGTTCTGATTACTGTACTCTCCATGCTCCTGATTTCTTGAGTGATTAAGAAATGGATTTTTTCAAGATATCTGGAAATATGCACTCCTCATTGTTAACATCCAAATCTGTTACATGTTACATTAACCATGTCAGTGTTTGAGTAGAAATAAACCACTGTCATAAAAATACAAGCCTCAAAGGCCAAAATCTACAAAATTTGGGAGCAGATTGGAATAACTAAGATGTTTTATTTATCAGTCCACCAAGATTAATTTTCTATACAAAAATTTCACGGACATCTTTTTACATATCAGAATGTTATACTGTATTTCACTTACTCTTAGATCATAAAGATAAACACAGTTTTTGTAAGTAGCTTATAATTTAAAAAATAACTCATAATTGAGAAATAGCTCTCATCTCTGGAGTAAGACTAAATATTAGCAGAATCTAAATATGTTTTGTATACTTGGAACTTTGAAGTCTGGCCCTCAAGATATATAGTTAGCTGGGTGTTTCTATGAAAAGTCATTCTTAGTTACTTTGAGAAAGTCTTCTAACTTTGAAGTCACTAGGGCAGAGAGAAGCTGCAAATTGATATTTTTCTTATGAATTTAAAATGTTAGAAAGCTTACTTCTTAAAATAGTTATTAACTATCTTTAAATAAAAAAGACATGGGGTTTCTATTTTTGTTCTGAAAATAATTTTTTTTTCTGTAACTATACATGTTTTTATGCTCCCTTATTCACTGATAGTTATATCTACATAACAGAATAGATTTTCATTCTAAATTTATTATCTCTATTTCAGATAACTGATAAATTATTAATCCCTTTCCTTAAATTACCTTTTTCTTCACTGGTTGGTCTTCTTCTTGCCCCTTGTTTCTGCCATAGTAAAGTATATTTGGGGGAGTAAGCGGGCAGTCCTAAGAGCCTAATGTCAAAGAAAGCTTGAACATTCATAACATTTGAGTTGTTTTAATTATGTCTTGTTGGTCAAGCAATCAAGAACTAAGGATATCTCATAACTAGAAACTGAAGTTTAGTGTGAGATATAACAGGGTGTAATTTTTCAAAAGAAAATTTTCATTTCTGCAAAACCGCTAAAAATTGTCAGTGAAAGCTCACAAATGACATAAACAGTGGGATTTGGGATTGTTATTTTCAAGGCTGAGGACATAACTACTTGTGAATAATAAATAAACCAAGTGAACATCATGTATGAGCAGAACCTGCTTGAATAACCAGTCATTAGTGACTTGTGCCCTTGCAAACCTGAATCAGACATAGAAGTGGATTAAAAAGGAATAGAGGGAACATGCAGCTAGAACGTGTCACTGAGCATGACAGGCAGGAGGCTCATCTGTTCCCTCATTTTTCTTCCTGGCACAACATTCTGTGACTAAACATTTATTTGGAACTACATAAACCTGTTTCCTGGCACTTGTAGCGTGCTTGACACCGTATCAAAACACATGCTTGTTTCTCACATGCACGAGTCATGTGTTCTAACAGCATCTTCATGGTTTACATTCTGATTAATAGAGTCTGATGACATGTTGTTTATCCTGATGGACAATTTGCATCTGCTTTATTTTATCTTTTTGCATTTTCTTTTGGCTTCATTTTCACTCCCTGAAATTTCGTGAGCTATGTTCTCTCCTTTAGGAATATGTGAATTTCTACTCAAAAAAGCTACTTAGGCAAAATAGTGAAATTTATTAGTTGTTATTTTGAAAAATCTCCCCCAACAACAGTTTATTGTATGGCTGCCAGGTATCCATTCCCAATTCTATTTTATTCAAAAAATATTTCAAACTGTAATTGGTCACAGTGTAAAGTTGGTACTTTAAAAGTATACTTCTCATATTTATGGCTATAATACAAAAAGCATAAAATCTATAATATAAAAATGTGTTTTATTTTCATCTAAAGGCATGATGCATTGATGCATATATATACATATATATGTATATATATGTGTGCATATATATACATGTATATGTATATATATGTGTGTGTGTGTATATATATATATCTTTTAGGTATTATATGCATTGATGCATATGTGTGTGTATGTGCATATATTTATATATATACATATTTTATAGGTATTGTATGTAGAGATAAATTTCCCTCAGAACTGGAACATCTGCCCTAAAGTAGAGTCACATGTAATATTCTTTTTTAATAATTTACTCTGAGTAGCTGTAGCATTTTATTATTAATAAAGGAGCATGTACTCAATTCCTCTACAATTGTAGATATTAACATTATGAAATAAGCACATGCTACTAATTGCAAAAATTTTTATATAAAATTTTGTAGCTTAACAACAAATTCAAATAAAGTTTATTTATTTATTTATGAGAGGTTTTTGCTATAGGGTGTGTGCACTCGTCAGAAAGACAGAGAGAGACAGAGAGACAGAAAGCGAGAAATCACCCCCCAGGGGGGATGGTCACGCCGCAATCACTTCTCCTCCATTCGCCTCTCGGGATTTGGGGCACGCTGGTCCCATCAAATAAAGTTTATACATATATTTACATGTAAATGTTTGAACATTTCATGGATTCTATAATTCACTTTGTAGGTATATAACTTACATGTCCCCAACCCCCAGCACACACACACACACACACACACACACACACACACTCTCAGATGTCCCACTTTTGGGGCCAGATCAATGTAACAGACTCCTTACTCTGATAATTCTGAGCACCCTGAGAACACTTTTGTCTTTCTGCAGGTTGGTCATTTAATGTCATGCTTAGAATAAACCTCCTTAATGATTATTGTGCAGAGCTTAGTTGTTTCCATTGACATTTTGATCGTTTAATGTGATCTTACAGGGAACCAAAAGGGATTGAATGCTTGAATTATAGTGACAAAGGAATTCTCTCTTTCTCTGAGGTTCCCTGACAATCACTGACTACAAGCAGATTACTAAAACAAAAGGCATACAGATTTATCTGAATGTTTATGTGTTGACTTGGGAGTCAGGTGGTTGTAGCTTAAACAACCTCTACTGTGAGAGAGGTAAATGGTGGAATGAATGGACCCAAGGCTCAGGCAATGGTCAGTAAATGACTCTCTTGGAAAACCAAATGACTTCAAGGAGTTACTGGCAGGTGAAGGGCAAGGGGAAACTGCACAGGAACAGAGGTTGACTTAGGTAGTTAATGTTCCTTAGGTAATCTCTCAGAGCTACACTCAGAAGAATAGGTGTCCTGGGTGTGGAGACACCTACTTTTCCTTACCTCTGGTGGCTTGATGAGATTCAAAGGGAGGAAGTTTAAGACAACTGGATTTCTTCTGGAAAGGAACTTTCAGTCAAGTCAGTAAAATCCAGAGAGAACTCTTCCTTGCACTTGGTGCAGCGGGAGAGAGAAGACAAAGTTACAGAGACTTTGATTCTGAGGTGATTTTTAATGCCTCTCAGCCTGTTAAAGGGTCAATCTTGGGACCAGCAGTTAGTGTAATGGCTATGTCACTGGACTCCCACATAGTCGACCATGGTTGGAGTCCCGGACCTGGTGGCTTAAACTCACACTGGGTGCATGTGCATGCATGCCCAAGATCCTGAGAGGAGAATGAAGGAGAAGGGATTTCGGCGTGGGCATCCCCCCTGGGGGGTGATTTCTCACTTTCTGTCTCTCTGTCTCTGTCTTTCTGGTAAGCCCACATGCATATAGCAAAAACCTCTCCAAAAAAAAAAAAAAAGGGTCAGTCTTTGGGGTATTTGTTTCTGATCAATGTGAATAAAATAGAATTTTCTCTTTAAAAACACTAATAAGGGACTAGAAGATGGCATAGCAGTTATGTCCCTGGACTCCCACATGGACGACCGTAGTTTGAGTCCCAGACACAGTGGCTTGAAACTCATACCAGGTGCATGTGCATGCATTTTCAAGATCTAGAAAGGGAAGGGGTTGTGGCATGGTCATCTCCCTGTGGGCAATTTCTCATATTCCCCCTCACTGTGTCTGTCTGTCTCTTCAGTGAAAAAAAAAAAAATCAAAAAATGACTAATAGTATTCATTGAATTTGTAAAATAGTAATCATCATCTTATAGTATTATGAATTGTGGAATTCATAAAATAATATCCATAAAATAATCTGAATGATAATTCAGTAATTACCAGTAAGAACTTACTATCATATTCAGATGTAATAATTACACCTTAGTCCAACAAAGTTTTAGTCATTTGACAAATAGGTGGCTTCCTTTTATTTTATTATAATTATATAACACTTGATACCTAATTATAGAACTTACATAATATTAAGTTGAAATTTCTTTCCAATAGCTACTTTCGTCAATGTGCAATAAGACATACTGTTTCAGATCATATAAATTCACTAGTCCCAACACATGAGCTTGAGAAGACATCCAGCCACTGCCCACTAAACCAAATTCAAAAGCATGAAACTTTGAGTTATCATTATCCAGATCATAACCCATGCTGTTTCTTCCTCACACGGCCTTTAGCTGGAGTCTGCCTCCCAAGGTTCTTCACCTTCCCTGCTTAGTTACCTCCTGTTCAACCTTCACATCTTCTCTCCAACCTTGGCTCTCTTGGGATGACTTCCCTGATGTTCCTGATTAGTTCTGATCTTTTACTGTAATTCTTAGCATGCTTACCAGATTTTGTAATTAGTTATTTAATGATTAAGTGATATATCTTTTTAGGTAGAGAGGTACTGGGCTGTCCACCCAGTATCATTTTAAAAAGGAGAAATATATTTTCCATTTTTTTATACTATTTGGGAGGTTACATTCCACTGCATTTTTTTTTAAAAAGTAATATTGCTGCTATGGATTATTAGTGATCAAACCTGACTCTATGAAGCGTAGAGCTGGGTGCATAATCTACTTTTGGACCAGAGACTTCTCTTGAGATTTTGGGAATTGGAAGAATAAGTTCCTATTTGATGTGTGAAGCTGAAAAAGATGATGTCGACCTGCAGAGCTAAAGATGAGCAGCATGGGGGTGATCTGGCAGACAGTGAGGTTGTCTTTGAAGTCACCTGCAGTCCTGTCCTGATGGTCACTTAGTTTGTAAGTCAGTAAAAGTCTAACTTCAATTTTTAAATTGGTTGACTTGGGTTTCTCTCAGTGGTAAGTGTTATAGTCCTGACTGGAAAAAAAAAAAAAAGAAAGAAAGAAAGAAAAACTGAAAAGCCATTTGTTACAAGAGTAAAAATTTCATGAAGTTTGGAATCATGTCTGTTCTTCTCAGCAAAGTTGGTATTCAACAAAAATTTGTTAAATAAATACATTTTATGAAATGTTCGATTCACTTTAAATTTCTAGAAGACATAGTTAATAATAACTCTGTTTTAATGTGATCTTCGAAGAATAGTGTTTTGAGATATTTTAGGACTGAGGAATTTAAGGATGAAATTGTATTTGTAAGTATTATATTTGTGCAAGTTTCTAAAATTATGCATATAGAGAAAAATTATTAAGAAGACAAATAGGCAATAAATAAGATAAACTTAACTACTTAATGAGTTTTTGCTATTTTGGAAAATCAAGTTTTTATTTTGTATTAGAAACAAAGATTCGAGATAGTTTGGACTGGCTCTAAGAGGTTTTTAATCTGATTACTTCACCAAAACCATTTTAACAATTATCTCTAAGACATATAAGTCATATTTACACACTAGGTTAAAAACTGTTTAACTTTACCAGGACAGAATGGGTCCAGTATAATCTGAGTTAAGAAAGAAATCCCCTAATATACTCCTCTTATCACTATGGCAACAGGAGGGCAAAAAATATTCAAAGAATAAGTGAGTCTTTAAGGGTGTGTTTAACAGTCTGTGAGGAACCACTGAATGAAAATGTTGACTTGACCCAACAGATCTTATAAAATAAACTTAATGAACAAATCATAATCCCTGTCACTGAGAATGACAGGATTAATGGTCAATGTGCAAGCCAGGGGTTCAGAGTTAAGTGGATGTTAGTTATCTATTAGTGGAAAAATGCTTCCTAATTAAGTTCTGCTCTAAAGGTCTCTTTCTCTCTCCTCTCTTATCTCTCTCTCTATACCATTTATCTCTATTGTAATTTCCTGACTCTTCAGAAGTTACAATGATTACCTTGAGCCAGGACTGATGGGGTGTTGTTTGCCAAGTGCCACGTTTAATTTCCAAATCCTATTTAATAACAAAATGATTGTACATTATCCTGCATTTTCTAAATATATATATATATATATATATACACACACACACACACAC
>NW_006159440.1:2741661-2802060 GCF_000334495.1 Tupaia belangeri chinensis | reverse complement strand
GAGTGGGCTCAGAACAGTCTTAATGCTTGTCTAATTTTACCTAGGGTTTTCAAGATAAAGAATCAGGAAATAAAATTAATTTTGTTTATTTCAGGCATACCTAAAAAGTTGATTTTAATACCTCATTTTAAGTTGTTTGGAGTCTTGAGGAAAAAGTGTAATCAGCTAAATATGGTAAAACAATAAAAAGTGTGGATATAAATATATTTATAACCATCATTAAGTAATTTGATCGTTTGTCTTCTTCTTTCATGGTCCTGTTATTCTCCATAGTAAATAAATTTTTTTGCTCATGAAATGAAGTATTATTTTGCCTACTCAAGATAAAACTTAAGTGTGATGAGATGGGCATTCTATTTTGGTATGTTACTGTTTATAGTGGGAGTTATAATTTTGTAAAATTATTTTGGCATGCTCTGGCTATGATGTAAGCTTAGATCAAAAGGCCATTTCAGACAGCGAACTCAGAACTCATTGGCTATTGAGTACAGCAAATCAATAAAGGCAACCTCAACCAGGAAGCTTCTAGAATAGCTATCAATGAAGAGACTTAGTCTTCCTCACAGCCATTCACTGAGTTCCTCTAGAAGTTTAGATATATGTAATTTTCCTTAAGCAAGGATTCTAGTTGATCATCTTGGCACATGGTCATTGAACATTAAATACATACAGAAAAGTCACCCAAATCCTTTAAAACAGATGAAAAAAATAGTTCAAATTAATTACTTCAAGTAAAAGTTACCATCAGAAACAACCAAGGGGGACTAGAGGTGGCACAGGGGTTACATGCCCAAAATCCTAAGAGGAGAATGGAGCAGAAGGGACTGTGGTGGAGCCATTCCCGGTGGGGGACGGGAGGAGTAATTTCTTACTTTCTCTCTGTGGCAAGTGCACATGCCCTATAACAAACTTAAAAAAAATAAAAAGACTGAATATATTAATAAAAACAGCACTTCTACATCCTCTAATCAAGAGTAATTTTCATAATAATCTTGCTGAAAAAATGTACATAAAACACAGCACTTACACATTTTATAGCATTTATTAGCACAAACTGAGCTACCTCAGAGACCCCTTTAAATTAAATTTAAAGTCAAAATGAAATTTTGGCGGACCAGCAGTTAGCATAATGGCTATGCCACTGAATTCCCATGTAGTCGATCATGGTTTGAGTCCCGGACCCAGTGGCTTAAACTCACACTGGACGCATGTGTGTGCGTGCCCAAGATCCTGAGAGGAGAATGGAGGAAAAGGGATTGTGGTGTGGCTATATACCCTGGGGGGTTATTTCTCACTTTCTCTCTCTCTGTCTGTCTCTGTCTTTCTGGTGAGTGCACACGCCCTATAGCAAAACCCTCTCAAAAAAAAAAAAAAAAAAGAAAGAAAGAAAGAAAGAAATTTTGGTACTCTTGTTGAGGATGAACAACCAGTAAGGTCAAGGAAAGAAAGCATCCTTGAAGTCACGTAGCTCTGAATTCAAATCCACACCCAATGCCACCATTAGTTAGGTTGGTTTCAGAACCTAGATTCCTCATCTGTAGGTTGGCAATAATGACAACTATTGGGTTGTCAGGAAAGTCGTGATGCATTTTTTCATAGGCAAACATGGGAAAGTAAGTCATGTGTTTTTATTTTGTTTGCCTTTTTTTTTTTTGTCTTTTGTGTGTACTCACCAGAAAGAGAGAGAAAGAGAAAGAAAGTCAGAAATCCCCCTTCTATAAGGAATGGTTATAGGACTTGAACCACATAGTCTTGGACATGTAGGATCCAGCCTCCTTAAACTCCATGCCACTTGCTGGCTCCAGTACATCTTGTCCTTGAAATATCAGATATGTCAATGTGATATACAAATTATATATAAAATTCCTGTCACAAAAACTGGGTCATGGGAACCAGCAGTTAGCGTAATGGCTATGTCCCTGGACTCCCATGTAGTCGACCGCAGTTCGCGTCCCGGACCCGGTGGCTTAAAACTCACTCCAGGCACATGTGCGTGTGTGCCCAAGATCCCAAGAGGAGAATGGAGGAGAAGGGATTGCGGCGTGACCATCTCCCCAGGAGGTGATTTCTCACTTTCTGTCTCTCTGTCTCTGTCTGTCTGGTGAGCGCACATGCCCTATAGCAAAAAATCCTCTAAAAAAAAAAAAAAAAAACTGAGTCATGATCAGGATACTTAATGTTAAATTTGTTAGTTCTAATTTTTACTTCTTTGCAAAGTGTGCTATTCTGTTTATATTCAAGATTAATTACTGCATTTTCTTCCCAAAATATTTTTTAACTTTCTGCTAATGTTTTTCAGTCCTAAGATGTTTTTCCTAGTTCTAGTCCAAAGATTTTGTTTTCAATAACCACTCTTAAGCAGTTTCCTCTGTCAGGGTGATATAGCAGAAACAGTAATGGGCCAGGAAATACAGTTCCAGATCCAATATTAAAAGTAGGCAGTGGTGTGGATAAGATGATTTCCAAGGGTCTTCTGACTCCGTCTTTTCATGTGTAGCCTGTATATATTACAAAAATGCTGTAATGACTACTTAGAATGCCCCATCAATGAGAAAGTGGGAGCCATGAAGAACCTTAGACTATGAACCTTGTGTTCATTTCAGGTGCTCTCCCTTCTCTTGTCTTTGCTCTGGACTTCTCCATATTTCAATCATGCTGTATATTTAGAGTGATTCCTGATGTCACCACAAATACTCTTCCTCATAGCAAGCCTGGACCAATCACTGCCTATGGGCCACCTCCTCTCAACCTCTTGTTCTGGTGCATAAAGTGTAATTTTTTTTTTTTAAGAGAGTTTTTTGCTGGAGGGAGTGCGTGCTTGTCAGAGAGATAGAAATAGTCAGAGAGAGAGAAATTGAGGAATCACCCTCCCTGGGGCGGGTAGCCACACCATAATCCCTCCTCGTCCATTCTTTTCTCGAGATTTTGGGCATGCATGCACACATGCCTGGAATAAGTTTTAAGCCGTTGGTTCTGGAATTTGAACCGTGGTCAAATGCGTGGGAATCCAGCAATGTAACCATTATGCCATCTGCTCGTCCCTGTGCATAAAGTTTTACTAGGACATGGCCACATCCATATGTTTAGTACTGCCTTTGGCTACTTCCTTAAAACCGGCATAACTGAATAGTTATGACAGAGCCTCTATGGTTACAAAGTCCAAAATATTTACTACAGGCTATGTACAGAAACTGTTTGCAGACTTCTGTTTTAGAGAAGCACTGACAGACTCCATTAATCTATAAATTAGTAGTACTGGCACTCCAGTAGGCACTTTAAATTATCTATAAAATATTAATTTTTATCTAATTAAATTTTTTTTTACCATTTTACCAACATTTATCCAGTTTCTACACCTCTAACTGCGGTCCCTGATAACGACTCTTTAACCCTCTCCTTCTTCATGCTTGACTTATTTAGATTCCTTGTAAGTGAGGTTACATGGCTTTGTCTTTGTGTACAAGACTTAACATAGTGCCCTCCAGGTTCATCCATGTTGTCACAAATGACCAGATTTCCTTTTTTTGAAAAGCCTGAATAGGAGGCCATTGAGTACATGAACCACACATTTTCTTGATCTGTTCTTCTTCTGACAGACACTTAACGCTGATTCTGTATCTTAGCTATTGTGAATAATGAAGCAGTCAGCGTGGGACTAAGTTCAAGAGACCTATTGCACATTATGGTGACTCTGGTTAATAACAATATATTATATCTTAAAAAAGTTGCTAATATGCCTAGTGAAAAAAAAGTGAATAGATCTTAAGTGTCTGCACCACACACACACACACACACACACACACACACACAGTATGTAGGACAATGAGTCTGCTAGTTTGATTTAGCCATTCAACAATGTATTCATATATCAAAACATGTTTATGCCATAAGTAAAAAAAACGTTAACTGCAATGAAAATTGGTTATAATAATTTCAATTACGTTGTGTGCGGAGTCACAACGAGTAATAAAGGTTGTGTCCACACACAGAGGACATTATGATATAATGTCAGCTTTAAAGAGGTTGACGTGGAGTTTCACACAGTATTCTGAAAACCTCCAAAGCTGTAATTTTGAACAAAGCAGGGCCCCCCTGAAGCCCTGGGGTTCTGCTCATATTGCCCAGGACCCAGTGACCCAGCCACCCAAGAGACAGACCATCACCTAGACACATCCCAACTGTAGCTTTCTTGTCTGCTAATCAGAGAAAACACTGTGCACACATGTCTGGAAAGGCATTTCCAAGAGAAGAAAGATTTGGTTCGTCATTCTTCTTATTAATTTGGGGCTAAAGACAAGTGAGCAGTTTCAGGAAGAGAAATTCCTAGTTCTATTTAATTCAGTCAAACCAGGTCAGAGAATCCTGAGCAAGACTTAGATTAGATTTCTTCAAGGCATGTATGTGACTGCCTCTCCATTGTGAGTAATATCTACCCAGGCCATGTGTTCATTCTACCACTTGTGAGATTTATGTAGCATTCTTCCCTCCAAAGTGCTAAAGATGCTTGGTGAAGTTTAAAGTTACTGCAGCAATTTCTTTTAGTTGCATATTGAAGCGGTAGTGCCTTATCTGTGAGGCGGAGTTGTAAGTCGCTCTGATGTCTTGCTTAGAATTAATTCACTGGTTATAGCCAACTGACATAGAAGTAGAGCTTGCCAGTTTATAAAGCCGGTGAATTTGCTGTGGCTCCTTGAATGTTCCCGTGGAATCTTAAAGCTTTAAGATGAAGGATTTCTGTTCAGTCATAGAGTAAACCTAAAACCCTGAGATGAATGCTTCACTTTTATCTGTGCCTCATGAAAATGGATACATTTTCTAGACCTAGTCAGATAAGACTCTTAGATCCCAGTCTTATGAAAACAGAGACCCCTCACTTTGCATAGGCCACGAAATATGGCTGGTTGTTGAATCCGTCAGTTGCAATTACACAAACTGGATTGTAGAGCAAAAATTAAAAAAAAAAAAAAAAAAAAAGAAACGAAAGGGCAATTTTTATTGCATGTAATGAAAAAATCACCAAGATACAACAATCACAATAAAGCAATGAGACTTCCACAGTATGGGAAATGGAAAAGGCTCCTTTTTCCTGATAGACATGAAAGATGTAAAAAAGGAAATGATCAAAAGGCAGGTCCAGCCTCATGAGAGGAGAGGGTGGGACATGAGGACAGTCTCTTGATCTGTTTGGAATCATCCCATGTCCCTTTTCCAGGCTGTAGTTCCCACCTGGAATTTGGTGTGGACATGCTCTGTGCATTTCTCAAGATCTCCAAGGGAAACACAGGAGTTTTGTATATTTCTGAGTTAAATAAAAAGTTTAGTAAAGAAACAGTTTTACCCCTGTGCTTCACTCATTAATTTCTCCTTTGCTATTTTGGATTTCTACCCCAAGATTAATAATAGAACGGGGATAGAGGAGGCCTTGGGGGAAATGTGGCCAAAGGGATGGATTTGGAAGGAGGTGCTACCTGTGCAAGTCGTATATCACATATCCTGGTCCAGCTCCTAGCAAAATGAGAAACATTTCCCAGGACCTTGAGCAAGACGCCAGGCTTGAGGGGAAGGCCTCCTTTTTGCAAAGGGGACCACCTTTTTTAAAAAGAGATGTTTTCCTTAGGGCAAGGAGAGAGAGACAGACAGAAACTGAAAGAGAAAATGAGAACTCACCCCCCCCAGGGGGGATGGCCATGACACAATTCCTGGGAGGGACACTTTGAAAAGCTTTTATTCTGCTGATATCAGCAATATGAAGAGAACATCCTTCTCTGCTTTTCTAGACCTGCCTAATATAGGCTTTCCATCCTACTTTTAAACATAAGTACAAGTAAAAGATAGAAAACCCTCTGGGGGAAATAGGGTGCATGAAAAGGAGAATTATGTGGAAATATCACAGCGTCATCTATAATGACTCATACTTGTTGAAAGTAACTTAGAAGCTTCTTGGCAGTAAAGGGTAGAATGCCATCAGGTTTCTGTTGAAGCTGTGTGTGCCTAGTGAAGCATGGGCGTTTGTAGCAGTGCTTCAACTGGAAAAATCGCAATTGACAGCTTCAGTTCATAAGGAACAAAACACCAGAGTCCATGAAGAAATTAACTGCCCTGGTGAGCACTCAGCTTTGGAAGAAAACGATCACTTCACTGAAGGTGGAGTACTAGATTTTCAAATTAATTCTTCTTACTTGTGTGTCTCAGATATTCTTAGCTTTAAATGTACTCACTTCAATTACACAATGTTTCATTATAATATTAGGAATCAATTTTAAGCACATTGTTTTGACTTCAAAATAACTGAGTTGGAATATTTTAAGTAGCATTTCTTTATTTGTACTTAGAAAAATATTACAGCTAATAAAATGAAACTCTAATAAATTTAATTACCAAAAAATTACATATCCTGTTTCATGAACACTTTGAAAACTATAACTTTATCTTCATGTAAATCATCCCGATTTCTATTAAATGTACCTGTTGTTTTTGATCCACAGAGTTGAATATCCCTGTATTAGAGACACTTTCACCTTCAGAATCACAGGAAAATTTCTTATTTTATTTACTGTGTAAGATTAGAAAAATGTAAAAATAATTTTCCAATAAAAGTCATATTATTTCTTTTTTCTTTCTTTCTTTTTATTTGTTTAAAATCCAGAAAGCATGTGTGACTATGATAGAGAGATAGAAAAAGAGAATGAGAGAGCGAGCGAGAAAGCACCCTCAATGGGGCCTGGTCATAACACACTCTTCCCTCCATTCCTCTATCCCGTCATCATCCTGGGCGTGCACACATGTGCCTACTGCATTTTTCAAGTCACGGAGTCAGGAATTGAGCTGTGGTAGGCCCTATAGTAACACATAACAGCATCAATTGCTGGACTACAGGGCCAGCCCGTCACTTCTGATTTTAGCATTATTTTTTTCATATTTTCAATGATATTTCCATATGCAGAATAAGAAAAATCCTAAAACTGGAAAATTAAATTTCTTTTATTTGTAAGAAAATCATCTAAATTGCCTTTCATTTGAAAATAATGCCTATTCATTCACCGCAATAACTACACAGTCTCAAGGCTTTCTCTATCAAATTCTACTTTAAAGAATAGGCATTTTGGCATTAGTGTATAAAAATAAAGGACTTTTATTCAGTTACATCATAAATATTAGAGCGAGTTACAAAGTAATAGCGAAAGAAGATCCATTATGCTCTTTGTTTCTGTTTATTACTACTTGATAATAATTTCATATCCTTTTATATATAAGATTTCATGGCTTTCATTTCATTATATATAAAATGAGAATTGAGATGAATTGATCTCACAGCATATTCCAAATTTTCACAATTTTATGATGTGACACTGTCAACACCAGAATTTTAAGAATATATTAATACATATACCAGCCAAAATGTTAATATGTGTGTATGTGCATATAACATAGAAACACAGATATTTTATTTCTAATTTAATTTTAGGAATTCCTATGCAGCTTATTATGCAAAAATTACCTTTCTAGCAATTGAAACCATAAAATTACACAAAGATGATAAGACTTCTTGGATCTGTTTACCTGTCATAGTTAATTGTATCTGGACTTATTAGAAAACATCTTATTCAGAAACGGCTATCTTTGCAATGTATTTCAAATACTATCTGCTTTAAGTTCTGATCATATTCAGTTTACCAGTTATGTTCTGATGTAAAGTCAAAGATTACTCAGTGTCCAATTTCGTTATCTCTTAAAAATGCATGCACTATAAAAAGTGATACTATAAACCGCAACTCACAAAACTTTCAAAATGAGAAGATTGATTATTTTTTAAATATAATGTGGCATACTATTCCCTGATTTTAGAAAAGCCAAGTGAGGGTAACTTGGATGCCATCCTAAAATATTATGCAATAGAACCGCTGTCCATGTATACAATTGGTTTGACGTTTGATGGGAATTAGGGGACAGCAGAGGAAAAGGCATTCTTAACTACGTCTGCACATATTTAACTACCCTAAGGCACTTTAATTCTTGTCCATTCTTTATTCTAGTAAACCTGCCACTGAACAAAAGATTTATCTGTGTAAAGAACTCTGTACTGTCAAAAAGTAAAGCTACTCGGTGGAGCTTATGGGACTGCATGTCAGTTTTCTACTTGAATTATAGTTATTTCACTAACTAGTTATCTTTTTCACATCTATTGTGACTAGAGAATGAGATGTAGCTGCAATCTTTGTGCAATGCTATTTGTAAACTAAATTTATGTTATAGATTTGCATGCTAAGTGCCTCTCTGGTAAGAGGAGCTCTCAAAGACAGCATGTTTATGTCACCATTTGTGTTTAAATTGGAATTCTAAAGCAGACCCAAGTTAAACATGAAGAGAACTTTAGATCTTGGCCTTATGTCAAATATGAACTGTTTACTTACCAGCGGAGTTATCTTTTTAATTTTTTTCCAGCTATTAGCAACATAGATTGTTACCATTTTTAATCATCTGTTTTCTTATTGTTTTTACATTAAATTGACAAGTAATAATTGTTCATATTTATGGGGTATATGGTATGACGTTTTGATACATGCATACTTTGTGTAATGAATGATCAACTCAGGGTAATTATTATTGTACCTAACCATTAAACATTTTGTGTGTGTGTGTGTGTGTGTGTGTGTGTGTGTGTGTGCTGAGAATATTCAAAATCCTTTCTTCTAGTTTTTTTGAAATATTCTTAAATTACATATAATTGTTACATAGGTCAACTAGTCCTATGGTATTACTGAACTCTAGAATGTATTGCTCCTATAATTTAAATTTTGTATTCATTGACCTATCTTTTGCAATCCTCCTCCCTCCTTACTCTCCTCAGCTTCTAGTAACCACTATTCTGCTCTCTAGTTCCAGGAGGTCAACTTTTCAGTTTCCTCATGTAAGAGAGGACATATGGTATTTGATTTTCTGTGCCCAGCTTACTCTCCTCAGCATTATTTCAAGACTCATCCATGTTATTGCAAATAACAGGGTTTCAGCATTTTTATAGCCTAGTGGTAACCCACTAGATACGTATACAACATTTCCTTTATCCAACCACATTTCCTTTGTCCATTTAACTATTTTCTTAAGATTTATTTATTTATTTATTTATTTAGCTGTAGGGTGCATGTGCTATGCTAGCTGGAGAGACAGAGTGACAGAGACAGAAAGTAAGAAAACAGCCCTAGGGGGTTGGCCATGCTGCAATCCCTTCTCCATTCTCCTCTCTGAATCTTAGGCACAAAGCACATGCACCTGGCATGAGTTCTAAGCTGCTGGTTCCAGGACCCGAACTGCACTTGACTATGTGGGAGTCCAGTGAAGCAACCATTATGCCATCCGCTGGCCCCCTCTACATTTACCTATTGATGAACATTTAGGTTGATTCTACATCTTGGCTATTGGTTTCAAAATTTTGTGTGTGCTGATGTTGTCATACATACATCCGTATTTAAAATTCATGATTTATTAAAATGTTAATACCTGGAGTTTAAAAGAATGCCAATAGGCAATTTAGCACATAAAGTTGTCTACACTTGCCTATAGAATGTACTTATTAAATATAAGGTCATTTTAGTCAGATAAATTATAAACATCTTTACCAGAGTTTTCATTTATTAATTATTCATTTTTTAAAGTTTACTTATTTCTTCTTTGAAGGAGAGAGGTGGGCATCCCTAACAGGGTCTTTACACCGTGACCCACTGCCTGTCTCAGCTGGCATGAATCGAGAGCACTGGTGTGTGTGCAGAGTACTCAAGGAGATACTGGAATGCAAACCCAGAACCTTCTCCATGAGGGTCTGATTGCATTACCACAGCACCACGGCCTGGCCCCAGTATTCATCTTTAACCTATGTATGCATGTACCACACATGAAATGCTACTGTAGGATGACAGATACAATAAGCACACATTCATCTTTAACCTATGTATGCATGTACCACGCACGAAATGCTACTGTAGGATGACAGATACAATGAACACATGGCACTCTCAGTGCTCTTCACCCAGCAGTCAGGAGAGATGAGAAGGAGCAAGCAAGAACCTGAGCTAGAGACCCAAACTGTGAAGTCACAGAAACATATGACACGTAGATTCCTGTTCAGACGTTACTTTCAGTGGTATTTAGTGTCTCAAACACTCTTCCTTCATCTGTGAAAAAAAAAGAAAATGTGACCTGCCTGAAGCAGGATAGTAAAACTCAAAGTGCAACTTCCAGGGAGGCTGGAAGCCCTGAGCCCTCTGTGTACAAGAGACCTTTCTGCAGCTCTCTCTGGTTGCTCTGACTTGCATGACTGTTTCACTCTGCAGGAAACTGTTACAATGCAGGACACACCAACCCTTACTGAAACTCTTTTCCAAATTCCATTTTTGGCCTGTTTTTATTTGTTTGTTTAGAGAGATTTTTGCTATAGGGTGTGTGCACTCACCCAAGAGACAGAGACAGATGGAGAGACAGAGGGTGAGAAATCACTCCCCAGAGACAGACAGAGACAGAGGGTGAGAAATCACTCCCCAATCCCTTCTCCTCCATTCTCCTCTTGGGATCTTGAGCACCCACACACATGTGCCCGGAGTGAGTCTTTTTAAGTCAATGGGCCAGGACTCAAACCGCGGTCAACTACATGGAAGTCCAGTGACATAACCATTATGCCATCTGCTGGTCTCTATCAGTAGTCTTTACAGTAACTTATTTTCTTCTTCTCCTTTTTCTCCTACTTCTTAGAGAGATTTTTGCTATAGGACATGTGCACTCACCAGAGACATGGAGAGACAGAAAGTGATAAATCACCCTCCGGGGTTGGGGGTGGGAGGATAGCCATGCCGCAATCCCTTATCCTCTATTCTCCTACTGGGATCTGATACAGGCAATATGCATTTCAAGCCTCAGGGTCTGGAACTCAAAGCGGTCAACAACTTGAGAGTCCCAAAACTTAACCACTATGCCATCTGCTGGTTCTGTCTAAAAGAACTTTTAAATTATAAAAGTCAATCATATTTTTTGAATAGAAAGAGAAGAAAAATAAATAAAAGTGAAATATTTACAGTTCTGGCATATTCTACATTTCCCTTCCCATAAGTTATTACTACCGATTTTTGACTTTGCACTTTTCTATATAATTTCTGCATAGTTATGTAAAGAGCAAAGGCAGTATTTCATAATTTGTCAGTTTTATTAAATTGGTAAGTAATGTATATCTATTTTATTATTAAGCACTCAAATATTCTGAAATACATACAGAAAAATCTCTCAATACCCAGCTTCCCCTCACCTGAAACCCCCAGGAAACCAATGTTCTATAAGATGAAATTATATTACATACTGTCTTCTGTAAGAGACTGTTATGGGTTAAATTGTGTCCCCCCCCCCCAAAAAAAAAGATGTTAAAGTACTCACACTAGAACCTCTCAATGTGACCTCATTCGGGAACAGGGTGTTTGCAAATGATGAAATTAAGATGAGGTTATTAGGGTGGGCTCTAAGCCACTTTAACTGATGTTCTTACAGAGGGGAAGTTTGGGGCCAGCCCATGGTATGGCAGTTAAGGTAGCTGGATCCCATATGGCAAATTGCATCTTTAAGTTTCAGACACAGCAACTTGAAAAATAAGCCAGGCGTGTACGCACGTGTGCCCCAAATCCCGAAAGCAGAAATGGAAGAAGAAATCGCAATGTGACCATTTTCCATGAGGGAGTACTTCCTCACTCTCTCTTTCTCTCTGTCTCTTTCTCTCTGTCTATGGCAAGTACATATGTTCTCTAGAAATCAAAAAACGTAAAGAAAGAATCAAAGAAAAAAGAAGGAATAAAGGGGAAATTGGGCCACAGAGATAGATGCACAGTGGAAAAGGGATGCAAAAGTCCAGGAAGAAGACAAGCCAAGGGGTGGCTGAACCCTCCCGAAGTCAGACGGGAGGCGTAGAAAAGGTTCCACCTCACAGCTGTCAGAGGCATCAACCCTTCCAACATCTTGATGCTGAACTCCTAGCTTCCAGAGCTGTAGGACAATACAGGATTGTTTGAGCCACTCTGTTTATGGTATTTTGTTACATCAGTGCCAGGAAGCAACTACAGTTTTTGTAACTTTATGTGGATTAGTCATTTTAATTCTAGTTATTGTCAGATGAAAAAAAAAAAAAAGGCCAGAAATACTTTAATGTTCATATGGCTGCCACCAGGTTGCCCATGGGTTGTTTGGCACAAAGATTATTTTTGAAAGACCACTGATGCCTGCATACCATACACCCTGGATTACTTTAGTAGTATGTGACTCTAGAAACCTGAATATAAGGAGCGACATGGTATTGGAAAGCTTTAGATGCATTTAAAAATAATTTAAAGAAACTTTTACACACTGTACACAGAGCTCATAGAATTTTCTTCAAGAGCAAAATTAGGAAGGAGGGAGAGAGAGAGTGAAAAAGAGAAATCTCTAAATCTCCCAGTCCCACTGAACAGAACTGAAAAAGCTGAAAAGTGTGAAGCGGAAAAAGTATGACAAATTGTAAGATTTAATCTTATGTAATCTACTGATTGCGATGATTTACATAAGATACATCATGAATGTAGAAACTGTCACTGGTTTTCATCGTAGTCACTAACATATCATTGACAATTATTTTTTTTTAAAGTTATGTATATGTCGCTGAACTCCCATGTAGTCGACTGCGGTTCAAGCTCTGGACCCAGTGGTTTAAATTCACGCCAGGTGTGTGTGTGTGTGTGTGTGTGTGTGTGTGTGTGTGCGCGCGCACAAGATCCCGAGAGGAGAATGGAGGAGAAGGGATTGTGGCGTGGCCATCTCCCCTGGGGGGGGGGTGATTTCTCACTTTATCTCTCTCTGTCTCTGGCGAACACATACGCCCTATAGCAAAATCGTCTACAGAAAAAAAAAAAGTTATGTAAGGTTTTGCCTTTTTTCTATTTTCTGTTTTCTAACACACATATTGTTTTTTTGGCTTTTTTTTTTTTTTTGAGAGGTTTTTGCTATAGGGCGCGTGCGCTCGCCAGACAGAGACAGACAGAGAGACAGAAAGCCAGAAATCACCCCCAAGGGAGGATGTCCACGCTGCAATTCCTTCTCCTCCATTCTCCTCTTGGGATCTTGGGCACGCACACACACGTGCCCGGCTTGAGTTTTAAGCCACCAGGTCCGGGACTAAAACCGTGGGCGACTACATGAGAGTCCAGCGACATAGTCATTATGCTAACTGCTGGTCCCACATTGGCTTT
Organism: Tupaia belangeri chinensis; assembly: GCF_000334495.1. NCBI lineage: Eukaryota > Metazoa > Chordata > Mammalia > Scandentia > Tupaiidae > Tupaia > Tupaia belangeri. Next base: position 2,788,813 of record NW_006159440.1, on the reverse strand, counting down.
TATTACGCAAACTTGTTTGCATTCATGTGAAGGATGTATGAAGCAAACATGAAGTTTGAACTGAAAGGGCAATCATAAGTCTGGAGTTGAAAATAGCATCCTGTCAAGAAGAGTAAAAAGGGATAAATAATTTTGAATTTACAGAAATCATATGATTGGTTATTTGTTATGTGTCCTCCTAAGATGATGAAACCGTGTAATGGACTTTGTCTTGATATTGACTACATTCCTCCTTTCCCAAGTATGTCCATCATGTTACTGACATACAATTGCAGTAGGCTTTCCCAATAACACACATTGGCTGTCAACTGTACTATTAAACAGGTACTGAAAAATAATGATCCGTAATACTAGACATGAAAAATTTAAATGAAAATCCCATGGCTCTTGCTTAACTAGCTGCTAATTCATTGATTGGTTAAAATGATTATTTAGAGTAATATTCATGTGGGTGTATACAAAAGGTTTGTTAGAAATCTCAATTATTTTCAGATTAAAATTAAATTTCCCAGCAAGTAGAGAAAGGTATGGCAAAGAAATCAGAAAAGAATCATTTAAGTATTTACATAATAGTCATCTATATTTTTTTAGTCATTTCAGTAGTTGCTCTAAATATTTAAAAATTTTAAAATAATGAGCAATTCTTGGAAACTTGCAAATATTATCTAAATGTATTAAAATAGAGGTGAGATCACAATTTATTAGAACAGATACACGAAGTCCAGAGCCAGAACCAGAGAAGATCTCAAGGACAAGCAAGCAAAGTCTCCTTCCTACCCTAGGTAGCCAGTCTTCTTCCACAGAGCTAAATCATCAGTTTCTTGGGAGTTGGCCCTGAAGTTTTGTCATTTGTACACCGAAGTCTACTTCCTTCTTTTCAAGAGAATTGGTGTCCACACATCACTTCTTTATGGGAGAAATGATGTGTCTTATTATCAACAATGTTACGATGAACACTCATATATGACCATCTTCTCATTCATATAAGACTATAGGAAAAAGTGAGACATTTAAGTCATAGTTTTGTGTCCAGGCTTTCTTCTCTATTTTCAAAAAATTTCTTATAGGATTTTAGTTTTCCTATACCCTATAAACTCTTCCCTGGGTTACTTGGAATATGCAGTTTTGGTTTTCTCTTTCTCTGAAAGAGGTGTTGACACTACCTCTTTCAGAGACTTCTACAGTATGTCCTAAATCTCCATCAGTGCCAGTGCTAATTTTCAAGCTAGTCATAGTATGTCCAAGTTGCTTATTTATACAGTAACAGACAATTAATTAAAACATACCTTATTACAATTATATGCAGTTTACCATGAAATAAAAGGACAAATTATGAAGTTACTGAAGAATTTTCCTGTCTTTAGTGCTCTCCATTTTCTTTCTTTTTTTTTGGAGAGGTTTTTGCTATAGGGCATGTGTGCTTGCCAGAAAGACAGAGAGAGACAGAGAGACAGAAAGCAAGAAATCACTCCCCTGCCCCAGTATGGATGGCCATGCCACAATCCCTTCTCCTTCATTCTCCTCTCGGGATCTTGAGCACATATGCACACATGTCTGGAGTGAGTTTAACTCACCAGGTCCGGGACTCAAACTGCAGTCTACTACACGGGAGTCCAGCAACATAGCCATTACACCAAATGCTGGTTCCAAAGCATTCTGTATTTTCTATGAAGAAGATACTATAACATCATTACTAGAATTATTTTTTAGCTTCCTGAAAGATGCACCTAGTGTTGGTTATTTAATACTTGTAGTTAAATCTCTTAGCATGTACTTTCTATTCTCATATTATTTTATTTCTTTTCCTTTCATCTTCTGGGCATCTTTTCTTATATTAGGTCATGTTTCACATCTTTCTTCCTTTTCTCTTGAGAAGGAAGAACAAGGATATATGAAATAATATATGAAATTTTCTATTTTTTAATTTTGAGAGATTTTTGCTATATTTCACGTGTGCTCATCAGAAAGACACAGAGAGAGAGAGAGAGAAAGTGAGAAATCACTCCCCAGGGGGGATGGCCACGCTGCAATCCCTTCTCCTCCATTCTCCTCTCAGGATCTTGGGTACATATGCACATGTACCCGGCGTGAGTTTAAGCCACTGGGTTCGGGACTCAAACCGTGGTTGACCCCATGGGAGTCCAGTGACATAGCCATTACACCAACTGCTGGTCCTGAAATTTTCTATCTTTTAAATATGTATCCCCTATTGTAATGATAGTAGAGACCAAACTGAATAAATGGATTCCCTATTTCCTTAGTTGTGTTGCTCAGATTTATTTTTCTGAAAAATGAAGAGTACAGTGCTTTCTCTCAAGAATTTTATGATGACTATATATCAATATAATTAAGTAATTTCATGAAGAAAAGAGTAGAGTCATCAGGGGGAAAATTGTCAGCGGTTTCACAGATGGGTACGCTATGGAAGATGGGCAGGAGAGAGAAGTAATTTCTACTCTTCTAGTTTTGAGTACCTCACTTACAAGTCCAGAATATTTGTGTTCTAGTCTTTAGTAATTATCCAATTTGTGATTCTCCAAAGGGAAAAACAAGTGACAGTGACACATGAGAAGAATGACAAAAGCCCTCGTCCAAATGATCCAAGTCATGCTCATTGGCCTCGTTATGCCACCAAACAGCTCTTTTCCATGGCATGACATTTGTGTATACTGAGTATTCACTTTGCTCAGCAGCTCTTAAATTGGTAAGAACAGATATAGTAAGCCAGCTCTTCTCGCTCTATTGGTATAACAATAGCATAGGCTTTAAAGTCCAAGAAACTTTAGGTGAAATTTAGCTAATGCAGCTATTAAATATACTACCTTACTCAAGTTTTTAGATGTTTCTGAGTTTTATTTTGTCACACGGGCTATAGCGATGATGTTACTTTTCTCAAATAACACCTTTGAGTATTAAATGAGATACTATGTTCAAACCCCTCAGAATATTCAGGGAGTGTTAGTGTCTTTCATGTTTCCATCAAGAATTTGAGAGTTTCATGAAGCACTCTCAATTTGTGGTGTTAGATTGAGCCATTCAGTGGCAAAATTACAGGATAATTTATACCTCAAGGGGCTCATCTGCATCAGATTCCTAGCAAACTTGAATAGGATTATATACTTGGGGTTGCTAAGATTCCTGTCCCATGATTTTCTGTGATTAACTAGGGCTCATGAGACTTGGCATATAATCACACTAATGGCAATTAAGGGATTCAAAGTAAAATCAATAAGGGGAAATGCCATGTGGGGTGAAGCCCAGAAATGTCTAGGGGCAAGCTTCTAAGAATCTTCTGCTGGAGCCAGACAGGAGGCCCTTAAGTCCTCCAACACAAGTGGTGAGAACATATGCAAAATATGTGAATGGTTTACTAGAAAATCTTTTTTTTTATTTTTTTTTTAGAGATTTTTGCTACAGGATGTGTGTTCTCGCAGAACAGAGAGAGAGAGAGAGAGAGAGAGAGAGAGGATGAGAAATCACTCTCCAGGGGTCATGGCCATGCTGCAATCCCTTCTCCTCCATTCTCCTCTCAGGATTGTGGGCACACACACATGCACCTGGTATAAATTTTAAGCCTCCAGGTCCAGGATTTGAACCACAATCAACTACATGGGAGTCCAGTGATGTTAACCATTATGTCACCTGCTTGTCCAGTTTAGTAGCGAATCTTGAGAAGCAATTTCAGAGTTTTTATAATAGGTCAATAGGTACCTTCTGTCTAGCCCCATACTAAATTTGCCAACATTCAGGAGGAAAACAGGTATCAGTAAAAATTATACAGTTTATACTGTTTTAAGCATAGTGAACTCTTATTATGGAGGGAAAACTTTATATCAGTATGGGGAAATGGTTACCATTCACATACCAGGCAATTGCTAACTTGCTACCAGCCCTTTCTAAGGATACAGTCTGAAGTCTACTATGTTAACTTGTTTCTGCATAAATTGTATCAGAAATATTTGACAATATTGGGAAAACAGTCAGGAGGTATACATCTAACATGACCAGTAAATCTGGCGTTTAAAAACCAGTACGACCTCATAAAATTGTAACATTATTGTCTGTAACAAACTGCTGCAAATGTTTTGGACATATCGAAAGAAAAAGAGTTTTACAAATAGAATTTTACAATTATTAGTGATTAGCAATATCATACTTTATAGCTTGCTTACAATTTACTATTTTTAAAGAATTATTTTATTTAACTTTATTTATTTTATTTACTTATTTACTTAAATTTTGACCAGAGAAGGAGAGAGAGAGAAAGAGAGAAAGAGAGAGAGAGAGAGAGAGCCATCAGGTCCAGGACTCAAACCACAGTCAGTCATGTGGGAGTCTAGCACCCTTAATCGCCTCGCCACCTACTATTAATCATAGCAGACAATCAAATTCAGCTGGGGAAATATGATAGGTCCAACATTAAATCCTTAAATGCTACACTATACAAAAGGTTAAAAAAAAAAAAAAAAAACAGAACAACTAAAATTTAAAAAGCATCTCTTGATCAAAAGTCTTTTATTTTTCTCTTAAAGATTTTAGAACAATATTTATGATATTCAGATTATTTCTGCATTCATTTGGACTTTGGCTAATAGAATATCCTCATGCTTTCATAAGCTTTTCTCCCAAACTATTTCTGGATACTCTAATATCATAATACTTGTGGTTTTAATGATAAAACACATCTTGTTTCAAAGGAAAAAAAAAAAACCTTCAATATTTTAACTATTGCCATAATCCCACAGGGAAGTGGAAAGTGCCCAAAGTTCTTTCTCTTTTCCTTGTTACAAAAACTACCTTCCATAAGGACAAAAGAATTGATTAGTAATCATTTTTTTTTGTAGCAATCGGCATCAGTAATGATAAAAAGGGAAAACTACTTGAGGTTGTGATTCTTTTCCCCATATCCATGCCTTTTATGACATAAATTATTTTTTTAATAGAGGGATTTACTGAGATTTATGCTGATAAGAAGATACGCCCCTGAAGGTGTTTTCTTGTATCTGTAGACTCTGCAGAATAGTAGAGGAAAGGAAATGTCATGGCAACTTGGACTTTGGAGCATGGATGAGGTACAAGTGCATTTGCTAAGCCAGTACCATCCTCTGGTCTATGCTCTGCTCTCTAGAGACCCAAGCTAAGGGAAACAAAACCCAACTGAAACCCAAAACAATTGTGTTTGGAGTGGCTGGATTTTCCTTCATCCTATATTAAGAAATGTCTTGCATTACCATACCATCGATACTCTACTGTAATTGCTTCTGTTTGGACTTCAAAGAACTTGGCAGGTCCAGAACGCAGGGTGATGAATGATCTCAATATAGCAGTCTTCTCTGCTGAATTGAATTTAGCATATTTGGTAGAGTTGATCACTGGGATCTTTGTACACACAGAAAGAAATCAAATTAATAATTAAAAAAAAGAACAGCTACCTGGTGGTCTCTTTTAACTTAATTTGCTTGGGGTTAGTTCTATAACTTCTAATTCAAAACTTCATTTCAGTGACCCTTGAGTTGTGATGCTCAGAGAATGAGGTGGGAATGGTTGGGAGACACACCTTAAACACAATAAAACCTGCAGTGGGAAAAATTCCAGGTTGGGTGTGGATGAAAATGTAGTCAGAAAAAGGTATTCTATATAATATCTTCCATTCGTAACATACACTCAACAAATATGCTTTTTACCTGACAAAGAAATGCAGGAGATGGAACAAAAGAACAACAACAACGAAACAAAACAAAAAAAACAAGCACAAAGACATGAGTTTAAAAAAAATTGCAAAATGCTACACCAATGGCTCCACCACCCTGCTGGGTTCTGAAGGGTAATAAGACAACTACAAAGACATGGAGAGAGGGGTCTTTTTTAAAAGGTGTATTTATTTATTTATTCCATGTGCAAGAGAGACAGTGAGAGTGCACGAGAGAGAAAGCACCACCAGCAGGTCTTGATGCCTCAGGGAACCCCCAGCGTCAGCCAGCCCAGACCATGGGCACACACATGGCAGCACACTCAGAGTGGTCTCTGCATGTGAAACTGACACTTCCCCACATGGAGCAGCCCCACAGAGCATCGCATTTTACTGCTGCACCACCCTTCATCCACAGAGTCTGCCTTCAGCCCTGAATAGTCTGATGCGGAAGAGAACATGATGAGGGTATGTCGTACTATATGAGTGATTATTGGGACCAGCAGATGGCATAACGGCTATGTCACTGGACACCCATATAGGTAATGTGTTTTACCATTTAACTATATGGGTGTCCAGCGACATAGCTGGACTGGTTCGAGTCCTGGACCTGGTGGCTTATACTCACGCTGGGTGCACGTGCATGCGTGCCCAATACCCCAAGAGGAGAATGGAAGAGATTTCTCGCTGTCCATCTCTCTCTGTCTTTCTAGTAAGTGCACGCGCCATATACCAAAAACCTCTCCAAAAAAAAAAATGTGATTATTTTAGAAGTACCTCAGTCTTTAAGTTACAAGCAGTGAACATAACCATGGTTTTCATCTTTTAAATAGCCTCCTTTTATCCTTGAAGAAACTTATTTTGCATATGTTTGCTGTAATGAAAATAATGGTCCGGACCTTTCCAGTTGTTTTCTTCCCTACAGAAGGAGCCAAATCCTGAGTATCGTTTTCAGACTGCATCTCCACCGAGTATTTAAGGGCAAACAGGCATTTATTTTCAAACAGTCTCTGAATTTCACAAATGATACATGAGGATTAGTGAATGGTGTTCATTGTAGCATTAAACTGCTTTTTTTATGACCAGATACCATTCCAATCTAAATCTGCAGGAGCTATTCATGAGAGAATTACACTGTGAGGTTACATTTGGATTGGTTCTACTCAATAAAGTGACATAAAAAGAAGAGCCAATGTAGTCGAGAGAATTTCTAAGAGGCAATCTTATTAGTTTTCTTATTTATTAGTGTGACTTAAGCTTTAATGGTGCTTTCACAGATTTTATACCATCATGAATGCACATTTTCAGAGTGTTCTCTAGGTCCATGGGCTAATTTATTAGTATTATTTTACTGCCAGAGGTTGCATGTGCTTGTCAAAGATAGAGAGAAAAAACCAAACTCTCCCCCAACTCCTATGAGGCAGGGCTAGTCTGCAGTCCTTTTTCCTCCACTTCTCCATTCTGTTGGGATGTTTGGGCTATGCATGCATATGAGCCTGGAATGGTTTTCAAGCTGCCTGGGTAGAAATTCCAACTGCGGGTGGCCATGCAGAATCCAGCTCCCTATGCACAGCACTAATGACTGTGCTATGGGGCTGGCCTTCCATGGGGCCATCCTTCCATGGGCAAATTTTTATAGAAATGTGAAACTTTTGAACATAAATTAAAATTACTTTTACTCTTTAATTTATTGTAATTTCTTAATTCTCCAAATGTATGTCAATGGTCTAAGTTTATTTATAAAACATGGTGGACAACAGAGTTTAAAAGATATGGTATGTGTTTCAGAAACATTGTGGGCATAGTTTTCTGAGCAGATGGTGAAGCACATTTGGTGGGGCCAGCAGGTGGCATGGTGGTTAAGGTGCAAGACTTGCACATGGTGGTCTGTGCTTTGAGTCCCAGACTGGTGACTTGAAAAATCATGCTAGGCACATGTGAATGCATGCCCAAAATCCTGAGAAGAGAGTGAAGAAGAAAGGACTGCAGTTTGGCCATCTCCCTGGCGGGTATTTCTCACTTTTCCTCTCATTGTCTCTCTTCGACAAGCAAACATGTCCTATGGTAAAAACCATTAAAAAAAAATTGAATAAAACCCTGAATCAAATTCCATAAGGATTGAAAGAAAAAAAAGATATTTTGTTAATAATTGTGCCTCAAATACGTGTTTTCTGCATAACTGCTTCAACAATGGATTCAAATAATATAAGGGAGAGAATAATAGAAATCCCTAAAGAATAATGAGTATATAGTTTTGCAGTAATTTAGCAATTTAGTGTTTATTGTTTATACTGAAATTCTGGGAAAACACAAACAAAACAAAAAACCGGTGGCAGAGTGGACTGTAGCAGCGTGTGTCAGGCTTCCAGCCCAGGCCACTGAGCATAGCTCTTCAATGCCCTTGTCTGAAAGGAGCCTCTCAGAGAGCCTGCACTGGGAGCTTCCCTCCCTCTTTAATGCAACTCAAGAGGACTGAAAGCTCCATGTTTGATGCAGAAAATCAAAACGTATGTAAGATGAAGTTTGTGCTTTTGAAGAATTTCTAGTAGAAGGATAAACATTTTGCAAGATAAAGATTCTCATGGTCAAAGGGTTAATTAACTTGCCTGTGGTCAACACAGCCAGTGAGAAGAGTACATAAAATCTGGAATTCAGGAGGGCTGATTTAAAATATAATGTTATTAGCACCATATTGCACTGATTTCTAACCCAAAACTTTGTACCAAGCATGTAACATTTTTTGTTAACAAGGCTCATGAGTGATCATCTTAACACCCCCCCCCCATCATGACAACCACGTGTGTAATAATGTGCAATTACCAGTTGCTTCTAGATTCTACTAAACAACCTGCACCGAACATTTTATTTTATCAGTTTTTTAGGTTTTTGCTACAGGGCATGTACACTTGCTGGAGAGAGACAGAGAGAGGGAAAGTTAGAAATCACCTGCCAGAAGGGATGGGCACAGATGCACATGCATCCCGTATGATTTTCAAGCCACTGAATCTGACACATGCCTTGGGAGACCAGCACTTAACTATCACGCCACCTACTGGCCCCACCACCCAACATTGTCAGTTTTTATTTTAGTTCTGCTTCTTGTGACATTTAGCTAAAACAAGCGTTTGCCTTTGTATGAATAGGGTTTTTAACAAATGATGTAGAATCAGTCAGACTTGATATCTAAATCTAATCTCACCTCCATTAGTTATTTACTGCCTGTGAAAATTTATAATAGAATTTTTTTAAAGTTTGTTTCTTCCATGAGACAAAGAGAGACAGAAAGACTGGCACGCCAGCAAAGTTTTCATACTGTGATCCACACTCAGCCCTCCCTGCCTGGCGGGCTCAGGTCCTGGGATGGGGGACCAAGAACTTTGCCATGTGAGCATAGTAGTGTCACCAACGTACAACGTACCACCACTTGATCCCTGTTTTTCAAAGCAGGATTTTCCTCTAGAAAGGTCTCTCTGCCTCAGCCTTGCTGCTGGGACTCCAGGCACACGCCACCCCTCTGGATTCAGACAAGGTCTTGCTGCGCTGCTCAGGCCGGCCCTGCGTTTGTGATCCCCTGCCGTAGCCTCCTCAGTGTTGGAATCGCAGGTATGCACCACATGCCTGATCTTTAGGTTGGACCACAAATTGAAACCGGGCCTTTCATGTGGTCCCAGCTTAGGGAGTACAGCATTTTAAAAGCACACACCACCTAGGCCTCTAGTAGAACTTGTAACCTCAGTTTCTTATACATTAAGGGAGATTGATAATTGCAAGTCAGAGAAATTCTGCAGTATAAATCAGATCGGATGTTAAATAAATACTCAGTACTTCAGAGAGAGTCCATAAATACATGTGTGTCATGCTTGTTAATCACTTACTACTAATTATGTGGGTTTAATCCCTTTATTCAATGCTTTTACTTGGAGATACACTGTAGGATGGTCATTTTCTCTCCTCACAACAAAACACGATATGATGCATTTTAAAATAGTTAAGTTAGAAAATGAGAGCAAGCAGTAATTGAAGCATATCTGCTGTACACCGTTTTGGTCAAACACAAGATACATACAAATTCAGTAAATAATATACTTGGCACATGTACACTAAGATCTGGTTGAATCCCAAAACTACCCTTGTTTAACTGCCACTACATACCATCTCTACAAAAAGTCCAGTTATTTAATGTGTTTCTCTATAATATAGATGAGTTATTTAGGAAAGTTATGATGGTTTAGGGCATGTCTATATTAATGTGAATTTATAACATAAAAGATACTGTTTTTCTCCTGTAACTACTGTCATATGTTTCTATTAGAAACAGACTTTTGAACAGAATAATTCATAGGTCTAAACCAGCACAATACTTTAGACTTTGTGGTTTTTTGTTATGTTGAAGTGAATAACAATTCTTTACTGTTTTGTCAAGTTGGCAATTCTTGAGTTAATTTTCAATGTATGAAAAATAGATATGGTTTTATGGTCTTATTATTACTAGGCATGTCTGTGCAAAAAATTAGAGAACAAATAAACTTTACTACTAGTCATGGTAAGATAAGATTACCAATGCTGCAGTAGTGATAAAAAATGTGAATTTGCAGTTCTTCTCATGGTATATGTGGAAAGCAACACATCTATTATGAAGAATTTTGGGTTGAAATATTTTCCAAATTTAATGTAAAACAAAAATATTTTATTTTATCGGACCAGCGGATGATGTAATGTTTATGTTGCTGGACTTGCAGAGAGAGTCGACCATGGTTCGAGTCCTGGACCCAGCAGCTTAAAATTCATGCAGGGTGTAGGTGCACACATGCCCAAAATCCTGAGAGAAGACTGGAGGAAAAGGAATTGCAGCATGGCTATACTGCCAGGGTCATTTCTCACTTTCTGACCCTGTCTCTCTGGCTAGTACACATACTCTATAGCAAAAAACAAACAAACAAACAAAAAACACCACTACCAACAAAAAAACTCTCTTAAAAATTATTTTAAATGTAATAATCTAAGTCATCAGAATAAACAGAGATGAAAAGAAAGTTATTCTCAGCCAGGTCCTATAGTCTAGTAGTCTATAAAGGAGCCAGATGTCTTATGGTTGACCATAGTTCAAATCCCAGCCCTAGCAGCTTTGAACAGTATATTTGTGTGTGCCCCAAATTCTGACAGTATAGAGAAATGGAAAAGAAGGGGTTGTGGTGTGACCAAGTGCTGTAGGAGAGTGCCCCTACCATACCTTATCTCTCTTTCTCTGGCAAGTGCATGTACCATCTGGCAATTAAAAGAAAATATAAAAAGGAGACCAGCAGATGGCATAATGGTTATGTCACTAGACTCCCATGTAGTCGACCGCAGTTTGAGTCCCTTACCTGGCCGCTTAAAACTCACGCTGAGCTTGTGTGTGTGAGAGGAGATGGAGAAGTGGCCATCCCACTGGGGGATGATTTCTCACTTTCTGTCTCTTTGTTTCTCTCTGTTTCTCTGGTGAGTGCATGAACCCTATAGCAAACATCTCTCTTAAGAAAATAATAAAGAAGACCAAAAAAAGGGACCAGTAGGTGGTGTGGTGGTTAAGGTGCTGAACACTCCCACTTGGCTGACCACAGTTTGAGTCCTGGACCTGGTGGCTTTCTCTCTCTCTCTCTTTCTCTCTCTCTCTCTCTCTCATGCATGCATGTGCATGGCACATTAAAATAGATGAACTACTAAATAAAATTAAATAAATATTTCTTTAAAAAAAGACAAAAAAATTATTCCAATTTAAGGTAATTAAACATATATATCATGAAAATCCAACAGGTAACATAAAACGATAAACATTTACAAGAAAAGCTAAAAACAAACCAAGTGCGAGGAAATGTAAATGACAGGAATGATTATTTGTATATTGGAAAATGGAAACTTTCCTATAGACAACAGTTATTTTTCAGAATCTAAATGTGATTTTTGTTTTTAATTTTTTTCTCAGAGGGTATATACAATCACTGGAGATACAGAGAGAGAGAGAGAGAAAGAGAGACAGTGAGAAAGCACCCCCCCGCCATGGGATATGGTCAAGTTGCAATCCCATCTCCTCCATTTCTCTCTCCTGCTGGGATTCTGCAAGTGCACGCCCATGTACCTGGAGTGCTTCTTAAACCATTGGGTACACGCAGTCAGTCATGTGGGATCCAGCCATCTTAACCAGCAAGCTACCAGCTGGCCCTGACTTTGATTTTGAAGGCTGTATTACAAAAATAGTTTATGAAATTTCTTGAACAGTGCAACATAAAGTGCTTGGTGTATGAGTTCTATGAGATATTAACTGTATGCATGTTATTCAGTGATACTAAAGAATGGAACATATTTAACTAACATGGAACTAGGCAGACTCCCCTGTTGACAAGCAATTATTAACACTAACATTGTAGAAATTTGGAAAGGAAGAGAATCTTTATCAAGTTTGGTTCCTAACAATAAAACTACTGCTTCAAATATACAAGTGTAACTCATATGTGTATGTGTAGGTAATACACTCACACAGAATATAATAAAGGCCATATTGAATCAAATTATATTTCATGTTGTCTAGTATTTCATCTTTAAGGTGGCTGGAGAAAATTTTGCCATATAGTTGCTACTTTTCAATTTTTTAAAAAATACTAGGACTGAACTATGAGAACATTGTTTAAAAATTCTCATCAAAGGCTTATTCAATAATTTCCCAAATTATTTTTCAGCCACACTTAATCCTATAAAATGGCACACTGAAAAAATAATTCTACATTAAAATGAGTCTTTAAAAAGCAGCATTTCAGATTGCCCTCTTGGATACAGTGGTGAATACCCATAGTCACCACATCTCCCATTTGTTTCCTTGTATTTTCTAGTCCCTTTGGGTACTGGACAATGTTACCAGTCAGGACCAATAAAATGTGAGTAGCAATGAAGTGGATTTGGAACTAAGACACTGGTAACTCATGAGAAATTTGACTGCAGATCAAATCTCAGACCCAGTGACTTGAAAAATATGCTAGATGCATGCATCTATGTCCCAAGTCTTGATAGATAGGAGAAATGGAGGAGAAGAACTTATGGCATGACCCGATCCTATGAGGGATACCTTCTCCCTGTCCTTTGGTATCTTTCTTGGCAAGTGCACTTGCTCTCTGACAATCGAATAAAACAAAAACCAAAATAAAAAGTGTGGTCAGTTAAAACTTACTAACCACAATGTAAAATAAAAGTGTGTAAGTGGTCCTGAAAGTTACCCACTAACTCTTCTCATAATAAACTCTCAATCTTATAGTTCTCTCTTACTCAAATTCTATTTGACATTCAATTTAAAATCAAACGGACATAATGAAAGCTCTTAAGATAATGACTGTGAAATAGCAATACAGCTTGACATTTAATGAGGTGGCTGGCTATATCTCTTACCTGAAGAGATGTGAAGATTTAGTCACACTGGATATACTGCCTCTGTGTGTTTATTTTTTTATCAGATTCTCCGGGGAAAGTTAGTTGCTTAGCTCTCCAGCAAGACAGCTGCTCTGCATCAATATTCCACAGTTCGAAATTGTTTTAAAGTTTACTGATAATCAGAGAGCTAAAGCTATTTAATACTGTTTCAATTTTTGACTAAACCTTTCAAAACCATAATACTGAAGAGCTCATGCCTCATTTGTGGTGACATAAGTAGATTCATATTTCTGATTCTGTCATAATTATTATTTCATGTCAATATCTTGCCCAATTAACTGAACTACTCAGTAATAGAACTCAGACAGGCAGATACCAGTTCAGGGAGGCATGCTCTCATTTCTACCAAACACCTGGTATGAAGTTGGTATGCATATTTGGAATGTCACACTATTCATTCTTGTTCTCCCTGGATGTAAATCAAAAGGTTACATTGACAGCCCATCTTATAACTTTAGAATAAGAGCCTGAATTTTAGGTGTATTTCACTTATTCAAACAATAAAGACTTTGGAAAGAACAAATAGGTGACCAAGGCACACATTTAGTAATGTATCAGATCTTTATTTAAATCATATTGATTTAAAATTTTCAGATTAAAATTGTAATCTTATAAAATGTGTATGACTGCTAGTTGAAAAACTCAGTTGTGCAACAAATTTTCTCTAGGAGGCAACTCAATATTTTTCTCAAGCCCCATTCTTTTAGGTTGACAAAATATGAATTTTTTTTCCCTGAGGTTGTGGTCAAGTTTCAAATTGCTTAGCTAAGGCCAGACAATGACCATTCATGTAGTCATTAAGTCATCTCTTTATGCAGGTGTCCCCTGAAAGGCACATCACCCTAGCTGGTGCTCAGGTACAGACACACACAAACGTGCCTTTGGGTGCATGTCACCCCTTCATAGATAAGGGCCCTCTCTTTTTCCAGTTGCTTGTATGGGCATAGAGATCCTTCCCCTGGTTTCCATACACTGAGTATGAATGGCTACAATATGAGTCTATCTGCATACACCCAACAAGCATAATTTTCTAACATCTTGCTGCCTCCTGGGGTCTACTGAGGAAGGTCCTCTTGGCTCTTCAATATTAGTTCCTCTCTGGGTTTTGACCACTTCCTAAGACTCTTCCTGAAAAGAGGCCCAGAGCTCTTCTCTCCTTACTTCTGCCTTGTCTCTTCTTCCCTCACTCACTTGATTTTAGCCAGGAGATAAGGACATAGGAGAGCCAGAGATGACCAGATTTTTGTTGGGTTTTGTGTTAGTACCTCACCTCCTTCCCAGGAAGACTTGTGGAAGAAGCAAAGGAAATTATAAAATAGGACAAGGTAAAACATATAATGATGTAACTTTTTCAGTCTTTCTTGTGGATTTGATGGTACATCATACTCCCCCAAAACATGATAGTACCTTAGTGTATCTGCACATCCCTCATGTCTTCTGCCTATTACTCTTTTGGAAAAAATTTCCATCTTGAAAGAATAATTTCTCTAAGTAATGTTCACATACTGTCTGTCATGTTTCTCTGTATGTAGCAAAACTTCTGAAGTCGTATGCCTAAGAATATACAAATGTTCCCTTGCTTTTCATTAATGAAACAGCTTTAGTAAAATTGTGAGCTGCAAATTCTTCTTTTACACTTTGGAATGGTTAATTTTTTTATGTTAGTTTATTTCTTCCATAAGCAACATATATATATATATATATATATATATATATACCCTCAATAGATTATAGATTATTTTTTTAAATAATTATTTATTTAGTTTTATGTATTATTATTATTTAACTTGCTATAAGACATGTGCACACACCAAAGAGAGAGAGTCTGAGGAAACAAGTTGCCAGGTCTGGGATCCAAATCATGGTCAGCCATGCGGGAGTCCAGTGACTTA
This sequence comes from Tupaia belangeri chinensis, assembly GCF_000334495.1. NCBI lineage: Eukaryota > Metazoa > Chordata > Mammalia > Scandentia > Tupaiidae > Tupaia > Tupaia belangeri. The sequence goes on along the minus strand of NW_006159440.1, from coordinate 2,773,777 downwards.
ACCACCTCTGCTGCTCTCCCTCAATAGAGTTTTGACACTGACATTCACCTCCAGCCTCAGGCAGTCCTGGACCATGGGCACAGGTGTACTGGCATACTCAGGGAGGTCTCCAGATGTGAACACAGAACTAGTCTATGTGGGTTAGTCTCACAGAGCATCATGTTTACCACTATACCATTGTCCACTGTCCTCAGACCCTTAGAACTGTTCATATTTATTGCGTTGCTGGAAAAGTCATGATGTACTTTTCTATGTTTTCTTACATGAAAATGTGTCATGACTTTTCAGACAACCAAATACATCCACCTGATTATTTTATCTGTATTCCAGGAAGACGGTAGTTTTTAGAATGACTTCTTTTTCTACTTAAGATTTACTAAGATACATCTAAAGGAGGCTGGTGATTCTACATGTTATGTGTGTTAATGAGATGGGTATGAATGTTGCGGGGAAACTGAGGGAAGTCCTTAGAATACATTTGATTGTGTGTTTATGTAAGACACCGTCTTTAAAATCTTGATTCTAGAGTCCCTTTTCCCTCTCAGCAGAGCTCAGTAGACTAGAAGCTCTAGATGTTCAACTGCTGCCTCCTGAGGGCACCCCATGCCCACTTATATCATCAGGCTGCTCCTTGCTCATTGGTACATTGTGAAAATAAGAATCACACTGACTCCGGAGCAGAAAGGAATCATAGAGCTTTCTTATTATATAAATTGAGGAAGATTGCTTTGGCAAGACTGTCTTAAGGAATTTAACTTGAAATCATGAGGTTCCATGAATATAAAATGCTTCTATTCAGATTAAAAATTATATGCTTTAATAATCACTATGTAGTAAAATGATATAAAGTGAGCATACTGAAAACTAGAAAACAACCTTGGTAACAGTTTCTAGGTTATTAAGGACTCAGCCAACTCAGAGGTTGGTGACTATTTTAGTGTCCAAATTAAGTTGCAAATTATTTGAAGAAATTACCTGCATGATCGACAACCCAGGAACCCTTTCCTTCAATGCACAAGACTGAGGGTGTGACAGGAGAAAAGGAAAAAAGAAATTATGTTTACAACCATGCCTGCACTCTCTCTCTAGCACTGTGGTGTCAGATTCACATCATTGAACATTTATTTTTAAAAACAAATCCCTATTATTCTTGGACTTGTTGGTCACTGAGCTATGGAAAATGCCAATTGGTTCTAGAGGGAGAAATGAAACAAAAGGTTGAGATGTTGGAGCAGTGAGCGAGAAGGTGGTAAAGGGAACTCTCAGGTGGGTTTTGTCACATCCTGATTCACTTCCAACTCTAAATATTTTGTATTACACAGAACACTTGAACAGCTCTTGGAGTTTTTTATTTAGATATCTGAAGAGAATCTACTTCCCATACACTTGTACATTCACCGATGACTTCTGGTCTTAACTCAACAAAACATTCCATTGCTTTTTTTTTCATATTGTGTAAAAGCCCAAGAAACTGCCTGTGGAATTGGCCTGCTTTTGAAATTTATCCAAGTCCAGCTCTGTATAAAGCCTATTAATTTTAGACTCTTTTAGGTACTCAAAAAGTAGCAATTCACACCAACTCTAGTTTCAACGTACACATTCAGTTTTTCTCTTCAGTTTTAAAAATTTAGCTTAAAAAGTCATCCATTTTAAAGAGAAAATTTTAAAGAAATGTAAATATACATGCCAATTGGCTAAGAAAATAGGTTGTGTTATGCTATTTCACATTTTAAGTTCATATGTTTCTTTTGAAAGATTATTTCTTGAGAGAGAGAGAGAGAGAGACTCTCAATAGGATCTTGTCTGGCTATGCTTTTCCCCTCAGCCTCCCAGCCAGACAGGATCATTACACATTCAGTTTTTCTCTTCAGTTTTAAAAATTTAGCTTAAAAAGTCATCCATTTTAAAGAGAAAATTTTAAAGAAATGTAAATATACATGCCAATTGGCTAAGAAAATAGGTTGTGTTATGCTATTTCACATTTTAAGTTCATATGTTTCTTTTGAAAGATTATTTCTTGAGAGAGAGAGACTCTCAATAGGATCTTGTCTGGCTATGCTTTTCCCCTCAGCCTCCCAGCCAGACAGGATCATGGGTGTGCCTGCAGGTGCACTCAGCATGTTCAGGTCGACCAAGGATCTGAACCGCATATTTCCTATAGGGCTCTGTTACCTCACCTTACAAACAGTGTCACTGCAACTGTTCCACTAAATTCATGTGCTTCTGTGAGATTTATTACAAATCTTAAATTAAGGGGACAAATGAATTTATTAATAGTATTATTTTTGAGAGATTTTTGCCATACACTTGCTGGAAACACAGAGAGAGAGAGACAGAGAGACAGAAAGTGAGAAATCCTGGGGGATGGCCTTGCTGCAATCCCCTTTCCTTCATTCTCTTCTTGGGATTTTTGGCACACATGCATGCATACATGCTTGGCATGAGTTTGAAGTCACCAGGTCGGGACTCGAACCACAGTTGGTCATGTGGGTGTCCGGTGCCTTAAGCACTATTCCACCCGCTAGCCCCTTAACATTATTTTAAATGCTGCTCTGGGCTTAACTTTAATTGCTTATTTGACAGAGTATGCCATAGCACAATTATGCAAAGAAAATAGCATCAGTGAAGGAAAAGAGGCATTTTACTGTCTCAAGAGCTAACTCTGGTTTTTTCTTTTCTTTTTTTTGACTTTTTTTTTGCCAGAATGTGTTTGCATTCACCAAGGAGAGACAGAGAGTAGAAAAGTGAGAACTCAGCCCTCAAAGTAAATGACCACAATACAGTCCCTTCTCCTCCACTCTCCTTCCTTTCAGGATTTTGGGCACTCGTGCACATGCACACGGCATGATTCTCAGACCTCCAGGTCTGGGCCATGTGGGAGTCCAGTGCCTTAGCCACTAACCCACCTGCTGACTCCTCTATTCTTTTTTCATATTAGAGGAAAAAAATGTACGTTTCTGAGGTTGACAGTTGGCAACAGAATTTGTTGTTGCCAAATGGCTCTTCTACGGGCCACAGTATTTTAGTTTTTCTCTTATTGTGTTCTATTTATTTTAGAACCAATTTACTATTTTCAAATTGACACCTGAGCCTTTATTAATTTGCTGCTTCAATATATGACATATATTGACCAAGACAATGCTCTTTCCTTTGACATTATGTAAACAAACAAACAAAAAGCTCCGTTATAAAATACAAGAATCTTGCAACTGCAAATCAAGCTGGAAAAATGTTCATGCCTCAGTAACGCCTGTGCTAAAATTTTAGGTTTAACAGTTTGACAAAGTAATATTTCAAATTGTAATAATCACAGAAGTGTTTATTTTAATAGTTTCAAATGCCAAGCAGAAGCCTGTTAGAGTTAATAAACATCCTTGAAAGGGATCTTTATGATAAAAGAGCATCATTGGAGTTTGATGGTGAGTCTGGGAACTTATACTGAATACTATCAAATAACCTGTCCTGTCTTAGGTTCTACATACATTTTTCTTTCTTTCTTTGTTCTCGCAATTTTGAATTTACACCTATGTAAGAAAATAGGGATCTCAATTTCTGACCTTTTGGTAACAGTATTGGCTTACAAAATTGAATAGTAATAGGAGAATGTCTCTCATAGTCTAACTTTCCCAACAAGAGCTCCCTTCACATCCTTAACTAAGAGATAAGGTCCCAGGGAAGTATCTGAAACTAGTAATTACTGAGTAATGACAAATTCCTAATACTACCTAACATTTACGGATTGGGAAATGACTTTGATGAAATTAACAAATCATTAATCTAAAGATACCACATCAGTCTAGTTTTAGCCTTTTATTCACAATTAAGGAAAGTAATGCATAGAAAAATTATAGCAATTTTATTTTTTAAGTTATTTTTATTATTTATATTTTTATTATTATTCATACCTTAAATCGCTATACATCATTTAGATTGTGAAGAGACTTCACCCAGCAAGATATATATACCTTAGTCCAGCACAGTTGAGACCACTACACATTACTCAGCAAAAGATAATAAACCATATCTGTGTCTCACAAGTGTCTTACCCCAAGATATAGCTTATCCTTCCACAAAGTCGTACTTACATTTGGTTTTCGAGCTTCCAGTTCAAAATACTTCTCCACTATACTCTACCACAATTTCTAAAGAGGGATAGGGAATATAGGATCTTTACAGTGGGTGATTTAAAAATATTTTATTGAGCCAGTCAGTGGTATGGTGAAGGCAGCTGAATCTCACAAGGATGACTGTACGTTTTAAGTCCTGGACCCAGCAGCCTGAGAAACATGCTGGACACATGTACATGCATGCCCAAAATCCCAAAGGAGGGAGAAATGGAGGAGAAGAGATTGTGGTGTGATTATCCTTCATGGGGGTGGGGTGCTTTTTCACTTTACCTCTCTCTCTCTCTCTCTCTCCAGTGAGTATATGTGCCCTCTGGCAAAATTAAAACAAAATATTTTTTAATAATTACAGACTATAAGAAAATTACAAAGATACATATTTCAGAGAGGTCTTGTGTACCCCTCAACTACTCTCCTGCAATGGTTAGATCTTACATAACTGCAGTGCAGCGAATTGATACTATCCAATGTGTGTATAAACTATTGCATGAATAGATTCAAGTAGTCAATATCAATAGCTCTATAATTAAGGTACAGAACTATTCTGACAATACAAAATTTTTCTTCACAATATTCCTTGATAAGCAATCCCCCATCATGCCCCCTCCTCATGACAGTAACTCTTGATAATCCACTGGAGACAGAAAACCTTGGCTTCTACTGGGTCTTTTGCCACGGTTACTCCTCTCATCTTTCTATTGTACCTTCTTCCAGCTCTTCTTCTGTGACTCTGATGACATAAAAGCTACACCTTTGATCATAGTCCAACAGGACTCTGAGTTCCTTGCCCCTCCCCCAGTATATTTTTTTCCCTGTTGCTCAGATTGGGCCATTTATATTGTTCTCCCTTCTAAATCACTGACCATTGCCTGGTCCTCTACATTCTGCTATTCAGTTCATCCTTCGAGCCTTTTACTTTATTATATTTTTTAGTTCGGAAACTTTAGTTTTTCTTTAGAGTTTCTATTTCTTGTCTGAGACTTTATTCTTTTATCGATTTAAAGAACGTTCATCATTTCTTAATGAATCATTTTTATGATGGCTGGTTAAAATCTTTGTCAGATCATTCCAACTTCTGTGTTATATCATTGTTGGCATTGTATCAATCATCTGTTATTTAAGTTGAGAATTAGCTAGTATTAAGTGATATTATCATGGACATTTATTGACTTCTATGTTAACAAAACTCTGAATGGTGGTTAAGTATTCTGTTTTTAGCAGTCTTTCCTGACATCACACTGATCTGTTACTGCCAGGCAGGGTGAAAGTCCAAGTGCCTCATTCAGCCTCCTTTGATACCATGGAGTTGGTAAAGACACTTTCTATTGCTTGGTGAGATAGTTCCCTATTAAGAATCCTCATTAAGCCTCAACTGATGCCATTCAGGATTGGGGAGAAGGTGCCTCATGACATTCAGGTGTAGGTAGAAGTCCAAGATCCCCACTCCTTCCTGATATCGCTCTACCATGGGGTCAGAAGTCTTGGAGGGATTCCTGATGACAACTTGGTAAGGGTGGGCATCCAAACTTCCCCCCTGGCTTTTGCTGATAAAGATGGGGATGAACTTTTTCCATCATGCTTGGCTAATGTAGATATTGTATAAAAGGCTTTTGTTTTTGTTTTGTTTTGTTTTTGCCTTTCTAGATTGACCTTTTCCTGGTCCTTTAGCTCACCAGAGTGAGTGTTTCAGGAACAAAAATGGCTTTTGTTGGTCTTTTTGTTTCTGTGCCTGTTGATATTTCAGTGTTGCTGGCTTCTCTATATGAGAAGATACGTGAAACAAACAGAAAACCCAAGGAATTTACTGCCCTGATGTTCTTTAGGTCTACTGCCCCCAGTTGGCCCTCTGTGATCTGCTTTGCAGAGTGTCTTATAATGCTTGCTTTAGAGTATCAAGGGTTTGGAGCTGCTCTGAATAGAAAGAATACAGAGAGCTGTGTCTGCTTGATCTTAGAGTAGAACTGGAAGCCCCAGGTGAGGCTTTGATACCATGGATTAGTATTTAATGAGGGTATCACTGAAAGAAAGAAGATAGACATGGGAAGGTATTTAAGGTGGCACCATAGGCAGAGTTTGCATATTTCACCAGTTTCTCTAATGCTGAATTGGTTTATATGCCTTTAAAAATGATGACACATGTTGGTTGAGGTGATGTAAAATCTGTCAGGCCACAGATTTCCATCAGTGATGACTGAGAGACTGCACTGTCCTGTCAGCTCAGAGCCATGTTCCTTGTGTGCAGGTGAATGAAGATTACATTTTTCAGTGATGTGCATGACAGTTGACTTTTGTGGGACACTGACAGCCAGTCTGTCTAGTTTAGAGAGCAGTCAACGCTTCCATATTGAGCACCCAATTTTAATTTAATTCTTGCCACTTCTCAATATATCAATATGCTTACATTATTGAATATGGGTATTATTCAAGGTATTTACCAATACTACTTGTCTTTTGTATCTTTTCTAAAAAGTCAGTATTTTCCAAGGAGATGCAAAATTCAACAAAAATAAAAAACAACAAAACAAGAAATAGTTTGCATTCCTTTTAATAATTAATAATATACCTTTTAAATTATCTTAAAATCTACTTAGTTTGCCAGAAGACTCATGCCCTCTGCAGAAAGGCAGAGAGTAAAAAAGCAACACCTAAATGGGTGTGGCCATGCTCAATCTCTTCTCTATTTCTTCATCCTCTTGAGATTTTAGGCTTATATGGATGTGTGCCCAACATGTTTTTCAAGAAACTGGATCCAGAATTGGAACTAAACAGTGAGTTATGTGGGATCTGGCTCCTATAATGGTTATGATATGGGACGAGGCCTTATTGTATTTTAAAGAAAATTTAAGATTACTAATATTAATGCTTTAAGATTTGTATCTCATAAGTTTTAGTTGTCCTTTCCTGTACAATAAACCATTCCCAACCTGACTGGCTTAAAACAGTAATTTATTTCTAACAGTTTTATAAGTTTACAATTTTGTCAGGGCTAACCGGACAGTTCCTTACTCCACAGGTGTGGACTGGATTTACTAATTTGTCTGCATTAAGCTGGTAGCTGAGATGGAAGCCTCAAGAAGATTTAATTTACATTATGGCACTTAACTTCTTCATTTAGCCTCTCTATTTATTATCTTAATCTTCCTTAAGGTTCAAGACAGAGTTCCAAGAGCCAGTGTTTCAGCAACACAAAAATGAAATCTATAAGTCCTGACAAAATGAAACCACATATTATCTATTATGCCACATTTTATTGGGTAAAACCAATTACAGATTGCTTCTTGGCCTTTTGGCTAAAATCAAGCATAAAACAAATCACAGAAACAGTCTAGGTTAAAGAGAAAAGGGAAAAGACTCCACTACTTGATGAGAGACACAATTTCATTGCAAAAGGCAGCTGGAATGATACTGTTTTGACCATCTTTCAAAATAATACACTATGTAGATTTACTGGGTACAATTGTGCATTTCACAATTTGCAGCCACAGATGCTATTACTTTAGTAGTGTAACTGTTTATTTTTAAATTATTATAATTGTTCAGTTCAATGCAACTGAGCCTTTATAATTTTGTTTAGAGGGTCCCTGTCTAGTGACTGAGATTTTAAGAGTATTCCATCTATTTTTCTTCGGCACTGACGCAGTCAAATCATCTCACTCCTTTGTGTGTGTATATGTTTTCCAGGCTTATCTCTGACCTTTTAACTACTATAGAGCCTGCACACTAGACAAAAACGACAGGGCTAGCTCCATGGGCATGTAAACTGCCCTTCCCCTGGACCTATACTGAAAAAGGCACAAATTTGGCAAATGTTCTGCTCCCACTATCATTTAATAATTTTTAAATGAAGAATTCTATATTTTCACTTTGTACTGAGACTGACAAATTATGATCCAATCTTATTTTCTTTTCTTCTTTTTAAATCTAGACTGAGCTTTCTATTCTTCAGAATCTTCTACTTTAAAAGTTTTCAAACATTTTTCAAAGACTCAGTTTAATATTACTTTGCCTCTGAACATTATTCTGATTTCCTATCCCCTTCTGCAGAAGGAATAGTGGCTTTTTCCTATAAATTTTGGTCCCATATCACTTAGCATAGACTTCTATTATAGCAATTATTTTATTATAACCATATGTGTTTATATTTTCTTCTCCGATTGTTAGTTTTTAAAAGTTTGCCTTATTTATTATTAGCTACTTGGCAATTTCCTAGTGTGTAGTACATAGCATGCATATTAGCTACTCAATAAATATTTGATAAAACAAAGAGCAAATGAGTGGATGAATACAAGGTAATGGAGTATCTTTTGTCTTCAAACTACGAAGAACACAGTAAATTTCAATACTAGATAAATTTGTTTGCTAACAGTATTTGCCTCCTATCTCCACCAAAAACACCCAGTTGTAATTTTTGTACAATCCACCTATTTGCCTTCTTTTGGAAATACAAAACATTCTGCCATCAGACAGTCAATAACCTTCATATAGCTATTATTTTAACTATAGTTATGTATCATGAACACAGCTTAATATTTACTAATGTACTACTTATTATTAATTAATCTTTCCAAACTCATTAACAACTAGATTCTAAGTTCTTAAAGAAACTTGTACTACTGGCCAAGATGGAGTGGTAGGGACCAGATTTACCTTCCTATCTGGAAAAAAAAAATCCCAAACAAATAACAACAAAACATTAAACCAGAGTCATAATATATGAAATAGTGATTGTTTTCAAGATATTGAACACAAGTCTGTGAAGTCCCTTAACTTTGGGAGGTGCTGGATATGTCTATTACCTTGATAGTGAAGATGTTATCATGGGTGTTTACACATATCAAAACTCATCAAGTTGTATACATTAAGTATGTACGGCTCTTTTGTATATCAATTATACCTCAATAAAATGTAAATAAAGTAATGAGATCCTAGAGAGATGGGAAACAGATGAGGAGAGACTTCCCATTTCCCTGATTACTGCGTGCAGGATAATTTTCAGATGCCATGCCAGTCATGGAGGTGATCCTGGGTTTAGGGGATACAGCTGGGAGTCTTGGGCGACCAGGATGGCTAGAGTGGCAGGAAGGAAAGAACTACGCAAACCTGACTTCATCTCCCAGCTGGATTAAGGGGCTGAACTATGCGGGGACAGAGAGAACTGCCCAGGGCCGCTGACCAGGCTGGAAGCTTAGACCTAAAGGCCAAGCTTCACCCAAGGAGTAGGGCTTTCCTGGGAGGAGACTTCCATGTTGCAGAGAGGAGCACTGCTTGTCCCTCCATGGTAGAGGGAGACTGGGAATGTGGGAGCCACAGCAAGACACTCAAGAAAAACAAGAGTAACTTGAGACAAGCAGGAATTTGGTTTCAAGAAAGCACCAATTCAAGATCAAAGCTCCGAGCGTCTCAGACTTGAGAAAACCGAGTCCTGAGTTCAGACCCACATCTATTCTCAGAGGATTCCCAGAGAGACTATTTTTGTACTTACGATTCACAGGTCACAAACTTGGAACGTATTATAACTCCAGCTCAGTGGGCAGACAGGCTCCGCAGAACACCCCTGGGAAGTGACAGTCACACGTCCAGTCAGGCTGTTCTAGCTACGGAAGTCACGAGAAGCCAAGAGCAGGCCCAACCCGGCAAGCAGACGAACTGGGAAGCCTTTCCGCCCTACGCACGCCTCGCGAGGCACAAGGTTTACGAGTGCAGGGCGCGGGGAGGCCTTGGCCGGAACCCCTCCCTCGTTCCACATCAGTGAATCCACCCGGGCCACTTAGCCGGAGGCCCTCGTGCCTTAGTACACACCATACTGTCCGCAGGAGAATTCAAGCCGGGGAGAAACGCTCGGCGCTTGGCGAGAGAAGCCACATCGCAGGGCGAAGCGGGAAGTCCTCTCAGACCGCTGCCTTTCCTGCGGCCGAGGACTCACACCGAGGGAGGTGTGGGCTGTATCGCTGTGGGAGGGAGGACTTCGCACAGCCCCTCCAGGCCAGCGGTGCCGGAGCCTGGCGAGAGGCCCCCGAGGACCCCGAGGCCCAGGCTGAGCTCTGCGCAGACCCGACTCCAGTGAGTTCCTGGGCTGCGCCCACCTTTAGGGGGAGCCGACTCCCCGGAGCGACAGGCCCATGAAATGGCACTCAGCCAACACGCGGGGCCTGGCCTGCTTGACATCCGCAAAATCATGTGACAGAAAAGCCCTGGGCGCGTGGGGGTGGAAGAGCCTTCCCTGGACATCACCATGTTACTTGGCTTCAGAAAACCCACGTGGGAGAAAAGCCCAGCAGGTGACTTTGAACCACAGGTACAAGAATGTGGTAAGTCCATATAGTTTGCTCATGGGGCTGGAGCTATTGTAGAAATGCCAGTGGTGACCTCTGACTTTCTTGGGAATTGTGCTTCTCAAACACCCGAGAGCTGTGGCTTCCCGATCCATCCAACACAGTGTGCGCCTTAACAACTGATATTTTGAAATGTTCCTTCATTTACCCCTGAATTAGTGCAATGATAATAGAACCTACCAACATGTGCCATGTTAGCAGTCAATATATGATCCCGTATTGTAAAGGATAATTAAAATGAAAGTACTTTATGATTAAAAATAAAATCATAAAACTTAGCGAGTTAGCCTCAGAAAGTATTAATAGTTAGGCATTGTGCAGAAGCATACAAATCCCACATGGCTAATCCCAGCCGCATCACCTTGAAAAACATGCTCAGAATGTGCCCTTGAGCCCAGAATCTTGACGGGATGGAGAACTCAAGACAAAGGCATGGCAGCTTGATTGGGCCCAGTTGGGGAATGCTCTCTTTCCTCTCACTCTCTCCCTGTCTCTCTGCCCAGCCTAGAGGTGCAGTTGGTAACCAACTCAACTGCAGTGCTGAAAGCCACGTGGCCTACTCCAGGTTTGGTTCTGCAGGTGGACTTGAAAACACACTGAGGGCACAGACACTTGCTAAGGATTTTGCTGAGCTGGAGGGTGGAGGAAAGGGGATCATGGCATGACTAGATCCTGTTGACAGTGCTTTCCTTCATCTTTCTTTGCCTCTTTTTCTTGCCTTTGCTATCTGTTATGAATAAAATAAACTTAAATTACTTAAAAAGTAAAATATAAAAACACATGAATGACTTATTGTAAGTTTATAAAGTTATTTGACTATAATAAGGCAGGAATCCATATGCAAACTGAACATGTGTATACATATCACTTACCCTTGTACAAGTGAAGAATTTTCTCTTAAAAAATAGAAAAAAATGTTTTATTTTCTAATATACTTGTTTCATTTCCTAATAGATGAAATTTCTTATTAGTCTCCATAATGGAGATTCCTGGGTAGTATCAGATTAAATATGAGTTTTTAAAGGCATTTAAAGCCCAGAAAAAAAGATGGTGGATTTCCAGAATCAGAAGTAAGATGTGTTATTTATTTTAATGTTTTCAGCAATGCCACTAGGAAACCCCAAACACAAGGAATGCCACCAGGAAACCCCAAACAAAACAACGTGACAGATGGTCAAATCATGATGAGCTCTCCAGACAGGAAATCTCATTTGGTGATATGGTGATCATTTTGGTGGTTAATTGAAGGTCCCTAACTACTAGTAATTTAGGTGTAACTATGAAGGGTAACTTACTTGATGGAACTGGAAATTAATACAAAAAACTCCAGATTCACCAGATCTAAAAGCCAAGATATGGAAGGAAAACTTGTTCTGCTTGGGGCTTTATCTTTATATAAACTTTTCCAAGTCTCACAAATCCCCCAAAGGCTTTGCTGGTACTGAGAATAGAACTAAAATCTCCAGATTCCTCCAAATCTGAACATTTCAGACCTGGATTACTTGTTCTTTTAGGTTTTTATCTTTATATAATCTTATACCAGATCTCTCAGGTTCTCCTAAAGACCTCACATTTTTTCTGATTGTGATGCTGCTAAAGTGCTTCCCCTGTGGCATCAAGCCTAAAAGAGGTCAGAGAGTAATCACTTTAATCTAAATGTTAGGGTTTCATTCATAAAAGGATAGCTCAATAAGCGTTTGTCTAGTGCATTGCTTTCCATTGTTATATATGCAATATCCCATTTATATTAGCATTTTTTTCTGTAAGGGTATAGATAATAAATCATAATTAATATAAAGAAATGGGCAGAAAAATATTCTTAGAAATTGTCTTATCTTTAAGGTATCAAACACAACTTTTTATGTTTTGTTCATACAAAAATTTTATGTAAATTTAACTAGTATTTAAAAAGATTTTTTTTTCCCAAAATACATTGCATGACTCTTTGGTCTTTCTATTGCTGACCACATTGAAACTAAAGTTTTGCAGATTTTGACATGGAAAGCACTATGGAATCAGGCCCAAGAGGATTAAAATCATCATTTGTCATTTGCTAAATGCAATGTCAAGTTGTAATTTAAGATAAATGCCTTAAAGACAACTCTGCAATCACAGATGTATTTTTAGAAGTGTTGCATTAGATTAAATATTCTCAACACTTCTGTGATCTTACAGGAAGCAATGAACATATGAAGTATATAAAATGTACATAGTTACGATTGTTTTAGAAGCTTGTATGATATCAAGGAACTTCATATGATGAATAAACTAATCTAGAAGATTAATCAGAGAGTATTTTCTAAAAATTTATGATAATATCCACATTTCTGAAGCTATAAATAAGTCAAAATAGCATATTTTCATTTTTATTATGTGAAAACTTATTTTTAAGGGGTATTAATATAAAAACACTAATGTAAAATGTGATCACCATTCCAGAAAAAGCTAATGTCATACATTTATTTGAAGGCTATTTAAAATATTCCATCCAGTAAAATGTTAAACCAAATAAGATGAAAGAACCAGTTATCCTTATATGCATACACATAATCTTTGATAGTTAATTTTATATTTCAACTTGGCTGGGCCATGGGGTTCCAAGATATTTGGTCAAACATATATTCCAGGTGTTTCTGTGAGAGGTGTGTTTAGAGGAGATTAACATTTAAATTGGTGGATTTTGTGTAGAATAGCCTCCATGATGTCAGTGGGCCTCATCAATCAGTTTAAAGCCTACATAGAACACACACACACACACACACACAATCTGTGATAGATCGTGGTAGTTAATTTTGTATGTCAGCTTGGCTGGACCACGGGGTCCAGAGCTAGATCCTCCTGAACAAAAGAGAATTTTTCATCACATTTTCTTCAGACTTGAACTGGAACATCCCTGTTGGATCTCTAACCTGCTGGCCCATCCAGCAGTTTTTGGACTTGCCACTGTCCATGAACCCCATGAGAAAATCCCTTATATCTCTTTCTATTTACATATAGACCCTATTGGTTCTGTTTCTCTGGAGAACTCTGATTAATACAATGGCCATATAAAATGTTTCTTCTCGATGGTTATAAAAATGCCCTTGGATATCAGGAACTTAATGTTACTTTAACTGTCAAAAAGTAATAAGATTCAATTTGAATCAAATGTTATAACTTTCTGAATTCCATATTTAATTTCTAAAATGTAATGGAAAAATCAAACCTTTCATTTAAAACATCTGTCCATGGCCTCTGCTTACCAATGAAATTGATTTTCACAGGATAATTTCAGGATTGAATTTTTCCCCATGGGTGCTGACTCCTTTCACTGTTTGGCAAGAAAGAGAAAAATGACTATATGTGGGCCAGTGTATGTACATTTAAGAGCATGAACTTCATGCTTTTAGCACCTCTCACGCCGTAATAGCTCAACAGGCTCTACCACTCACAACTTCAGGTGGCTCAGATCTGATAGTGATGAAGCCATGCACAGTATTGGAACCTGGCTGTAACATTCATATACAATATCAAGTACATAAAGCTCAGCTCAATTTCCCTACTTCCCTTTGGCCACAGAGGAACTAACTTGTAACTTTATTCAAACCTGTAAAGTGTGTGGAGGGTCAGAGAATGGAAGACTTTCTGACATTTGGATAAACTGTTGATGACTTGACTCAGTATTATAGAAGGAAAAAAAAGGAAGAGGTACACAAGCCAGGAGGAGGTTTTAAAAGAGGGGCTATCAGGTGATATGTAGAGTGGAGCAGAGGACATTTAACATCAAAATGGAGCCTAAGCATGGAATTTGAAATACTGGAACAGGACCAGATTTATAAACTGACCAAATCTCAAGAGAATATTGACAGCGCCTAGGATAGTTTATATATTCTGGAACATTCTGGAATTATCAGAAGATTTAAGTTTAGCTTCTAGGGAAAGCAACTCAGTATAGCGCTGATTTCAACAAGAAATTAATAACAAGTATTGGTGAGGACATGGAAGAAGGGAACTTTTGTCTACTGTTGGTGGGGATGCACCAAAATCTAAAACACTACACCAATATATAAAACAGTATAGTTTCCTCAAAAAATTAAAAATAGGTCCAGAACGGTGGTACAAGGTGGTAGGGTGCTATTGCATGACACTGCAGCTAGAAGGAGGCCTGAATTCAGATCCTGGGTCAGTGTCCATCAAGTCTTAAGTGTACTGGAAATATAGAACTTAAACACACAGCTGGAGAGCATTAACAATGTGCGTAATTTTGCATGTAATAATGAAAAAGGAATATTAATGTGTGCTGGAACATTATTATTATCTACCATTGTTAAAACTGAACCAGACATGCAAAAGATAAAATTTCTTAGGAAAACTAGATATATTTCCTCTGCACATATTTTTATTTTTTATTTTAGTACAGTACAGACATCTGACATATTCTCATTTTTTACTAGAGTTTTTCAATTAAAATTCTACTGTTTAGTACAGTAAAAAGCTTATTCTCTGAGGCCTGAAGGAGTTAGAAGAGCCCCCCAAAGTATAATAAGATCCAAAGAATAGTTGCGACCCCAGAAGAATAACCCCAGATGTCTCTACCTTGGTCCATTAATACTTTTTGATGCCTGACAAACCATTTTATCTCTACCTAAAAATGCAAAGCATAGTCTTAGTTTGTTGAATAATTTATTGGTTCTCTTTTCTTCTTTGTGGCTCCTTTACTATTTTCCTTCTTTTTTTTTTTTTCAAGAAGAGATCTGAATAAGAATAAGTACATTTACCAGCTCTGACTCATATGCAGAGTCCTGATAAGGAAAACAGATGATCCTATGTTTCCTTACACAGCCACTTTCCTCCATCTAACTTTGTGGATAAAGAGAAGTCTGTTTTTATCCAGATACTTGTCTTTACTTCTGACCTTGGTGTTTTCTTTTTAGAGCATCTCAGAATGCTGATCCCATTGGTCTCCTTATTAAAGTTATATCACTCCTGATCTTTGTGTGAGATATGCTCCATTAACACATTTTGTTTTCAGAATCTCTTATCACAGCCAAATATAATATAGCTCACAAAATAGGATATGTTCCACAGTATCAGGAAAGGTGATTTTGTAAGAAAAATGTATCATTAATACTGGATACACACATATGAGGCCCACATGAAATTCTTGACATTGAGAAAAGCTTGCTCGCTCTGTGTGGGGAACAATTTGTTGACTTAATAGCATTTTGGATCGCATCATTGATCCTCAACAACATTTTGCGTATCTCTCTTGTCATCTCTTTCTGAATAGTTCAGAAATGAGTAACACTTCTAAAAATTCTTTACTCAGTGTCGAGCGAGCTATTTTGTGGAGTCTTCTTTTCTTTGTTTCTTCCTTTTTTTTTGGCAACACGATATTTTAATAGAGTTGTTAAGCCTCCACATCACTAGTAGGAAGGCAGCAACTTGTCACTCTCTAATGAATTTAATTTCTTCAACATTACTAACCAGTCATTTGCTTGTGGGTGGATTATTTCATCACCAAATACCACCACTATGACAAATCCCATTTCAGTTATTACTGTAGCATTATAGCACTTTTTTTTTCTATTAAAGAAACTTTATTTTGTATATTTGAAGTTTACAGCATGATGTTATGGGGTACATATATATAGTAAAATGGTTGCATCAGTGAAACAGATTAACGTATCTTTTGTCTTGCATAGTTACTTTTTGTACTTGAGAAGAGTTTTACTGTGCTAAATAGCAGTATCTTAATTGAAAAGCTCTAAGAAAAAAAATAGAATATTTCAAATGATGATGTACTGTACTTAAATAAAAGTGTGTGTGGAAGTGATATGTCTCATTTTCCTAAGGAATATTATCTTCACAAAAATCACCAATACTATCTGATTCACTTTAGTCCTGGAGTTGTACTGATTCACTTTAGTCTTTGAGTTGTACATTAGGTCTCTAAACTTGTGCATTCCACATATATGTTACCTTATGTCTTTTGACTTAGTCTCCCATTTTCTCTCCCCATCTCTTTGCCAGTGGTAAACAGGTTCATTCTCTATTTCCATGTATTTGATCGCACTTTTTTTTTTTTTTTGGCTTTCTCTCTCTCTCTTTTAAATTTCACATATAGGTGAGATAATGTAATATTTTAATTTCTATTTGGCATATTTAACTTACAAAAACCCTCTAGGGCAGTCCATGGAGCAGACAATGGCAAGATCTTCTTTATAAGGCTGAACAATATTCAGTTTTATGTATATGTACCACATTTTGTTTATTCATTCATCCATTAGTGTTTACTTGGATTGTTTCCCTATCTTGGATACTGCAGTTAATGCAGTCATGAACATAGAATATCTTTATAAGGTGATGAATTCATCTCTTTGGGTTTATACTCAGAAGAGGGATAGTTGGACTGATAATATTAAGGTCTAGGACACTCCTTACTGACTTCCATGATAGCTGTGTCAATCTGCATTCTAAACCAGCTGTGTATGAGGATTCCTTTTTCTCCACACCCTCAACAACATTTATCTGGAGTCTTGTTTGTTTATTTACTTTTAGCTGCCAAAAGGCACATATGCTTGGACAAAGAGATTGAGAGAGGGCGAGTGCGTGTGCACCCCCACTAGGGTGTAGTCAAACTGCAATTCCTTTTCCTCTGCTTCTCCATCCCGTCAGGATTTGGGGCACATTTGCTGGGGACATTTTTTAAGTCACCAGGGCCACAATTTGAGCTGTGGCTGACCATATGGTATCTGGCTCCTAATGCACAGAGCTTAACTGCTATGCTACAGGGCCAGCCCTGGAGTCTTCTCTTGTCAGAAATTAATTAGGTGAATGGGATATGAAACAAAGCTTAAAAATCAAACACTGCTCTCCTTCCCTCACAGATGAGATAGGCCTAGACATTCACCATGAGAGTAAGGAGAAAGGTGAAAGAAAAAAAGAAATGTTGGATAGAGTCATAAGCATTAGCAGGTAAGTGGGAAGGAAAAAGGGGGAAATGAAATTTGAGGAAAAAACAGAAAATGAGAGAAAAGAATACAATAAGAGAAAGGTCATTTTTCTCAGTTTTTCTGGCCTCTGATTAATCTATTCCAGTTTTTCCAAGGTCTTCATTACATTCCATGAGAGTTTCCAGAATTGTGTGTGATTTTCCTATTTTCATCTGTTAATCCTCGCCTTTTAGTCTTCTGTCTCTTCCTACTTACCCTCTTTTTCTACTCCATTGTCTCCATTAAATTTCAAATTCAAAGCAAAGGCAATCTCCCCTTCAATATAGAGAAATTATTCTTTTCTGTGGAATCAAATGTTAAATTAATTTTCTAGATTGGATAACCTCATGCCAAGAGCATTGTTTTCAAATGTGAATGTGATGAAGTCAGTCAGTCACAGTATTCATACCACACACACACACACACACACACACACACACACACACAATCTCATTTCATAGAGTAACATGAAGTATTATTTTGACAAAAAAATGTTTTCCTCCATACTAGATTCCATATAGGTATGTGTGAATAAGTGCAAAATTCCAGAAAGAAAAAAAAGAAAAAGAGAGAGGGATATAAAAAATAAAAGGGTACAATTCATCCACTTATATTTTTTCCATCAAAATAGAGAAAGGCTGACGTCATTCGTTTGGAGTAGAACACTATTTCATTTGGCCCAGGGAGAATGATTTGGGAACCAGTGCTCCAGACCATCTGAATTTTGACAGTAGGTCAGGAATCATGGATATGCAATAATGCCAATCCTGTTATTATTTTAAGTAGCAGACCACTCATTAAAAACAAACAAACAATCAAACAAAAAAACAGTTCATTTATTTATTTCCTCAGAGAGAAAAACAGAGAGTCATCTTTAATAAGGTCTTCCTGCTGCAATCTACCCCTAGCCTCAGCCAGTCTGGATAACGGGCACATGCTTGCACACCCAGAATGTATTGCTAGGTTTCAGGATGTGAACCTGGGACCTCTTATGTGTGTCTAACATCTCAAAGCATTGCGTTACAACTAAGGCAGTGGCTTCCCCACAGCCATATTTTATATTCAACTTGATGACAGTATATTTTCAAAATGAAATGTTTACTTTTGAACAGTTTATTAATGGACCATCTCAGAAGAACACATTTTATTTCCTCTCACTACTTTTTATGTTCCTGAAGCAACCTTTTATTTTTCCCTTTATTTCTCTCTCCTTTCCTTCCTTCCCTCTCAAAACAACAAATAAGCAAATTTACAGCAACAAAACTCCCGTTTTTACAGTTGAAATTTTCAGAGCTGGTGTGGTCTCTCTTGCTTTTGAGCAGAATTGTAAAAAGACATTTGGAAGGAAATTATTTTAGGGGAAAAATTAATCTGCTTAATAAAACATATTATATGTATTATATTGGGGAACAGAAAAAAAAATAAACCTCTTGTTTGTAAACTAATCTCCTTTGTAGAAATAGAAACGCTAGCTAATTACATGTAATCCAGAAAGCCCATTAGATGGATGGATGAGAAAGATCCTTTTCAAAGAAATCAGTGTAGAAACACATATTTGTGTCTACTCCCTCTTTTCCTCCTCCTACTTCTCCACCTTTTCCACTACAAATACTTTCTGTATTTGATCATTTATCATAATTTTTAATACTGAAAGTACTAATCTAAAGTGATCCATCATAAATTCTAATATCGAATGCTTCACATTTCTTAAGTATTTTTGTCTAACAGATAAATGAGTAGAATAGCGCCATATTTAGTACACCGTTGAAAAATCTGATGAACAACTTTGATCACAAAAATGTTACAAATCAGTTGTTTTCAAATTGGCTAGGCAAGTAAGAATGAATTTGAGAGTTGTTATTGCTGTCACTGTGGTCCCAAATGCTCCCTTGAATTTAATTATTTATTTGCTTGCCACAGCACTTGGACCCCATAAACATTAATTTTTAGTTTGCTTTTTTTGTAGTTTGTGATCACTGTTTCTGGACCTAGTCAGGCTTCTGCTTCAATTGGCCTCCTTTTGTGATATGTTCAGCTATCTTGGAGCTATTCAGAAAATGGTCAGAAGCTCTTCTTACCTTCCTACCACAGTATTTTCCACTGAGCATCTCTAATGTATCTAAAAGGAAACCACAGACCCTCATTTGAATTGAGTTTTGTACTGTAAGATACTGCTGTATTAAGTCCAAATGTCTAAAGGCTAGAAAGGCAATGTTAGCTAGCTGGATTTTCCTTTCCACTACCATGCAAAGATTATAGAGTATGTGTTACAAAGGAGTGAAGATAGAACAGGGTAGCAAAAAGAACTCACATTGTGGAGTGGGCCTGAGCACAACATTGGAAAGCAAGTCTACACACAACAGGTAAAAACTCCCTGCATACAGGTCATGTTCTCCTTCCACCGGATTCCTGGAGGTATTATCATTTCTAGTCCTAACTACTTACTGTGAGTTATATATATATATAATGAAGTACTAACAGTCGTTCGAGGAGAGTATTAGATGGGTTGTTTCATAGTCTTTTCAAATCATCAAATTACAGAGCAACTCTCGTACATTCTATGTATGTGTTATGTACAGTATCAATTCCCTTTAAACGGGATGCCCAAATGTTTCACCAGCTTCTGGAGGATTATTTAAAAACTGGATCTTCCAATTCTCTGCATTCTCTCTTCAGGTATTTTTTTCTATTCTGGAGGATTATTTAAAAATTGGATCTTCCAATTCTCTACATTCTGTCTTCAGGTATTTTTTCTATCAGAGGACTAGAGACTGATGCTCCAGGATAGGTCAGCATACAAAAATATTTTTACAGTTCAGAAAATTAAGATTCATGCAATTTATTTTGTTGTGTATTTTATAAGAATTTATGACTAAGATATTAAGACTCAAATCTAGGGCCTGGCTTCATGGTGCCAAGTTAATGCATTGCTCCAGGGCAGCTGGACCCCACCTGCAGACATTGGTTAGAAATCCTAGCCCTGTCAGCCTGAAACAGTCGAGGCACATGCACAAGTACACATGATCAGATAAACTGGAGGGCTGAAGGATGAGAATAAGGGTGTGACCAGCTGCTAGGGAAATTCTCATCTCTCTTTTTCTTTTTTCTTCTCTCTCACACTCTCACATGCATGTACATGTGCTCTATCATAAATAAGAAAAGTTTTTTTTAAATATGAACTATAAGAAAAAAATCCTATGATTAATAAATTACATCATAATTGTAATTATAGATTATACAAATCTTTTCAAGTTTTTTTGTTTTTATTGAATGAGAATGTGAGAAAAAAAGGCATCTTCTGTAGGGTTTGTCATACCACAGTCTACCTCGTCATTCTGTCTTTCACCCAATCAGGATCACAGGTGCATGCACCCCCAATATGTTTCAGGTCAAACTGGAATCCAAACACCTGTCTTTCATGTGGCTCCAGCAGTGCAGAATGGTGCCCTACCACCTACTCTACTACTGGGCCTACTTGGCAAATCTTTGTTACCTGGGCATCACAAACTGTTTTGTTCTTTGGTTGGGTCACATATTGGTTTATGTGGTAATGTTTGCTACTTAGGTCAGAAGTAGACGTTTGAGTTAGAGGCCTCTGGCTGGATCTGTGGCCAGATTTTGAAGAGTTAAGTGAGATTGGACCATTAAAAACTGATTCTATTTCAAGGACTGCAGGAAATGATGATTCAAACCTGCTAAGGTTGCTTTTACATCCACAAACCAACAAAGAAGTCATGCATATCAAGAATACCAAGTAAGGGATTGACTCCTAAGCTATATTGATGTTTAATGATCTAAGCAATGCACATGAAGTAAAAAATGCCACCTAGAGGATCTGAAAAGTGCAGATCCTCTGACTGTCATGTGAGTGGCTAGAAGTGAGAGTCACATTAGCCTTTAAAAACATTCTTGCACTGCTACCATTAGGAATCATGTGCCCTTTTTAAAATATTTTATCTTGCCTACACAAAGCTTCATTAAAGCAGGCCGAGCCCTACACTACAAAAGACTGACCAAATGTTTGTCAACAGTAAGTTTTTTTCAGCATTGGTCAATTCTTAAATTTTGCCTAATATGAACTGTAATGAAAAGGATCATTTTTATAAATAAATTAAAAAATTTAATCTATCTGTTTACCCTTCGCCAGAATCCCTTATACTTCATCCATCTGGATGGCTTTTCCAAATAATGTTGATTATGGGTCCCAGTAGTAAACACTGATTTTGACAGAATCAGTCATTTTAAGTACAATAAAATATAATCATTTTAAGCTTAATATACATTTTAAGTTTAATATTTTCAGCTGAAATAGCTCATTATAGTTTATTTCAGTCATTGATAAGGCAAATCAGTTGCTGAATTATTGACAGTTATTCCTGAGATTATAAGGTCAGATCTAAAACATCTCTACTTAACATTTTATTATGCTTGTCAAAATACTGTATATTTGAAGAACATCTATGTTTCTGATGATTATGTTGACATTTATGAAATTACCATGGTTTACACATAACTCTTCAGGAAACACATTTTTTTATACATTGAAATTTCATTCAATCTACTTTAATTTTTGTCCTTCTCTAACCTGTGCTAATTATATAATAATGTGATTTCATATTAATGTCTTTTTAATCATTAAATGCTAACAAGTGACAATAGATGAAAAACTTTTGTGATTCAAATGATAAAATATTCTTAAAGTTTTTGAACTTCATCATACTTGAAAAATTTCTACATTAATTTTGATAAATTTTTAAATATACTTTTAAAATATTACTGTCACCATCTGACATGCTATTCTTTAATATGTAGAATTTTTTGATAATTACTTTGTCTTTAAGAAAAACTTGTAGAAAGATCAAGGGAGTGTGTATGTTATGGCGTCTTTGACATGACTGATTTCAGTGTCTCTAAGTAATTAGTTAAGTTATGCCTGTCTCTTTCATTAAAAGCACTATTACACAGGCTGATGCAAAAGATGACTGTGGTAAATGGGTTTTCAGGTCATTTCTGATAAAGTTAAATGTGGTTGTCATTTCAATTGATCATTCTGCATCTTTTCCAGACTGTCCATCCATCTCTTGGAACAGCCTGTTCAATAAGCTCTACAGGAAATAATTTAAGTGATTTTAGAGAAAGTGTATCCTTAGACTAGAGGACTTTGGGGTACTTTTATTTCCTGCCAAAATGGATAAGAATATATTTCAAAGAGTATTAATTTCCTATTTTATAATTATTAAGATTCCTTGGGAAATAAGTATTTAAATAAATCCTAAATAAACATAAAAGTTCTTTGAATCTCAAGGAAGGTAATTAATGCCAATAACTTTGGTATAGGCTTTACATAACTCTGCATGTATGTTTCCTATATGAAGTTATTAATTATTTAGCACATAGGTATAAATGTACCTATTGTTGAAATGTTGAGCAATGTATCGGAACAGTGTGGGAAAATGCTATTTAGTAAAATAACATTAGATTAAAATATATATAATGATAGATAGACATTTTTATTAGAAATAAAATTTTTTTGAGAGGTTTCTGCTCTAGGGCACGTGAGCTTGCCAGAAAGACAGAGAGACACAGAGAGACAGAAAGCAAGATATCACCTCCCGGGGGGATGGCCATGCCACAAGCCCTTCTCCTCCATTCTTCTCTTGGGATCTTGGGCATGCATACACATGTGCCTGGAATGAGTTTAAGCCACCAGGTCTGGGACTCGAACTGCAGTTGACTACATGAGAGTTCAGCGACATAGCCATTACACTAAGTGCTAGTACCAAGAAAAATTTTTAAGAGTTAAACTATACAATTTGACAAATGAAGATACATTTGTGTTCTCTAACATAATACAATGAATTAAAGGAAAAAACATGCCTA
Source organism: Tupaia belangeri chinensis (assembly GCF_000334495.1). Classification (NCBI taxonomy): domain Eukaryota; kingdom Metazoa; phylum Chordata; class Mammalia; order Scandentia; family Tupaiidae; genus Tupaia; species Tupaia belangeri. The sequence continues at coordinate 2,750,467 of NW_006159440.1, read as the reverse complement.
GAGATAAAACAGAAATCTTAATCAAAATATAGTAAGAGATTTTGGTGATAAGAGGAGGAATAAGTCAAGACATAAGATAAAAGAAGTATATCAAAATTTATCTCAATCTAGCAAAAGTCAGCGAAGATAACTGATGATCGTAGCACAGTGTGATAAAGGCCATGATTGTGGCCACACAGAGAGTACTGAGGATCTAGGATAGAGTGTATAACCCAGTCTAGTGAGTATCAAGGGGTGTCAAGATTGACCTGAATCTGATAAGTATCAGTAGGAATTAGTCACATCATTGTACTGAGGCTCATAAAGAAATGCTGTACACATACTAAGTTTTTAAAAACAAAATTGCAAGGAAAAAATAAGTAAAGCTTCTGGTTGAGAAAATTTGTGAGACTCCAAATTACAACTGAAAAAGAAAGGCAAATTTGATTCATGTGTTGCTTCTAGCTTCTTCAGTGGGGAGAAGTGGTTGGGAAACTGGAGTTTAAACAACCTTGCAAAATAGAAATTATAAACTGAGACAGGTGAAGCAAAAAAAGGTACTGCACAGCCAAATTTAATTACTCTGGTCTCTAAAACTTGACAATATGCGTAAGGGTACCAAAAGACTCTGTAGTAAAAATATTTTTGCATTAAAAAGCTGTGTAACGAAAGGAGCCACAAGATACTATATAGTATATGTTTGAGTTTGTGTGTGTGTGTGTGTGTATGTGTGTGTGCTTTGATGTCAAGTAATGATCATATTCTAAAAGCAATAAATTGGTAAGCTGAAGTAATTTTGAAAGTGTATTTTTAAAAATACTGTGTTATTACAAGTCATATGCACCATCCAGATCATCCTTTAAGGAAGGCCTTTTGCCTCAGAGGCCCTAAGTGATGAAGGTAGACAGGCTTCACCTGTCAGCCCTTCAAGGACAAACTTCTGTACCACATCCTGCCTTTCTGAGGATGGTCATATCAGATGACTCATGAGAGAAGATGTAAAGTCCTGACCATTTCTAGTAACATGGAACAACTCTGACAATCCAGCCTTGATGTTCCTTAAGAGTCTGACTGGAAGTGGTAAGCTTGCAGCATGAAGGATTTCCTATGACCAATCTTGCTTCCTGCTCCTTTCCACAGGTGTTGATCCCAAAGTAAACTCTAGTAGACATACTTCCTGTACACTGACTCAGTCCACATTCTGTATCCCAAAGAACCTGCCCTAAAACAGTGTTTCCAGTAGGAAAAAAAATGCTACATAACAGATTCAGAAATTAAATATAACATTACTTTTGAAGCCCTATGCACACTCTTTTCTTCTCAAGTCTTCCCACTCACCTTGGATGAAACCACTTTAGCTTTTAATCATGTGGATATAGTCATATATTTGTACTTGTAAACATTCTATTTTATGTTGCATATTTTTAATATTTATGATAGTTCTGCTTGTATTATTCATTTTGTTTTTGTTATCAAGGCAACTGAAGTTGCAAAGGAAAGAAAGATGAGCTCACAAAAAAAAAAAAAAACAGACGATTGAAGACTTACTTGTTATTAATGAAAGGCAGAGAAAGAAAGAAACAACTTACACTTGAGAAATGCTTAGCAGAGATGTCCTGCCATTTGATATGCCCCTATTTTTGCTTGCTAGATATGTTGTCCAAACATCACCTCACCTTTCTTGATTGGTCTTCCCTAATTCTTCTTGGTTGTGTATCTTGCTGTCTTTTTAATTGCCCTGTTTTATTTTGTTATCTGAATCCCAAGTATCCATTTTACTAAATAAGCCTTGGTGGGGCAGAATTTTTAAAAGGTCTCTCCACCTAACACTCAGAATTGTGGATCTATTATGATTTTTCTGTTTGTAACAATACTTACATGGGCCAGTTAACACATAGTCATGTATGCAGAATGATTGGGAATGGAATTAGAATTGCATATGATTTCCAAAGAGTTAGATAGATTATAAAAACAAATCATAAACAAAATACTGAGTGGGTCTGATAAAACTTTTAATTCCTGTTCACCAGAGAATTTGAAGAAACCACTATCTGGGTGAGGTATGAATTTTATTCTGATACTGCTTTGTGTGTCCCACATCATCTGCAATGTAGAGGTCACTTTCTCAAATCAGTCTCAGCAGAGTCTTGATTTTTCATCTGAGAGAGCTTCAAATGCTCTTTATCAGTCTCTATTGGCTGTGTTTCTTCTTTTTTTTTTTTTTTTTTGCATACATCATGCTTTTTTTTTTTTTTTTTTTTTTGGAGGGTTTTTTTGCTATAGGGCACATGCGCTCGCCAGAAAGACAGAGAGAGACAGAGAGCCAGGCACGTGCGCTCGCCAGAAGACAGAGAGAGACAGAGAGCCAGGGGAATGGCCATGCCACAATCCCTTCTCCTCCATTCTCCTCTCTCAGGATCTTGGGCATGCACACACACGCACCTGGTGTGAATTTAAGCCACCAGGTCCAGGACTCGAACCGTGGTCAACTACATGGGAGTTCAACGACATAGCCATTATGCTAACTGCTGGTCCCCCTTCTTCTTTTTTAAAAATTCGTACTCACCAGAGACAAGGGAGGGGGAAGGGAGAAGTCTCCCACACCCAATGGGATGCAGTCAGCACCACAATCCCTTCTCCTCCATTTCTCCATCCTGTGAGGATCCGAATGCATGCACACATGCTTGGCTTGTGTTTCAAGCAGCTGAAGGGTAAGATTCAAATTGTGGTCTGTTATCTGTGATATAGCTCCCTTAACAATCAGACCATGAGGCTGTCTCAAGGACCACATTTTCTAAGGTCTTAGAATCTATCACTGTTTCTCTGTTTCTATGCTATGGGACATCCCAGCTGTAAATCAGCACCAAATGAGTAGCCGCTAGATTTAGTGAGATCTGAAAAATCTCTCCTGATGTCAAAACCATAATGAGATCTGTGATATTTGCTATGACAGAGTACTCCTTGTTCCATTTCTACACAGCTATTCTAGCATTATGCCTCATACATAGGCATCTCCATTTATATTTGTAAATATAGTAAGAAATAAGTAAATGAAATTTCTGTAGGATAAATTATGTGTTTGAATGCATCATGATAAACAAACAATGGAACATAAAATTCTTTTTACAAGGACTATTGAAAGTTTTGACACCTTTTTAATAATCCATACAATTGACTTTTAGTTTCTTTAAGTGAGTGAATGTTATTATCCATAGTTGAGAATTGAGGATTCTGTGGATAGAAAATGATCAGAAATTAAGGTCCAGGAACTGTTTACTGTGGAAAATGGGGATCAACTTTGGTGGTTGAAAAAATAAAATTCTAAAGATTCTGTCAGTTGCCCAGATTTCTTAAGAATCAAAAATGGGCATAGTAGTTTAGATGAAAATGTCCCATAGTAGTGAAAATAGAAGCCCTCATGGGTGTCTTGGCTTGGAGAAATATTATAAACATTTTACGTAGCTCAATTGAACATACCTACATTATCATCATTGTGTAAATGCATCGTTACATAGGCTGCTGTTCTGTACTGTGTTTTGAGTAATTCTATTTCACAATGGGTAGATATGGCTGCATAGTTTCACATCAATATATTTACACCTAATGCAGGGAATATGGAGAACTATGCTATATATGGCTCATAAATCAACACAAAATGAGGCCACATTTATGCACCATTTACAGTGAAGTTTTGTATGTTCTGCATCGAAATAATTGCACCTATTATGTTCCATGTTTTAAAGAAAAATCACATCTTTTCTGCTGTAGAAAATTGCTTTCTAAGTAGATGACTGATTTCTGGACCAAACAAAATGCAGACTCACAGTTAAAGCAATACATTTGCTTTGCACTTGGATAGCCACTGGGACCTCAGAGTACAGTAGTTCGAATCACCTTTGTCTCAGACTATTCATTCAAAATTAATCTAGACATGTATTATGATTCAGTACTCTTAAATACTCTAGTATAAATATTAAAAAGTAAGATTCTTTCATAACAATTGATGGGGAAATGTATAATATATACGTAACCCGAACTTAACAAGACAGATTCTTCATAAGCAAATTTGTATATTTTCTTACATCTTTCTTGGCTTAAGAAATTTAAAGAATGATGAATATATTTTCCTTTCCTGGTCACATAGTTGATATTTTTTAAAAGTCAACCAGTGTAGCTGAGAGTTTGATTAGTTGGAGTAGACTGGCAATTAAAAACAGTATTGTTTTGTTCTTCCATTATTAATACCCTTAAACTCATATTTACATTATGCTTTCTTCTGTCTAGTAGAGAAAATACTTCAGAATTGTATCCATACAAATATTAGCATTTAGTTTTCTTAACAGCCATCTGTCTGTTGGACTTTGACCTTGCTAAAACAGTCTAGGCCACTTTTAATGTGATGGGCCGGTGTCACCCTGTCTATTCAGTTCAGGGGCTTGGGTCAGGATGAACTCCATGATTTGGGTAAAGACTAAATGGTGTGTTTAAAGAATCTGAGTATTAAATCTATATTTTTGTATGACACATTTCAACATAACTGGGGACTTCTGAGTAAATTCTGTTTTAGTTTCAAGGTACATATTTGTATTTTCCTTATTTATTAAACTTTCAAATAGATACTTTAGTTATGAATGTATATATCAAACTTAAAAAATTTTGAAACATATGTTTATGACTTTAATTACATATTTGAATACCTTTGTCAGAATCTCTTAGGATTCCTTCTTATTTTAAGTTATTTTATTTTGATCTACCTCTATTCATATATTCCTATATTTATCTCCTCCAAGGAAGATGAGGATATACTATTTTTCTTCATGGTTAGAACTTCAGTACTGGATGATGATAACATTCTAGGCTATCTTTCCTATGAAATCAACCATGCTCTATTAGTTCCAAAAAGGTCATTATTGGTATGTGAGCTGTAAATCAATTGATTTGAAAATAGCATGGCCTTACTTATAACCATGAACATAGCATATCTTTAAAAAAAAAAGAACATCTAAATCAATTTCATGTTCATAGAATTTTGCATAAGAATCATAGTAGTATATTATTAGCAAAGGAAAGGAAAACATAAAACTAGACTTAACCAAATCTGGATTTTTTAAAAAAGAATTACTGTATTTAACTTTATTGATTTTAATTTGACCAGAGATGGACAGAGAGAGAGAGAGAGAGAGAGAGGGAAAGTGAGAAAGCAAGCTGCCAGATCCGGAACTGGAATGTCAGTCTGCCATGTGGGAGTCCAGCGCCCTTAACCACCACGCCACCTGCTGACCCCTGCATCTGGATCTTGAGGAAAGAAAGATGTTGGCATTTTGGTGAGGTAAAAGTGTATTGCTTAACCTGGCACAACTTGTTATCTCTGCTTATCTCTCTAAACAAAGTGTCTGAGTTTAAATTATTGTCAGTGTAGACCTGAGCAAGTCACTTGTATTTTGTGAACATTGTGTGAGTCTCATATTCTTAACCTGTAAAATTATGAAAGTGAGTATATTTGGATATCTTTCTGGCACTCTTTGGTTCTATCTTTGACCTAAAATACACACACACACACACACACACACACACACTTACACATACATCTATGTATCTATCTATCTATATAGTATATGCGAGTTGCATGTATATAATGTATTTTTCTACAGATAAAATGCATACACAAAAATGTTTATCTTTGAAATATTTTAAACTTTTGGGGAACACGTTCACATGATGATGTGATCCTACCTGATAGCTGTTCTTAGCTTGTCAGGATCAGGTTTCCTAAGTCACCTGTCACTGAAGGGTTAAAGGAAGTTTCATGGCAGAGAATGGGTTTGCATACTAAAGTGAGAAGAGGATATGATTCCCTGAAGCAGAGGAAATGAGGCAGTCCAAGTCTAGAATAAGAAAGCCCAGAAGTAAAACTTATAGCACATCTTGAGGGTAAGAGGGTACTGGTTTAAATGAATAAAGCTCTTCTCACTGGGAACAGGGGGAGATAAATTTAGATCACAGGAGTCTTTAAGACCAGCTTGTGTTAAATAGTTTGCAGGAGGTAAGGCCAAATACTCAGTGACTTTAGACAGGATGGTACAGTGGTTAAATTGAAGCTTGAGAAAAATTATCCTGGCCAAGAATGATATACGCAGTCTAAATTTGGGAGACCGAGATTGATAGACAGGAGATCAGTGGAAAGCAGTTGTAGTAACCTAAATAGGAAGTGACAAGAGCCCATATCACAGTGGTGACAAGGGAAATGGAAAAGAATGAGTATATTTGAAATAGATGGCAAATAACTGGCATTACTTGATCATACTTTGACTCCTCCCAGTATCCAAAAATATCACATGTATTTCTGGCCAGGGAGTTTGAGCTAATAATGTCACAGATTGACAGCAGATTTGAAAAGAAAAAGTCTTAGAAGAGCTAGAGAATTTAGTTTTCTACTAAATTTGTGGTTTTAGGATGGGAAATTCAAAATATCCTAAAGGCATTCTAAATTGAAACATAGCCCAATTGAAATGTCAAGTGAGTTGATATTGATTAGGGAACCATCTCTTTAAAGGTGATAGTTGAAACCAAGATCTGAGAAAGAGCCATTCCTGACAAGTTCCCCATTAGGGTTTCTAGTCTAGTTTCAAATAAAGTATGAATAAGAATTTCACCTTTATTTTCCTCTCCTTTGCCTTTAAATAGAAATTGAAGGGTTTTGTTTTTCAGTTACGAGAATGTATTTAGTATATGTTTCCAATATCTATTGCCAAGTAATTAAAATATTCACAAAAGAATCTTGTAATATAGTGTATTCATTAGCAATTCCATCTGATATCCAAAATTTCAACAAAAGAAAAATTACATACTTGTTTGTTGAAGCATAATACTTTTGAAGATACCATAGAATTTAAAACTGTTATGAAAAATGAAAGCAGCCTAACTCCTGGTATTTATTTTCTCAAAAAAATTATTACTTTTTTATTTTTTGTATGATCATAATTATTAGCATTATTTTTTCATTTTAGAAGTCCTCATTTTTGATATGAATTGAGAATATTGTTGTAGATAAATAGTTTTTTTTGGTTTCTTTTCCCTAAAATATCTGCTAGAGTGTATGTGAAAAGTCTACCTACAATTAAGATAATCTTTTTTGAAATAACAGGCACGAGATATAAGTTGATTTGGTTATTATGAAATGCAAGTAAGATTAACTATAAGAAATTGAATAAATTATGAAGCAAGTAGATATCACTGTAGTTTAAGGGGAGGGGGAAATGGAGTATGTTCCATTAAGTACAACCTCAGATAATCTCATGAATTCATTCGTTGGAAAATGACTCAAACAGTTGGACAGCAAAGAATGTGTGAGAGGCCATCATGCTCTATTAACTGTGGACTCACACACTGCTGCTTCCAATGGATTTCCATCAACCTTAAGCAAATGTAAAGAATGAAAGTAACTAAAGTTATCATCTTAGAAAGTTTTCCTATTATAACAAATGTAAGATGTTTTACTATTTCCCTATATAAATGATTTTCCCCAAATCCTTGGATAATGAAATCTTTCATTTCATGGGGGAATATAATATATGAACTATGATTTCAGGTAAGAAAAGAGTTTCAATTAGTCAACATAATTGTACAAGTTAAAGTCAATTAACAACAATCCAATATTTAAAAATCCAGATTTTAGTTTTAGTGAGCAATTAACTGGTCATATAAATAAGGGAAATGAAGTTATCACCTAAGACCTCAGTTTACAGAGTAATGTTTATTCCCTAGGCATTTTAAAGAAAATAAAACCATCTGATACATAAAACATGATTGGGAGACCTCATTTGCTTTGTGAATATATATTAGTGGGATAATTATAATTTTATTTGTCTCATGAGAAGCATGCATTTTATATATTTAAAGTTAATGATAAATGTTTAGCTGGTTGAATTATTTCTGAAGTCTCTGGCACAAGATTTATGCTGAAAAGGAATATTGCAAAGTATGTGACTTTATTTTTTTTTTAACAGAAGTTAAATTGTGCTATTGGGTCATTGGGAGAGTCATGACACATTTTTTGCATAGAAAAACAGAAAAATATGTCATAACTTTCTGACAACCTAATAAATTAATCTTAATTATTTTAATTATTATTTACTAATTCAACTTAAGCTTCCCTATTCTAAGATTCCAGTAATCATTCTCCTTCAGTTATTCCTCTTTCTCATGGATTGTGTACTAAAATTTACAGATTTTTGAATTAAGGTTAATTTTTAACAAAAAATCATTATTTTGAGATTGTGATTACTGTAAGTTTTGAGTCTTTACTTTTAAAATGGAGGCAATCATATGTAGATTAGATGGTAATTAGGACTAAATGAATAAGAAACAGAAGGTGAGTCATTTAATGCTCAGGACACAGTAGTGTCAAATGCCTGTAAATGTGTCCACCATCCTCTACAAGCACAAACAGCCCCTCTTAACACAAAATAAACACTGAATGTAAAAGCCCTAGGATGATTAATTGGTAGGAAAAGTCACCTACTACTATTTTGTAATTCTAGACAGTTTGTTTGTAGGTGAGTCAGGAAAGCATCGCAGTTGAGAAACTGGTTTGAGGCAGTTTTATGGCAAAGTACAGAGATTTATTCGAAGTTCTGGGATTTTCTGTCCTTATTCATATCTTATCAACTAATTCTCCTAAGGATCCTTAGAAGCCTGAGAGAAGAGTAAAAGCAAAATCACAAGATATTGTGCTGGAAAGGCAAAAGAAATGGAAAAGATAAGAAAATACAGGAAGCCAAAACTTCATAAGTAGAAAGGAATAGAAATAAAGAATACAAACCCAGGA